>NC_064633.1:220392012-220725850 GCF_023864275.1 Schistocerca cancellata | reverse complement strand
TTTTATCTACGACGACGAACTATTAACCTTGGCTTTGTAGAGAAGCAATTGAAATATATAAACATAGGGATAATTTTAATCGGAAAGAAGAGAGCATGAAACTTGGTGATATTTGGACAGTAGCACTACAGAATTGCTAGACAGTTTTATCCGTGACGAGATTACGATCGATAGTTAAGTTTTATCTCTGATAAAGATTATCTCTGCACATCACATGTAACTCTGGCCACGCCCACTTTCTACGATACATAAGTCACTCTCAGACGTCCGACCCGTCAGTCGGCAAGACTCACCGGAGGAGAAACACCCCTCTGAAGATGTCCAGCGCAGCTCTGGATGAAACGTTAGGAGCTGAAGAGTTTCATGGACCACAACCTTACATCCCAGAAGGTTTACCAGAAGATACTTACACAAAGCTTTTGGCCACAGCCTTCATCAGCAAAAGAGAAACACACAGCATTAGTACACACAGGCAAGCAAATCACAAGCACACATGACTCCCAACTAGGCAGCTCGGACCAGAGTGCAACTACCAAATGGAATGGAAGCAGCAAGCTGGAGTGGTTGGGAAGGGGAGGGGATAGTAGTGTATGGGTGGGAGGAGAGAGGAATGCTGTCTGGTGGAATGTGCAGGGACTAGAATGGCAAAATGTGCAGGGGCTAGAATGCCAACAAGTGTGTGTCAGGAAGTTGTGGGACAAGGAGATACTAAAAAAAAAAAGGAGAGGTGTGGGGAAAGGTGGGCAGGTGCATTAGTAGAGGGTAGCAAACCAAGAGGGTGGTACACGTGAATGGGGAGGAGATGGTAGGACAGAGAGGGTCGAAACTATTGGTTGGAGGGTGTGGGGGCAGTAAGTTACTGAAGATTGAGGCCAGGATAATTATGAGAGTGGAGAATGTGTTGTAAGAGTAACGCCCATCTGTGCAGTTCAGAAAAACTGGTGGTGGAGAGGAGGATCCAGATGGCTTGGGTAGTGAAGCAATCATTGAAATTAAGCATGTTATGCTCAACTATATGTTGTGCCATGGGGTGGTCTACTTTGCTCTTGGCCACAGTATGGTGGTGGCCGTTGATCCTGGTGGACAGCTGGTTGGTAGTCATACCACTATAAAGCTGTGCAGTGATGGCAGCATAGCTGATAAATGACATGGCTGCTTTCACAGGTGGCCTGGCCACTGATGGGGTATGATACGCCAGTGGTAGGATGGAATAAAAAATGCTGAATGAGTGGATTGGGCAGGTCTTCCACATGTGTCTTCCACAGGGATACGATCTCTGTGGTAAAGGGCTGGGACTGAGAGTGGCATAGGGATGGACTACGATTTTGTGATAATTGGGTGGGGGACAGAACATCCGTTTAGGAGGGGTAGGAAGGATCTCAGGTAGGATGTCACTCATTTCACAGAATGAGGATACATAATCATACCTGGTTCTTGAAGGTGCTGGAAGGATGTAGGGCGTTAGGGGAAATGACACGGGATATCTGTTTGCACACTAGTTGTGGATGAACAGTGGCTGTCTGTGAAGGCCTTGGTGATACCCTTAGCACACTGGGCGAGGGAGCTTTTGTCAGTGCAGATATGCCATCCCTGGATGACCAAGTTGTGTGAGAGGGATTTTTTGGTGTGAAAGGGATGACAACTTTCAAAATGCAGGTACTGTTGGTTGTTGGTGAGTTTAATGTGGACAAAGGTGCTGGTGGAGCCATCGGAGAGGAGGACGCCAATGTCTAGGAAGGTGGTACACTGGGTTGAGGAGGGCCAGGTGAAGCGGATGGGAGAGAAGGTGTTGAGGCTGTGAAGGAATGAAGGTAGGGTGTCTTGGCCCTGAGTCCAGATCATGAAGATATCAATTTATCTGAAACAGACTAGGATTTTGGCATTGGCCCATAAACAGGTTGGCACAGGAGGGTGCCATGCGGGTGTCCATGGTTGTGCCATAAATTTGTTTGTATATCTTCCCTTCCCTAACCCACAACCACAACTACTTCTCCTTTGAGGGGAAGGTATACAAAGAAATCCATGGCACAGGTTGGGCACCCTCCATGTGAACCTATTCATGGGCCATCTAAAGAAGACCTCCCTAGCCTCTCAAAACACCAAGCCCCTAGTCTGGTTCAGGTTTGTTCATGATATTTTCATGATGTGTGTTCGGTACCAGGTCACCCTATCTTCATTCCTTCACAACCTGTAGTGGTACATGTTGCTATAAAGCATAGCAACACATCTCACTTACCTTTCACTAGACCAATGAAAGGTGTGAATGTAAAAAATAAAGACTTTAAATAGTAGTAGTGTAAAGAGCATCTACCGTGCCAGTGTTTGTTGGAATTTATGCCCAGAAATGAGAAAGAAAAATGTGAACACAGTGCAGAATGCAACAGCAGATATGTAATTTGGACTGGCCAGTGAGGCACCACTTGCACTTTTGCAGTTCTGCTTTGCACCTGTTGGCATTCTAGTCCTGCACATTCCACTGGACAGTGTTTCTCTCTCCCCCCACATGTACGCTACTATCCTTTCCCCTTCCCCACCCCCTCCAGATTGGTGCTTCCATCCCACATGATAGTTGCATTCTGGCCCAAGGTGGCAGATGTGTGTGTGTGTGTGTGAGGTGTATTTGCTTGTGTGCATGAATGGTGTGTGTTTCTCTTTTGTTGGTGAAGGCTGTGACTGAAAGCTTTGTGTAAGTGTCTTTTAATATCTGCAACTTAATGTGAAATCTTTATGGTGAGTAGCAGTCTGTCTTTTCCTACATTGTTGATATTCCCATCTGGAGTTTCCATTGTTTGAAATATAGATTTTTCAATCAAGTCCCTATCAAGTTTGTTGACATTGTCAACCAGGAGATATGTGATCTGTTATAAATTATTTATTTATGTTAGGGACTGAAAAACCATAAACTCAAGATCATACACGAAATACATCTTTATTTTGATGAATTACTAGTATTGGCTAACAATCTAGCCGTCTTCAGATCTGAGATATAAAACAGACTCTTTTCTTATAATAGCAACATACAGTGAATGGCTTATAATTCTGTTTGTTGTGTAGACATAATAAAACTAAAAATATTTTGGGACAGTGGCTAAGGGCAGCAATCCATTGGTGTAAACTATCGTTGTGATAAAGTATTACATAAAACTGAATCAGTCATTTTGAAAATGCCATATGTCCATCCCCATCACATTTCCAATTTAGTTTAAACTCTGGAAGTTCTCAAAGAAATGCACGTTACCTCTGAAAAGGCCGTATCCTCTTAGTCCTATGGGCAATATTTCACGATCTGTATTTCATGTTCCAGAGAAAGAGCCATATTTCCTGTGATATGGCCCTTCCGAATTCACCAGCTGTTAGGTCAAACGATGATTACTGCAAACGCTGTGTGCCTTGCATATGTTTGCGTAGACAGTTGACAGTGCTTCATCGTAGGATTATATAATACTTTTGTTTACAATGAGTGAAAGTGATAGTGTCAGTGATTGTGAAAGTGTAAAGAGAAGGAAAAAGTGCAGTTTGAGTAAATGTGATGGAATAAGGAAATATCTTACCAGCACACAAAATGAGACCTCAATTCAGGTAGGTTGAGCCTAAAACACATTAGTTATACCTTAGTGCCACCTAAGCAGCCAGCCAGTCAGCAGCAGCCGCTAGACTCAGACTCAGTTATGATTTGACTGTTAAAGTGTACACACGTCTTACTCTGTTTACTTGATCTGTGGCTTTTATGTATTGCGTCTTCATTGAAATATATTTGTTCAACTTGAAGTTATAACAATTGGCAACGAGGATGGGATTTTTGTTTTCCATCGTTGGCCCACATGTTTCCATGGCTACTTTAGAGCAACTATTGCAGGGTCTCTTAGAACAGCAAACGCTTCTCACAAATGCGATTCATGATTTTGTCACGGCATCAAATGCGGGGCGTCTCTTGTCATTGTCTCTACCTCCTTACGACGAGACGGCGGAATACTGGTCTGATTACGAAAAATGTCTTCGACAACACTTCTTGGCATTTCATGTTGCAGATGAACAAACATGTAAGTCTCTGTTCCTTTCATGGATTTCACCTCAAATGTATCGGTTGTTGTCGCGATTGGCTCCTTTGAAATATCCTGCGTCTTTGTCCTTTGCTGAAATGTGCTCACTTCTGTCCATCTATTTTCAAAAGCAAATGCATGTGGTAGCCTCTCGTGTTGCCCTTTATCGTTGTCAAAAACAACCGAATCAATCTTATTGCACTTGGGCTGTTGAACTTCATGGCCTCAGTAGAAAGTGTCAATTTGTTACTGAAGTTCACAAAGAATCCTACATCGATTCCATGGTACGGGATGCTATTATCCGATCGGTGCCCGACAAAGAAGTTAGGCAACGTGCCCTTCAGTTGGCAAATCTGGCTCTAGATGAAGTCCTATCCATCGCTCAGTCTTTTGAAATTTTTCGCGCCACTGGAGTGAAAATAGAGGCAAGGGGCAACGTCAGGGAAATACAACCTCTGTGCGATGTTGACGAAGCATGTGTCATGTCCCCGCCGGCTGACATGGCCGCAGTACGCTCCCAAGCACAGCCTCGGCCTAACCGTAAACAAACCTCTAAGAAACCCACGGCAACTTCCTTCATGTCCGCAATGTTTTACGAAACATTCACGAGAAGATTGTCCACAACATCGGGCCGTGTGTCACAAATGCAAAAAAATGGTAATGTGTCATCCGTTTGCAAATTCGACCACATACATGATGTTCATGAACATGACGCTGATTCTGATTCTGTGTTGTCTGTCGATTGTATTACTTCCCTTTCAGGGAAGTTATTCCTCACTGTCCAAATACTTGGTTGACATGTTCGCATGCAGGTGGATACTGGTTCTGCTGCCACTATCAGTTCTCAGACATATCTTCAGTTGGGTTCTCCAATCCTGTCACCTGTCACTAGGCAATTACGGACTTACAATAAACAGAAGATTTCTCTCTTGGGACAATTTGATGCTGAGGTATCTTATAAATCTGGCGTTTGCACTGTTGCCATGTTTGTGGCCGACCATAGTAATGCGGAGAATCTTTTTGGTTTCGATGCCTTTTGCGTTTTTGGGTTCTCCATAGATGACTCTGTCAATATCATCTCTGATGCTATTCCTTACGCTCAATTGGATTCCTTGTTGACAACATTTTTGTCCCTTTTTCTCCTGGGTTAGGCTGTGCAAACTACTTTGAAGCTCATACCACACTCAAACCCCCTGCTCGGCCTAAGTTTTTTCGGGCTCGGCCCATTCCTGTGGCCTTTTGTGATCAGGTCAAATGGGAGCTGGATCGTCTCACTGCTTCAGGGGTCTTGCTTCCTGTCACTTCCATTGAGTGGTCCTCTCCTTTCATTGTCGTTGCTAAGCCAAATGGTGATATTCGTCTCTGTGGCCATTCCAAAACCACTGTAAATGCTCAATGCCTTATCGACGCTTACCTATGCCTTGACCTGAAGAAGAACTTTCTGGAGGCCAGTATTTTTCTAAACTTGACCTGTCAAAAGCTTATCATCAACTTCCTCTCAACACTGCTTCCCGGCAGTTTCTGGTCCTTAACACGCCTTTCGGCCTCTATCAATACGAACGATTGCCATTCGGGGTTGCCAGCGCCCCTTCTCTCTTTCAGCAATTCTTGGAACAATTATTGCTCACTGTACCTGGGTGTATAAATTACCAGGACGACATGTTATCACTAGCACCACCGCTGATGAACATCTTCAAAATCTTGGCACATTTTTTTGTGTCTTACAGACTACCGGTCTTAAGTGTAATCTTAAGAAATCAAAATTTTTTCAGGCATTTATCATGTACTTGGGGTTTCAACTCTCTTGGGATGGTATTCGTCCGCTTCAGCAAACTGTCACTGCAGTCAATGCCCTTCCTCGCCCTACATCTGTTAAGGAACTGCAGGCCTTCTTGAGGAAAATAGCATACTATCACAAGTTTTTACCATCTGCTGGTTCGGTAGCTCAGCCGTTGCATCGCCTGTTGCATAAAAACGTGCCTTTTCACTGGTCCGCGTCATGCGATCAGGCTTTCCAGAAATTGAAGACTATGCTGAAACAGGCCCCGTGCCTGGCTACTTATCAACCTGACCAACATCTTGTTCTTGCTGTGGGCGCCTCTCAATACGGGGTTGGTGCAGTCCTTGCGCACCATTCTTCTGATGGTTCTGAACAACCCATTGCTTATGCCTCCAAAACGCTCACGGATGCCCAACAAAAGTATTCTCAAATTGAAGAAGAAGCTTTGGCCATTATTTATGCTCTTCATAAGTTTGGTGTTTTTCTCTATGGATCCAAATTTCATCTTGTTACGGATCACAAACCACTTGTTTCCTTGTTTCAGCCATCAACATCACTTCCCGACAAGGCTGCACACCACCTCCAGTGTCGGACTCTTTACTTGACTCATTTCAATTATGAGATTCATTTCCAGCCGATGGCTCAACATGCAAATGCTGATGCACTGTCTCGCCTTCCCATGGGTCCTGATATGGATAGGGGCGAACTTTTGTGTTTCCACCTGGATGTTGCCAAGCAGCGGGTTGTGGACGGGTTCCCCATCACTGGGGACTGGCTGGCAGCTGCTACGGGTTCTGACCCTACCCTCTCCCTGGTTTTACGCTGTATTCAGAAGGGTTGGTCAGATCATCCATCCACTAAGACTTCTGATCCGTTGCGGGCTTACTACGTTTTGTGTTACCGCCTCACAGCTAGGGATGGTGTTATCCTCCTTTCCACCGAAAATGCTTCGCTGCGTGTTGTGGTACCTGCGTCTTTTCGTGCTTCGGTCTTGCTCCTCCTTCACCAATGGCACTGGGGTGTCTCTCGCACAAAATCCCTGGTGCGCCGTCATGTGTACTGGCCTGGCATCGACTCTGAAATCGCACACATGGTCGCTGCCTGCGGCCCTGTGCGTCACAGGCCGCCGCCCTGAAGTCATCTTTGCCATCATGGCCTTCGCCTGAGAAGCCTTGGGAGCATATTGATGCTGACTTCACAGGACCTTTTTTGGTACTTCTTGGCTTCTCGTTATTGATGCCAACTCTAACTTTCCTTTCATTGTCCGTTGCACATCGCCTACCACCGCAGCAACCATCAATGCTCTAGCTCACATTTTCTCTTTGGAAGGCCTTCCCTCTACTCTTGTTACTGATAATGGTCCGTAATTTGCCTCTTCCGATTTTGTGGATTTTTGTGCCCATCACGGTGTCATGTATGTCATGGCCCCTCCGTTCCATCCACAGTCAAACGGTGAGGCTGAATGACTGGTCCGCACATTTAAGGCTCAGATGAGGAAACTCCTGACTTCTTCTGCTGCTGCTGCTTGTTTCTCAACAAGAACTTCTTACTGTCCCTCTTACAGAACTTCTTACTGTCCCTCTTACTTTTGTAGGGTGTAAGATTAATTTCTCCTGCACCACAAATGAAGTTGTGACTGGTAATTCATGGATGACTTTAGCTATAGTGAGAGGAAAAGAGAAACCTCTTGATGGTTTGGAGTCATATTATGACAGAGACATTACATCTTTTCGCACATATTTCCAATTTCTGGCTTCTTACTGTTTCACCCCCATGGGCGACCACAGCCCGGCTGAGCTCTTACATGGCCGACAGCCCCGCACGCTACTTCATCTTCTGTGGCCTTCCACCTCACGGCCGCGGGTGCCTTCGCTTGGCCGGTTGACCGCCGGCGACCTTGTATAGGTACGGGGATATGGCAGGTGGCCAAAATGGAGTCCTGGCCGCATCTTACGACACCATGGCCACCGCCTGTATGAAATCCAGATGGACACGGGTGTTGCAGTGCATCATTCGGACCAGCTTCGGCCTCGTGTGCCACCAACGCCTGTTCCGGATGCCGCTACACGACCTTTGGCTCTACCTGATGCTTGGGATCCTGGAATCTCTCATTACTCACAACGCAGTCCTCTCACCATCATATCAGTGCCAGCACAAGAACTGACGCCACCAGGAGACATGCCCATGCAGGAACCAGATGACCATCATCAGTCGGAGCAACTCTACTCGCCTCCTTCTCTTACGGACGCGGACACATCGCCCATGTCCCCTGTTATAACAACAGGGCTTGCCGCAACGGGCAGATTGGTGACCGGGGCCCCAGCAGATTCGCCCCCCCCCCCCCCTGTCTCCTGTCATCTCGACCCATTATCATCGGGGGACACTTCCATCCGTACGGGAAGCCTCCTCCTCGAGACTTTAAGGCCAGTCAAACAACACCTATGGACGTTAGCAATCTACAGGCCACCTCCATCAAGACCTGTGCAAAAACTTCAAAGGGGGGAAAAGTGTTGTGACTCGCCGATCTTAAAAGTGCCGCCGCGCAGTTATGCGCGTCCTCTACATGCGGCGCTGTCTGCCAGCCATGCAGCAGCAGTGCCACCTAAGCGGCCAGCCAGCCAGCAGCCGCTAGACTCAGACTCAGTTATGATTTGACTGTTAAAGTGTACACACGTCTTACTCTGTTTACGTGATCTGTGACTTTCATGTATTGCATCTTCCTTGAAATATATTTGTTCAACTTGAAGTTATAACACTTAGGTCATAACTTACTGCCGCATTGGGCAATACTCTTAGAAATTCTATCTTAATGATTAATGGAAAATCTCATATAAAGATGTGAAACAAATACTAACAAAGAGATAGAGGGGCTGGCCAGTACTTACCTCAGCTCAGTACAGCCGATAGATACACATAAAACAGAACCGAAAATTTACATTCCTAGCTTTCGGAACAAATGTTCCTTCATCAGGGAGGAGAGAGGGGAAAGAAAGGGAAGAAGGGAAAGGAGATTCAGTTACTCACAACCCGGGCTATGAAGCAACAGGGAAAGGAAAACAGGGAGGGTAGCAAGGATGGAGGCATGGTTGTCAGAGGGAAGCCCTTTTTTTTTAGCAAGGGTTTGAGAGGTGAAGGACTTTGAAGAGAGATAGGAGCTGTTGGGAGTGGTGGTTACATGAAGTAGTGTATAGATTCAGGACAAGTTGGGTAAGGGCTAAGGATTGAAGGTTCTGGAAGTCCAGGAGAGACTGGTGGAAGGAGGAATTGCACCCGGAGATGGGAACTTTTAAGGTAAGCCCTTTAGGGATAATTCCAAAGGTTAAGCAGGACCGGAGGAAAAGTATGTGGGATTGCAGTTTGGCTATGGTGAATGCATGTTTCCGGAATGACTGTAAATAATGTGGTATAGGATTAGGGTACATAGTGGGTAACTGGTGGGTAGGGAAATTAAATAACTAAAGTTGAAATAGTATTCATAAGAAGGAATAAAACGGGGAGGGAAGGACGAGAAAGAAAGAAATTGTGTTGGTAATGTTCAATACCAAAGGAAGACCACTAAATAAGAAAAATACGGAAAAAGTTGACCAGACCAAGCAAGTATGTCCAGATCAGGGGAAAAGGACACACGTTACTCAAAAACAGAGATAGCGAGTGGCGAAAAAAGATCGCGCGTGCCGCAAAAGCGATCGCGCGAGCCGCAAAAGCGATCGCGCGTGCCGCAAAAAAGATCGCGCGTGCCGCAAAAAAGATCGCGCGTGCCGCAAAAAAGATCGCGCGTGCTGCAAAAAAGATAGCGAGTGACGCAAAAAAGATCGCGGGTGGCGCAGAAATGTCCCAAAAAATTTTCTTAATCGACGGAAATGGATGATACTGGTAGGTGTGGAAGAGATTGTTGGCAGTGATTGTTGGCTGGGAAACAGCGAATAACGAACGTTAAAACTATGGAATGTCGAATAAATAAATCAATACATAAAAAAGAGGACTATAAACGGAACAAGATAATAGGAGGAAGATGAAACTAGCACAGTTGGTGACGAAAATATTTATTTATGTATATATAAAACACTGAAGAAGAGAAAGTGTTAAGATGACAGACGTAAGTGATAGCTAACAAAAGGGACAAAACAATGAAGGATGTGGACCATATAGGTGATCTAAATGATTAATGGAAAATCTCATATAAAGATGTGAAACAAATACCAACAAAGAGATAGAGGGGCTGGCCAGTACTTACCTCAGCTCAGTACAGCCGATAGATACACATAAAACAGAACCGAAAATTTACATTCCTAGCTTTCGGAACAAATGTTCCTTCATCAGGGAGGAGAGAGGGGAAAGAAAGGGAAGAAGGGAAAGGAGATTCAGTTACTCACAACCCGGGCTATGAAGCAACAGGGAAAGGAAAATAGGGAGGGTAGCAAGGATGGAGGCATGGTTGTCAGAGGGCTCCCTATTTTCCTTTCCCTGTTGCAACCTACATCCTTCTGAATCTGCTTAGTGTATTCATCTCTTGGTCTCCCTCTACGATCTTTACCCTCCACGCTGCCCTCCAATACTAAATTGGTGATCCCTTGATGCCTCAGAACATGTCCTACCAACCGATCCCTTCTTCTGGTCAAGTTGTGCCACAAACTTCTCTTCTCCCCAATCCTATTGAATACTTCCTCATTAGTTATGTGGTCTACCCATTTAATCTTTAGCATTCTTCTGTAGCACCACATTTCGAAAGCTTCTATTCTCTTCTTGTCCAAACTATTTATCGTCCATGTTTCACTTCCATACATTGCTACACTCCATACAAATACTTTCAGAAATGACACTTAAATCTATACTCGATGTTAACAAATTTCTCTTCTTCAGAAACGCTTTCTTTGCCATTGCCAGTCTACATTTTATATCCTCTCTACTTCGACCATAATCAGTTATTTTGCTCCCCAAATAGCAAAACTCCTTTACTACTTTAAGTGTCTCATTTCCTAATTTAATTCCATCAGCATCACCTGACTTAATTAGACTACATTCCATCACCTGACTTCATTCGACTACATTCCATTATCCTAATTTTGCTTTTGTTGATGTTCATCTTATTCCCTCCTTTCAAGGCACTGTCCATTCCGTTCAACTGCTCTTCCAAGTCCTTTGCTGTAAGTCTTTATTTCTTCTCCATGGATTTTAACACCTACTCCGAATTTTTCTTTTGTTTCCTTTACTGCTTGCTCAATATACAGATTGAATAACATCGGGGAGAGGCTACAACCCTGTCTTACTCCCTTCCCAACCACTGCTTCCCTTTCATGCCCCTTGACTCTTATAACTGCCATCTGGTTTCTGTACAAATTGTAAATAGCCTTTCGCTCCCTGTATTTTACCCCTGCCACCTTTAGAATTTGATAGAGTATTCCAGTCAACATTGTCAAAAGCTTTCTCTAAGTCTACAAATGCTAGAAACGTAGGTTTGCCTTTGCTTAATCTTTCTTCTAAGATAAGTCGTAAGGTCAGTATTGCCCCACGTGTTCCAGTGTTTCTACGGAATCCAAACTGATCTTCCCCGAGGTCAGCTTCTACTAGTTTTTCCATTCGTCTGTAAAGAATTCGTGTTGGTATCTTGCAGGTGTGGCTTATTAAACTGATTTTTCGGTAATTTTCACATCTGTCAACACCTGCTTTCTTTGGGATTGGAATTATTATATTCTTCTTGAAGTCTGAGGGTATTTCGCCTGATTCATACATCTTGCTCACCAGATGGTAGAGTTTTGACAGGACTGGCTCTCCCAAGGCCGTCAGTAGTTCCAATGGAATGTTGTCTACTCCGGGGGCCTTGTTCCGACTCAGGTCTTTCAGTGCTCTGTCAAACTCTTCAAGCAGTATCATATCTCCCATTTCATCTTCATCTACATCCTCTTCCATTTCCATAATATTGTCCTCAAGTACATCGCTCTTGTATAGACCCTCTATATACTCCTTCCACCTTTCTGCTTTCCCTTCTTTGCTTAGAACTGTGTTTCCATCTGAGCTCTTGATGTTCATACAAGTGGTTCTCTTATCTCCAAAGGTCTCTTTAATTTTCCTGTAGGCAGTATCTATCTTACCCCTAGTGAGATAAGCCTCTACATCCTTACATTTGTCCTCTAGCCATCCCTGCTTACCCATTTTGCACTTCCTGTCGATCTCATTTTTGAGTCGTTTGTATTCCTTTTTGCCTGCTTCATTTTTATATTTTCTCCTTTCATCAATTAAATTCAATATTTCTTCTGTTACCCAAGGTTATTTTGTACGAGCTGTAAATAAATAGTTGCTCTATTAAAGTTCCAATCCTCGTATGAGAAAAAAATCTGTTTTATATCTTAGATCTGAAGTGCCAACATTGTTAGATGTACTTAGTAATCCATCCAAATAAATAATATTTCATATATAATGTTGACTTCATGGGTGTTTTTCAATCCCTAACATAAATAAAAAAAGTTTCCAATATAATTGTGCTTAAATTTCACCCATGACCTAACTTACCTTGCATAGTGTGACCTGACTTACCTTGCTTAGCGTAGGAGAATGTGGTACACGTGTGATGAGGCACAAGCATGATCTGCTGCTGATGTAAGATGAGATCTAACATGACAGTATGGTTCAAGATGGATAGACTGAGCACAGCTTGTGACTTGTCCTCCAAAGTCAGCCTACTTCAATCCTCTTGAGTTTTTCTGTCTGAGACGAAAGGCACAGCACTCCCGTTGATATGTATGAAGAACTGAAGCAGCAAGTTGCACAGTCTTGCTCAAGATTTACGAGATGATCCAGGGGTGTTTGAAAGAGCTGGTAACTTACTGCAGAGAAGAGTGCAGTATTGCCACCAAATGTGGGTATGAAACGTTCAATACCTTCTTTAATAGGTACAGATGTACAGTGAATTGTAACATGTGAACATGCTGAAACGCTATTGTATTTTATGTTAATGTAGGCCTTGGGTGAAATTTGAGTCTAGTTAGATGGAGACTGAATTGAAAAGTTTACATTTCAAATACATATATACTAATTATGACAGTATTTTATATCAAAGCCAGTGATGGCTCATAGCCATGTACTCACAGTTATCTTGCAAACTGCTTATTTCCAAATGCAAGTTAATGGAAATTTTTCTGCTTTTATTATAGTATGGTTTCAGCTGTGTCAGTTTTTGTTCCTAATTATGATACACCATGTATATTGATTTTGCACTTGGACTGGTGCCCCAAGCCACCACTTGAGTTGCTTAGTCCTAAAACCAGCCCTGTGACAAACTGGATGCAGAAGAGTGCATCAGTGATAATCTTATGTAGTTAGGACAAACTGATCATGCTAAGTTGAAATCGGTTTTCTCTTGTGTATTGTTTTGTGCATTATATGACTTGGCTTTATGAGGAATAACAAATTGAAATGATGCTTTTGATTATTTATTTTAGTTTATAGTACAGACAGATGATAAAACATTGCAGAAACATTTTTAAAGTGCTCCTGAAATGCTGCCTACAGTCCTCCTAGAACCCAAAATGATTTAGATTCTGAAACAAACTGTACAGTTTTATGCTATGCATTGTCCTTTAGGTTAAATATGAGCAGAAAAACAATGTACTTTCCACATAAATCAATTTGAAAATTGATGTTAGAGCTTGTGGGAATGGTTCAGTTGTGCAAAATATGGTAAATGTTACTCATATGAATTTTTAAGGGCAGGAAAACAATTGAGAGAACAGAGCTTATGACAGAACCTATAGAAAATAATGTAATGCAAAAATAAAAATGAGGAAATGCAAAAAAAAAGTTTTACTGTAATTGTACTCCTGGCTTGTTTATTTTTATAATATTGACTTAGCAGTAAAAGTGCACTGAGAAATCAGTAGTAGAAAATAATGAGTAGATAATAATGTCCTCAAAATGTCTAAATGTCACATGTGTGGGAAGATTGTTTTGCCACTACTGACACAAAAACCTGCAGGTGCCCCGGTGCTCAAGAAGCTGTTTAAATTTTAAAGATCCATTTACAGTGAGCTTAATATTTTGAGGAAGAGCATTGAATTTTCTTGTGCTGGCATAATGCCCTCCTTTCTGCAAAGGTTCTTCAGTTTACTGTAGATCAAGCTTTCTCTTTGTATTGTGTTTGTGTTTAGAGTTATTTGATTTGTACTCGAACTGATACTTATATGTAAAACCATGTGATGAGTGTCGATATATAAAACAAAGATGCTGTAACTTACCAAACAAGAAAGCGCTGGTAGGTAGACACAATAAAAAACACACAAACACACACAAATTTCAAGCTTTTGCAACCTAAGGTTGCTTCATCAGGAAAGAGGGAAGGAGAGGGAAAGACGAAAGGATGTGGGTTTTAAGGGAGAGGGTAAGGAGTCATTCCAATCCCGGGAGTGGAAAGACTTACCTTAGGGGGAAAAAAGACTTCACTCTCTTGAACCAAAACAACAACAAATATAAAACTGAGGTCATGTAAGAAGAAACATGTTATAACTATTCGCCTGTACATCCAATAATAATTTCGATCTGATATGGACTAATTGCAAAGTTAATTATAAAACATCATTTATTTACTTAAAAATGACAAAATTATTTTGTATCCTTTTACATTTTAATAATTTATGTGATTTTAATCACTGTTATTTTTACACTTATATTGAATTTAAGCCTTATAGGCTCAAAAGTTCAATATCACTTTTACATTATTATTGCCATATCAGTTATGGAGTATGTTGCTTAAGTAAGTGTCCCAGTGAAAACTAAAATATATATTAAATAAGCAAGAATATACATCACTTAATGTGTGAAATAATTCTGCAAACACATGAATATGATGATGACGCATTTCGCAGAAACGACCAGTGTGCGGCTTACAAATGCAGTAGATATGAATTAATACTCTACTTGCACTTTCCTCCATGTGAGTTTCACTGATTTTCACTTTCTAATGACAATGGAATGAAACCATACTAATAAATATAAAAATAACCAACAAATCAACACACATTTTTAATTGTGTGCTGCATAAATTTGTACATAAATTATTACCCTCTAATTTTCACAAAAATACTGATGTGGTACAGACAATATTACAATTCCTCTGCGCAAGAAAGACAAACTGAAGGGCTCATATTATACAAAGTCACTTTTGGTTGCTCATCTCTGCAGTTATTGTTGCTTCAGACTTTTTAAAAGTGCAATGTTACTGACCTACAAACAATAACATCTTTCATGTATCACAGCTTAAGAACAACAATTACAGTGCAGTTACATGGCTTACAGAAGTTTACTCAATGGCCACAGTAGTACAACTTGGAGTTTTGATATTGTATTACACCATCTGGGATTCAGATAGTGTCTGATGATGTGTTTATAGGTCACATCATACTTAGATAACTGCCACAGTTGCACAGCCAAATCCCAAAGTGCTGAAAATGAAATGCCAGCCATTTGTCTCTCACGACGACAAGAGAACACATTATGGCTCTGCCATGACAGAACTGGACACCTCTTTTAATGTGTCACACAGGTTCTCCGGCAGACTGCTGGTGCATTTGGAAGTACAGTCCTTTTTTGGCAAGTAACTGCTCATGTGTTCCCATTTCAGCAATAGTTCCATTGTTTAGCACACAAATGGTGTCTGCATTCTGCACTGTTGCTAGCCTATGTGCTATGGTAATACAGGTCCGACCTTCTGATGCCTGGTCCAAGGCCTGTTGTACTACCTAAGGAATACAGTTAAACAATTTTTTACTTACAACACATTTAACTCTTGACAGTAAAAGAACTAAAAGTGGTAACACGAATTGTAGTGAAGGATTTTGAATACATTGCTAGAATCTGATAATACTGACCTTCTCACTCTGGTTGTCCAGAGCTGATGTAGCCTCATCAAGCAACAATACTCTTGGATTCCGGACCAAGGCTCGTGCTATAGCAATTCTCTGCTTTTGACCACCTGAAAGCTGTGCACCCTTTGCACCAAGACCAGTCTCGTAGCCCTATTGTGCAACATAGTTAAAACAATAAGCTTTCTGTCCATTGCCACATCAAGTGGTTATTCAGAACAAACAAGTTTTCATGGATGTTAAAATGTTTTGAGTGGCAGTAAATTTATCACAAGAGGTAGCAGTAATCAGACTTAAGGGATGGAGTGTACAGATCTTTGACATGTATTACTCACCAGTGGAAGGGCTGAAATAAAATTGTGAATATTTGCAGCCTTTGCAGCAGCTATTATTTCATCTTTTGGCACAATTCTGCTGTTGTCACCATATGCGATGTTCTCTGCAATTGTTCTATCAAACAGGGTAGGCTCCTGTGATACAATTCCAAGCTGACCACGAAGAGTATTCAAGGACAGAGAATTAATGTCATGTTCATCCAGAGCCTGTAACACATGTTCATAGGTTAATTGGTGATATGAAGCAAAAAATCAATTTTTTTAAAACTGAACTGAAGTACAAAGTGGCACATCGCTGTGGTGATAAATGAACAGATTTTTATAAACAACTACAGTTTAGATTACCCCTTGTTAAACAGTATTATGAAGCACACACTGGGCTGTAACATGTCATTTTAGGGAAAATGATGTTTACACTTTCAGTGCCTCTAAACAGTGAAGGATGATATGACATTTAATAAACATTTTCATTAGTAGTTAAGTTTCGGATAGCATATTTTCAGAGAAATTGTTTATTATTATGTGCAGGTAATGCAAGGTACATAGGTGCAGCCTATCTGCAAGATAGGACAATGAGTTTAGCAGGTCAACCTGCTGTATGTTGCCTGTTCTTATATGTTGCGGCTTTGAGGTGTGCTGCAGCTGTGGAAGAATGGCGCTCACAATAACTAAAGTGATGTCATAGAAGAATGAACAAAACTGTCATTGTGTCTAATATTTTTGGTTGTTTTGCCGGACAAAATGTAATCTCATTGTGCAAGATATTTGTATCCAAATGTCTGTGATACAGTTGTAAAACGTACATGTGAGAACAGTTTACACAATAGTAAAGAAGCTTTAAATAGATGATGCTGAAAGAAGAAATATTTTTGGTCAATACGAAAAATCAAGAAGCATTCCAGCTCTCTTTCAGCCTCTAGCACTCGAGGCACTGCAAAGGAGAAGAAGTCTGCTAACAAGAGCAGAAGCACAGTTATCCAGATTTTACTAGCTGGTCTGGATTGGTAGTTAATTTTATGAAATAGGTGATAATGGAGACTATATTGCAGACAGAGTAAACCCAGAATAAATAAACAAATAGCACTCTAAAACACGCACACATACACACATTTACATGCAGATAAGTCTTGATTATACAGCATATTTCTTAGAACTATGTAACTGAAAGATACTTAACTGGTTCTATATGGATATTCTATACGTTAGTCTTTATTTCCACTTTTGCCATGAGCCCTGCAGGTAGCCTAAACTGCCAAAACCCCTTTACATGTTACTATTATTCATATTGTTATATTTCTCATTCCCTTCCAATCTTCTACATTTGATTATAAGCTGTACTAACCAGATCAGGATTGCACTACTGATTTTCATAAATCACAGAATAATGGGATCGAACTAAAAGGAAGTCAGAACAATGTATGTCAATAATGAAGGATTTATAATGTGAATAATATTGGAAGTAAGAAACAATGGTACAATTGGACATACCCCCTGGTGTGCACTTCACAGTAGTTTTAGAGCCTGGATTTAGATGTAGATGTATGATTAATTCATAATTTTACAGTTCACATAGAAGTGCACTGTACTGGCAGTAATCATACAGATGGTGGTGTACTGCTTTAGAACAATGCAACTTCCTCAGTTGATCAAAAACTGTGGACAATCAGAAGTTTCAAACTCAACAATATGAACCATTTAAGGCTGCTACAAAATTGTTTGTAGTATTTCTTGCTTTGTTACTGCCTCACTTACAGCAGCCGCCATTGACTCCTTTTCCATAAAGTCAAACTGTTGAGGACTAAATACGTATTTTTGTTTTATACCCTGTTCTATATACTTTAAGACCTCCTCACTATGGTCTAAGAAATCAGAAAGTATATCTCTCATATTAAGTGCAGTCTGAACATTCTGTATCACTGCCCACCATGTGTCAGGCTAGTGAGTTATTCTCTGTGAAATTTGGCTTAAAGCTTAAATAGATACGTGTGTCACAACAAACAATAATGAAGATGGAAATAATTATTTTACACTTATCACATTGCTTTGGTCCACAGCCAAATATAAATGAGAATATGGTGCCTATCATTCTATAATGCTTGGAATGGCTGAAATTTGCATATATGGTCTAATGGAACTCCAGAGGCAGTTGCTCATGTATACTCTTTTTGGTATGGGGAAAACCCTGAGCAACTATGATACTTTCTCAGTCATTGTCTTAACCTAGCCTTCGCCTCTCAACAAGGTGAGGAGTTGCCAAAAGCAACAAGTGTTTCAGCTTCTATGTTACTCTGTAGGTCCCCTTTCCCCAGTTGGATGACTAGGGTATGTTAGGGACATGCAAGTTGCTGAAGTCACATCCTGTTGAAAGGCTTGCACCAGGCCAATGAGCCACATGAAATTATTGTTATTTAGCTTATTGAAATGTGCATGGTTAACAATACCACTACAATGAAACTGGTATTCTTTTGTGAGAAACTATTTTTTCAGAGCCAACATGTAATGCAGTAAAATAATGGACTATTAACAACAAAAATGAATGATTTTCTCAGAACCTATACAGACAATGATACTTACAATCTTTCCAAACATAGGATCGTAGAGCCTCTGCAACAATTGGATGCAAGTTGATTTTCCACATCCACTTGACCCCAGAAGTGCTACTGTTTTTCCGGGTTGTATGAGTAGATTCAGTCCCCTTAACACTTTTACTTCTGGTCTAGTTGGGTAATGAAAGTGCACTTTTGAATATCCAACTCTTGCACCTGCATCAGTCTGTAGAATGAAGTAGATGAAATAGTTATTGTTAGCATTAACATACTCAAATCTGTAAATTAATGTGGTGAATCTTCTAACTTACACAAAAAACAACTTGGAGCACCTTGTAGAGTCATTTAGTGACAAATTTATAACTCAGAAACGTCAATCTTCACAAGCTACTTGTGATCCGTTTGTGTAATAGCTTTAATTTTGAAATTATCTAATGGGACACAGTAATTGCATGAAAGGAATTAGTAAATGAAGTCTTCACTGAAAGATATTTGTTCATTATTAAAAATGGTGTTTAGCAATTAACTTGTTGGGGATTGGGTGGGGAGGGGGGATTTATTATGGTAACCTTGAAATTGTTGAAAATTTTCCCTGTTCAGAAAGACTAGGCACATAAAAATAATTTTGATTTCTTTAAAAAAAATTGGATACCTTATTCTAACTTTGACTGAAAGCTTATTAATTACTGAAGAGCTGCATATCAGATTAGAAGCAGAATGTTATTAAGTTATCATCAAAATTTTGAGGACTTGCTGCTTTCTAATATATTTTGTCATGCCATGCCATGTGACGCTCAAAAGCAGAGTAACAACATGTAAATAGAACACTACTATGCAATTGGATTTTTAACAGTGTGCCAGAATAATTTTAGAAAGTAATGCATTTTTCCTTGCTTTTCTTGAACATTTTTTTCACAAATAGTCTTTTTTGTGTACATATCCCCAGGTGCTTTCTTTTGCAAATTCTCAATGTTCTCCCTCAAGCTTTATGAGCTGATACACTTAGCAGAAGTTCTGCATGTATTTTCAGGGACACTGAACAAGCCCAAATATAGTTTCTTTCTCTTTTTGTCTTAATTCTTTGGATACTACCAGCTGTCTGTATACTGGAAAAGTTAAGACCCATTTAACATAAATATTAGTGACAACTGGAATTCGCCCTAAATATTCAGATAAATTACAGAAGGAGAAGAAAATTAGGTATTCTTATACTTCGTGTTTTAATAACTACAGATTTCCAATTTCCTGCCCAATGCCTGAATGCAACCTGATAATGACTTTTGTGTTACAATATAAAATTCCATTTGAATCATAGGTAAGGACCCACAGTCTATATGGAACTTACTTGTACTTCCAGTTGTCTTAACCCAGTTTACTTTTCATTGGTAAATTTTGTTTGTTTCCTGTGTAATAATCATTCACATTGTTGCTGCTTTTTGTTGTTGTGTTTTATTTTTTGTGCATACTTTATATATTTGTTCTTTTTACCGGTAAATTGGAGGATTTTATAGTACTAGTGGTAATCGAGTCCCGGCCCGTCCTGTCCCAACCCACCCTAACCTGGCAGCCACAACGTCGGAAGTCGGTGCTCCTCTGTAGTACTTTCTTCTTGCAGTGCACAAGATACTTCAATCCCAAGGGATATCCATCCCTTGTTCCTATCTCTGTTTAATTTTATCCTTCTTTGTTACAGGGAGAGACAAGAGTGAAAGATGCTTCAGAAATATGTTTAAGAAACAATTAACTTTTCCATCTACACTGTCTGCTTCATAAATCTCTGCCCTGTGTTCTTCCAAAAATCTTTCTCTTAGTACTGTGATCAAGTCATCATTTTTAATACTGACCATCATGGTCTGTAAGCCATAGCCTGTCATGGTTGTATATAAATCACTGAAAGTAGTGGGGTCAAAATAGTGGGAACTGAACCATAGCAGTGGGAACTGAACCATAGCAAATAATGCAAAGTGGGGCATTTACAAACTGAGGGTGTACTCAGTGAGTACTATCTGATAGAAAGTCTGCACTATAAAGTCTCCACAAACTGTGTTTCTTCAGTTAAGGCTACATAACCTTACAAGGTTGCTGTAAATGATTGAAGCTATTTCATAAATTCACTTTAGCTACATTAATTGACATATTGCCAAAACTCATATAAAAAGCTCAAAAAGTTTTGCATTGTTGCAGCCACACTTCAGATTTCTGCCTTGAGAGCACAGCAGAGTAGTTAGGGGAGATGGCAACATGTGCCAGCAAAGTATAGATTGTGCTTGAAATACATTCACATCAGTCAGCCGTAACAGTGCAATGACGCTTCAGAATGATGTTCAAAACAGATTTATCAACTGCCAACTCCACTCACAAATCATATGTGCAATTTAAAGCTTCAAGATGCCTCTGCAAGGGAAAATCAATGGGTTGACCTGCAGTGAGTGAGGAAACAGTTGACCACACATCGGCAAGTTTCACACATAGCCCACAAAGTCGATGAGCAGAGTAGAGAGTTGAACATACCACAACTGACTGTTTGGGAAATCTTAAGGAAATGACTGAAGCTGAAGCCTTACCACTTGCAATTTCTACATGACTCCCAATAAGAAAGTTAGATACTTTGAATTTTTGGCACACTTGTGACAGCTTATGGAAGAAAATGAGTTTCATGTGACTTTTTTCTGGGGTTACATGAAAGTTCAGTGTGTATGCCTTCTCTACCAATGAACCTACCAGAACTGTGAGCTTACATCAGTGATAAAGCAAGATTTTTTTGTGAATGTCTCAGTCAACAGTCACTGTATGCAAACCTGGGGGACCGAGAATCCCCATTTTATTATGCAGCACATCGAGTCCAGGGCCCGGCCCGTCCCAACCCAACCTAACCTGGCAGCCACAACGTCGGAAGTTAATGTGCTCTGTGCAGTCTCACAGCTTAAAGTTTATTACAAGATGTGTATCTAGATTTGCTGGAAAATTGGCTCATGTCACAACTGGAGGCAGAAGTGTAGTCTTAATGTATCACCAGGATGGTGCTCCATCCCATTTTCATTATAATGTTCATGAAGTCATAAACAGGAAACAGAGAAACTCATGGATCGGTCATAGTGGAGTTGATGATCAACAATTTGTGCCAAGGCCTCCGCCCCACGTGACTTTTTTGTGGGGTTACATGAAAGTTCAGGGTGTATGCCTTCTCTACCAATGAACCTACCAGAACTGTGAGCTTACATCAATAGTGCTTTTGTACAGATTGATAGGGACATACTGCACCAAATGTGGGAAGAAGTTGATTATTGACTTGATATCTGAAGAATCAACGGGGCACACATATAACAGACTTGTAATATGTCAAAAAAACTTTTTGAGTTTTTATATTTCTGTACAAAGCCTTGTGACAATATGTCAAATAGCAAATCTGTAAAATCACTTCAATCATTTATAATAACATTGTATTAAAAACTGTTTCTAGCTGTTTTTCCTGCTAGTGGCCTATAAACTATCAGTATTATTAGCTAGAGTGTTTATTGATTCAGAACTCTGGAACTCAACTCCACTTTGTAGTGTATATATAGCAATACTCCTTATCTTCTCACTGGTTCTCGATGAGTATGATATTCTCGTAGCTTATATTTATCAAGATGTACCTGTCTGATTTCAGGGATTTCCCATTTAATGTTTTGATAGAAACATGTCAGCTGATACTCCACCTGCCTTTTCATTTTTCTGTATATATATTGAAAGTTCATAATTTTTATTTGTGGTGTTTCTGATATGTTCATATGAGAACTAAATAGGATGATGCATCAGTGACACTCTTACATGGATATTTGTCCTACTCCCCTCCCTCTCCCAGATCTTTTCAGCAAATGTCCAAGCTCTACATTAACATGTTCCACAGAACACTTCATGCAAGGATTATCATAGTACTCTCAAAGAGTGACAAAATCTCAATCTTCTCTTTAGTCTGAAGAGGATTCTCAGCAATGTGCCCAGTTATGTCCTCACTTACATAATTGGGATTGTGTTCCAAAATGGTGCCTTGACCTCCAATTGTTACATGATATTCCTTACCAAGATTCTTCCCCAAACAGCCTAAATTACAGTAGGCATCATTAAGCCCCACAATTGAATTGAAAATATTTAAACTGTTAACTGATACCTAAAGACGTCTGATGGCTAAAGCTGTGTGGTAGAGCTAATATCGGGTCCTACACACATTTGCCCTGCCATAAGGAATTAACAAAAACCAAATTTGAAACCAATACATGACTGGCTATTTTGCCAATGTTTAAAAATGGTAGTGCCCTAAAGATTAGAAATTTTTCTAAGGCATATTTTTTGATGAGGACAAATTCCTATCACATTATGACAGAATATGGAAGGAACCTGTTTGAACTGATGAGATTCAAAACCTCTATTGCTGTGAAACACATTGCTTTACAGAACAGGTTCCCACACACCTGACCTGCAAAAAAAATTATATAAATGTTTCAAGATTACTGTATAAGGCTAAAAAAGTTTTTTATGAGCTGAGACACAAACAGAAAACTTGTAACTTCACATTTAACAATTTCATGCAGGAAATCATTTTCTGGCTTTCAGAAGCTGATTCACACACACCCATGGCTGTCCTTCACAACAGTGATATAACTGCTGAAAGGGGAGCCTTACATGATAACACTGAATTCTTATCACAAGCCTGCTTGGCTGTTGAGGCAGTAGTCTCATACTGTGAATTCCAACTCATTTTGATACCCAACACAATGCTATCTCTATATTCTGGTTCTGTAGGAGAAAAAAGGTTTCCTACATTTTTCCTGATCAAATTCTTTGCTGGGTACATTCTCTGGACTCCCTTTGTCAGAGTAGATGCAGATAGGTTTTTCCTACATCTATCTGATGACAACCATTAGGACTGCATACAACTCAGCATCAAAGACAATGAATTCTACAGCTGGACAAAACCTTAGATATTGTCTGAAAAACTGTGAAATGGGCAGGTATATCCCCTTGCTGGGAGCCATCTGTGTCAACCGCTTTGCCATTACAGTGCTTATTTGAAACAGATAGAATGTGTGTGTTTGAGATAATTTGCAGCATTCATTTGTGCACAAGTGATTTAAAATTTATCTGTAGCCTATGTCAGCCAATGTGGTTTCTTGCAACAGTACTTGGGAAGAAACCTGGTATTTGCTGTATAAGCTGCTTCTGTACTGTAAGCTGCTTCACCTGGATTCCCAGTGGCTTTCTGACATGTATAGTTTAGAAATAGTCACTCTGTGGGAGGTTCTGCAATGATAGAGGAAGCCAGAGAGTCTTTGGCTGACAGTTTTGAACATGTGTTGTGTAGTCAGAAGCTCTTAGTGGAAAGAATGTGGTGGCTCACTAGCTGTGCAAGTCTGATGGTCAAATAGTGTACTGCATTCAGCATCTTTAGGTATGAATTTCAGACTGGACCATAAATGGCACATCTGTAGGCTAGACAGAAGCACATTAATACTTTATAAAATTGTTGTAGACTGGATCTGTCTGCAACCCTGACCTTCCTGTTGAGACATTTAAAATGCCTGAGTACATTAATACTTTATAAAATTGTTGTAGACTGGATCTGTCTGCAACCCTGACCTTCCTGTTGAGACATTTAAAATGCCTAAAGCTTAAGGTCTTACAAGCCTGGTAGTCATGCGAGCCTTTTATCATTTACAAGACCCAGAATGGTCCCATTAAATGCGAGTCCCATTTAATTAAAAATGTGACTAATATGATCAAAATAATCTCACAATATTTTATCTGTTGAAAATTTAAACCTATATTTTGTGGTCTGTAAAATATCATTTGTAACAGATGAATTATTTTTGCAAATTTTAAAATTGTCAACAAACAAAGAAGTCATCACTGGACTCTTCACTGTGTCAGTGATTCTTTCTGTAGTGATGGTGAAAAGGCTGACACTAAAAATGTTCCCTCGAGAGACACCATTCTATTGTATATATGTGCTTGAAAGTCTCCCATTTGGTAACATTATGACTGCTTTGCAAAGAAAGATTTCTATGAGTTGGCATCTTTTCACAGAAGCTCTAGATATGAAGCTGGTGTTGTAGTGTCTTGCGCTTTTTTAGTATCAAAGAGTGCCCCTATAAGATGCTTTCTATGTAGTAAATCTTCCTGTTGAGCTATTTTCATTAGTGTTGTATTGTCTTGTATAGAATGATACTTCCCAAATTGGAAGTGGGTCACTTTCTCTCTAGAAGTTGCCCATCCTCGAATGGGTCATTCCTTCACTGCTTTATGGCAACTAAGTATAGCATGTAGACAAGAAAATTCAATTTTTGGCAACTGAATGTTTATTTTGTTTCAAACTAAACATAGTTCACCTATTCTTGCTAGGCATCATCAGTGGTTTTTATTTTTCCTGCTTTTTTTTCCTTTTCTATGTTTTTCATGTATCCATCGTTCTTCTGTAGGCGCTAAATGCACACAGTACAGATTTCCAAGTGATAGTAGGTTGCATTTATACATTTCACTACACATAGCCTTTCCTGTAGCACACTGCATGTGAAATGATGCTTATTATGAATGTGTAAAACATGTTTTGTCAGAAAACAAAATAAACACTCAGTTACAAAAGAGGAAAGTTTTCTTATCTACATGATAAAATAACTGAATTAACAACTGAGTAAGAATGGGTGCAAATATTAACAATATTTATGGTAATTGCTAGCAGATGTACTATTCTTCTCTGGTTTTAGGAGGGGTCATTCCTCTATTAATCTGGAATAGTCCCTGCAGTTGAAGAGATCAATGATGGTTTTACACAGCTGACAATATGCTATACATAATATGAGGGTCACTTCAAAGGTCCTGCACACTGCACATGGATGATTGTTACAGTGGTATGATTAAGTTAAAATTAATGTCAGTTGTGAGCAAGACTTATGGATGTGATGGTTGTAGTTCGCATGGCTGTGGCATGAGTAATTCAGTTTTAAAATGGAAGCTGAAACTGAGTCATAGCTACAAATGGAGTACCCCAGGTGACATCTGTGACGCGCACATACTACAAGCTGTTTTTGCAAAATATTTTGCAACTGAAAACTTGTCAAAGAAGGCCTGACATGTGCAGCTAGTGTCCTCCTTTTCCACGATGATGCAAGACCCTATATTACCCTATCAGTGAGAGAACTGCTCGACAAATGTGGATGAGAAATACTGTACAGTCCTTGTATAGCCCCACCAGACTTTAATTTGGTTCCCAAATTGAAGGAGCAGCTGCATGGAAAACATTTTAATACAACTGATGAAGCTTCCAGTGATGTGACCCGTGTAATCGGACTAACTCAATAATGAAGGCACCCCATCTGGAACAGAGAAGTTGCCAAAATGTTGGGAAGCTGTCATAAGAAAGGGTGGAGATTATATACAAGGCCTGCAAAGGTATTTTATAAAATAAATTATTTTCTTCTTCTTTACAATGTGCAGAACTTCTGAAATAACCCTGATAGCATCTGATCCTGTAGCTGTATCCTTAGCAGCAGACAAGGTTTTTGCCAGTTCCCACAGAAAAGCGAATTTAATATCTTCAGTGTGGCATGAACTCAACAAGTCATTGGAAGTCCACTGCAAAAGTATTGAGCCATGCTGCTGTGCACAAACTGACCTGTCAATTATGTCCCTTAAATGATCAGTGAGATTCATGTTAGACAATTAGGGTGCTAAATCATTCACTCGAATTTTCCAGAATGTTCTTCGAACAAATTGCAAACAGTTGTGGCCTGATAACGTTGTTTGGGATCATAAAGTCCATGAAATATGGTCTCCAAATAGCCAAACATAACCATTTCTGGTCAATGATCAGTTGAGTTGTACCAGAGGACCTAGTCCTTCCCATGGAAACACACCCCACAGGATTATGGAGCCACCACCAGCTTGCACAGTGCCTTGCTGTAAACTTGGACCCATGGCTTTATTGGGTCTGCACCACACTCAAACCATACCATCAGCTCTTACCAACTGAAATTTTGAGTCATCTGACCAGGCCACAATTTTATAGTCATCTAGGGCAAACACCACTGCTCTCAGTTATTACTTAAAGGCCATCAGTCACAGCATTGTCCGTGGTGAGAGGTAATGCCTGAAATTTGGTATTGTCGGCACACTCTTGACACTGTGGATCTTGGAATATTGAATTGTCTAACAGTTTCCAAAGTCGACTGTCCCATGCATCTAGCTCCAACTAGCATTCCATGTTTGAAGTCTGTTAATTCCCATAGCGTGGCCATAATCATGTTGAAAACCTTTTCATATGAATCACCTGAGTACAAATAACAGCTTCACCAATGCACTGCTCTTTCATATCTTGACGCAATACTACCACCATCTACATGTGTACATATCAGTATCCTATAACTTTTGTCCCCTTAGTGTGTGTATGATGTTTTTATAACTATCACACTACTGCTTATGCTACTTGTGCTTATGTCATAAATTTAATCAAAAATCAGTAAGTAAGCTGCTGATTTGTAAAGGCTGCTGCCACCTCAGATGCTGTTTATCTGTAGCTTAATATTTACTTCATCAGATTGGTATTTTTCAAAAAGATGTGTACCTACAACTGTAAACAATGAATCCCATTTACAGTACAATTACTACTTGTCATGTAACTTTGAAACAAGCACTAATACTTATCCTATGGCTAAAAGAACTTTTCAGTCCCTGAATGCAGGTAATCCTGAGAACGAATGGGTAATATATGTTTTTAATTTTCTTTCGAACTGGTAGGAACTTGCAATTTCTTGCTCTGTGTTGGATGTTACCATCAGAGTACATAGCTTAATTCTGAACCCTAGACAAGGAGGCAAAATCTACACAAAAATTATTTTTGTCTTGTATTGTGACTGTAAATCCCAGTTCAGCTAAAATTCGTTTTTATTATCAGCAACAAAAACTATTAAGGAATAAATCTATTGAGAAATGAGTACAAGAATTCCAAGATCTTTAAAATGGCTTCAGCAATTTGTATGGTTACCTCTGCCATGGAAGATGATTCCATAAGACATCTACATCTGCACTCTGCAAACCACTTTGATTTGTGTGGCAGAGAGTACTTCCCAGTGCTTTTTTCTGTTGCATTCTCATATGGAGCACAGGAAGAATGATGGCTTGAAAGCCTCTGTGTGTGTATACATTCAACATCCCCTGTAAGTCCTATATCATATGGTTTCCAAACAATTGGGCAGTATTCTAGGATGGGTTGCACAGGTGCTTTGTGGGCTATTTCCTTTGTAGACAGACTGCATTTTTCTAGACAAACTGACCAAAGTCAGCTGATTTACCTACAACTAAGTTTATGTGAGTGTTACATTTCATATATCTACAAATTGTTAAATTCAGGTATTTTTGTTAGTTAGCCATTTTCAGCTGTGGCTCACTGATAACTTAGCCATATAGAATACTGTATTTTTTGTTTTTTGGAGTGCACAGTTTTACATTGCTGAACATTTAAAGCAACTGAAAACTTGTCAAAGAAGGCCTGACATGTGCAGCTAGTGTCCTCCTTTTCCACGATGATGCAAGACCCTATATTACCCTATCAGTGAGAGAACTGCTCGACAAATGTGGATGAGAAATACTGTACAGTCCTTGTATAGCCCCACCAGACTTTAATTTGGTTCCCAAATTGAAGGAGCAGCTGCATGGAAAACATTTTAATACAACTGATGAAGCTTCCAGTGATGTGACCCGAGTAATCGGACTAACTCAATAATGAAGGCACCCCATCTGGAACAGAGAAGTTGCCAAAATGTTGGGAAGCTGTCATAAGAAAGGGTGGAGATTATATACAAGGCCTGCAAAGGTATTTTATAAAATAAATTATTTTCTTCTTCTTTACAATGTGCAGAACTTCTGAAATAACCCTGATAGCATCTGATCCTGTAGCTGTATCCTTAGCAGCAGACAAGGTTTTTGCCAGTTCCCACAGAAAAGCGAATTTAATATCTTCAGTGTGGCATGAACTCAACAAGTCATTGGAAGTCCACTGCAAAAGTATTGAGCCATGCTGCTGTGCACAAACTGACCTGTCAATTATGTCCCTTAAATGATCAGTGAGATTCATGTTAGACAATTAGGGTGCTAAATCATTCACTCGAATTTTCCAGAATGTTCTTCGAACAAATTGCAAACAGTTGTGGCCTGATAACGTTGTTTGGGATCATAAAGTCCATGAAATATGGTCTCCAAATAGCCAAACATAACCATTTCTGGTCAATGATCAGTTGAGTTGTACCAGAGGACCTAGTCCTTCCCATGGAAACACACCCCACAGGATTATGGAGCCACCAGCAGCTTGCACAGTGCCTTGCTGTAAACTTGGACCCATGGCTTTATTGGGTCTGCACCACACTCAAACCATACCATCAGCTCTTACCAACTGAAATTTTGAGTCATCTGACCAGGCCACAATTTTATAGTCATCTAGGGCAAACACCACTGCTCTCAGTTATTACTTAAAGGCCATCAGTCACAGCATTGTCCGTGGTGAGAGGTAATGCCTGAAATTTGGTATTGTCGGCACACTCTTGACACTGTGGATCTTGGAATATTGAATTGTCTAACAGTTTCCAAAGTCGACTGTCCCATGCATCTAGCTCCAACTAGCATTCCATGTTTGAAGTCTGTTAATTCCCATAGCGTGGCCATAATCATGTTGAAAACCTTTTCATATGAATCACCTGAGTACAAATAACAGCTTCACCAATGCACTACTCTTTCATATCTTGACGCAATACTACCACCATCTACATGTGTACATATCAGTATCCTATAACTTTTGTCCCCTTAGTGTGTGTATGATGTTTTTATAACTATCACACTACTGCTTATGCTACTTGTGCTTATGTCATAAATTTAATCAAAAATCAGTAAGTAAGCTGCTGATTTGTAAAGGCTGCTGCCACCTCAGATGCTGTTTATCTGTAGCTTAATATTTACTTCATCAGATTGGTATTTTTCAAAAAGATGTGTACCTACAACTGTAAACAATGAATCCCATTTACAGTACAATTACTACTTGTCATGTAACTTTGAAACAAGCACTAATACTTATCCTATGGCTAAAAGAACTTTTCAGTCCCTGAATGCAGGTAATCCTGAGAACGAATGGGTAATATATGTTTTTAATTTTCTTTCGAACTGGTAGGAACTTGCAATTTCTTGCTCTGTGTTGGATGTTACCATCAGAGTACATAGCTTAATTCTGAACCCTAGACAAGGAGGCAAAATCTACACAAAAATTATTTTTGTCTTGTATTGTGACTGTAAATCCCAGTTCAGCTAAAATTCGTTTTTATTATCAGCAACAAAAACTATTAAGGAATAAATCTATTGAGAAATGAGTACAAGAATTCCAAGATCTTTAAAATGGCTTCAGCAATTTGTATGGTTACCTCTGCCATGGAAGATGATTCCATAAGACATCTACATCTGCACTCTGCAAACCACTTTGATTTGTGTGGCAGAGAGTACTTCCCAGTGCTTTTTTCTGTTGCATTCTCATATGGAGCACAGGAAGAATGATGGCTTGAAAGCCTCTGTGTGTGTATACATTCAACATCCCCTGTAAGTCCTATATCATATGGTTTCCAAACAATTGGGCAGTATTCTAGGATGGGTTGCACAGGTGCTTTGTGGGCTATTTCCTTTGTAGACAGACTGCATTTTTCTAGACAAACTGACCAAAGTCAGCTGATTTACCTACAACTAAGTTTATGTGAGTGTTACATTTCATATATCTACAAATTGTTAAATTCAGGTATTTTTGTTAGTTAGCCATTTTCAGCTGTGGCTCACTGATAACTTAGCCATATAGAACACTGTATTTTTTGTTTTTTGGAGTGCACAGTTTTACATTGCTGAACATTTAAAGCAAGTGGCCAGTTTTTGCACCACTTTGAGATCTTATCAAGATCCAAATGAATATGTACAGTTTTCTTCAGCCAGAATTTCATTATAGATAACTCCATCACCTGTGAAAAGCCTGAGGTTACTATTATATTTTGAGAAAAAGTTTCACTCAACCTGCCTGTGTTAATTAATTAATGACCTGCAAGATATATTCAGGTGTGGTAGTTGTATCTTTTAGGCTGTTACAAATATCTCATAATTTATTTCATCACTACTGTCAGTATTTTGATTTATAGTTTCTGTTTTTTTATTTAATTTTGCAAATACCTAGAGCACTATTTTGCAAAATGCCCTTTCCCTTAAGTTGTTGTGCTAGAAATGTGTTGAAAACTTCTACACACTAAGTCCCTACCTATTAATTGTTTTCTTTTGAACAATTTTTAACTTATTAATCTAATGCACAGCTTACATATGAAAATTTAAGATGCTTGATAGTTTAGTCCTCTGAACTCTTGATACCTTACTTGAAAGACTTAAGGGGCGAATACCTAATATAATATTTAATGAAATTGCAATTCTATTTGATATCTTCAAAGCTGTGTAGCTTTGACTACAGCATTAGAAAGATAACTGAGGGTATATAATTAAAGCATCAAGGAATTAATTAACTATTAAATTAACAGGCAATTAAACATGTTTGACTCACTGAAATGAGGCCCTCGCCAGTATCTGGGCCAGATTCAATTTGTGGTTTCCTGTCGAGTAGCTGAAAGAGACGACCTGCAGCTAGTTTTGCAGCTCCAAAGTTTGGGGCAAATGCCATTGATTGTCCCAGCATCCATGTCGAAAAAATCAAAGCTTCTGCTACCCTGAAACACAATTGCAATCTTAATTTTTTCTCTGCTGTTTTGATATAATCTGTAATTCTGCAGAAGGTGGATGCTTTCATCAGGAAAAACAAATCTGGAGTTCTTTGGGTTGGAGTGTGGAATGTTGTATCCCTTAAGTGGGTAGGCAGGTTAAAGAATTTGAAAAGGGACATGGGTTGTTAGAAGTTAAATATAGTTAGCATTGTGGTGGGAGGAAAAGCAGGATTTGTGATCAGATGAATACAGTGTTATCAGTATTAAAAATCAAATAGAAGTAATCAGCACACACTCCATTGCAGAGTAAAAATTCATTCAGGAGTTATATAACTTTCAGTCTTACTATAGCTTTAGTTACTGTGACAGTGGCAGAGTGGATTTTGAGGAAATAGGGGAGTAGCTGTTTGAGTTTTATTTGGTCTCATGTAATTATATTGTGTATAGAGTGTGTACTTGTAATATAGGACAAGTCAACTTCATCTGATGTCATAAAATATTTAATTTACATATTACAATATAAAACATCAAATTGGTAATAACTTCACCTCAGGTGGCAAAAAAATGGAAATAACAAAAACATATAGTGCCTACAACATGTTCCTGACTACAGTACACACATACAGGCCAAACTAGCATTCCTCATTGTTACTTGTACTCAGCTTCACTATAAAATTCTTTTTCCATTCAATAATCCTTTTCTGAATTGCTGTTTTCACTCACATTGTCCTGTAGGCTCTTAGGACGATGTGTTAATAGTTGTATATTTGAGTATCAAGGATCTCCTTCAACATCCCTTGGGCTGTATGGTACATTTCTCAGCTGGCCTTTATTTGTTGTGTCATATGAGTGAACATCAGCATTTTTTTCTAGTAATGTATTACTTTGATTAATGAAACTATTATCTGTGTATGTACGTGGATGGAAGGGTCAGTATTTTTAGATTGCAGAAGGCAGGTTTGCATGATTGTTTGTTTTTTTTTATTGAGAATGGTCCTAACAGCATTTTTGCAATATAAAAATTCTTTTTGTTTTTTTGCTGCAGGAGTGTCCCCAAACAGTGATTCCATACTGTAAGTATGGTTCAAAAAGTGCATGGTACACTGTGCGTGAGAGTTGTTTGTTAGTTTAATGTGCAAGCTGTTTCATAATAGATATTACAGTGCTTAATTTGCTGCAGACACTATATGTTGCCTCCATTGGAGCTTATTGTCAAATGTGATTCCCAAAAATTTTATGGAGGTAACTTCCTCCAGTCTTGTTTCATCCATGAATATATCTGTGCTCTTCCTTTTCTCTGTTCATGAATATCATGAACATTATCTTTTATTGATATAATCTATTTATAATCAATTCATTCTGTATAAACCACTTACTGTGTTATTTGTTGAAATAAACACACTTATGTCCGGTGTTTCCAGATTTCTTTTACATTTACTTATGTCATGTCATCAGCATACAGTACTTTGTTATTGCTCTCACTGACGTCAATATAGCTTATAAATAGGTTGAACGAAAGTAGGCCAAGTACATATACTTGAGATACAACATACTTAATATCCCTGATTTCAGAGCTGCATGTTCATGTTTGCCATAGCTTTCAAGTTTTTCAGTTATTGCTGACTGGGAGATGGGTCAAAAGCTTTAGACAAATCCAAAAACACACCAGATACCAAGTCTCTTCCTTGATATGAAAGCTAGTGTGAAATTTGTACCTTTTAAGTTGTGAGAGAATAGTTCTGGGAATAGACTATTTAGACCACAAAAATGAAAGCATTTAAATAGAAGTGAGTGACATGGTTTCCTCAATGAAATATTGCTCATTGTGATTAGGCAAGTATTCGCAACTGCAAGTGGTTCAGATTTTTCATTTTTGACAATGCAATGTAAATGGATAGATAAAAAATCTACTCACCAAGCAGCAGCAGGAGAACACACACACAAAAAGGTTTAACTCTCACAAGATTTTAGAGCCAGTGGCTCCATCTTCTGGCAGAAGAGTTCAAGAGGAAGGAAGAGGGGTGAAGGAAAAGGACTGGAGCGGTTCAGGGAAAGTGGTACAGTTCAGGAAAGTCACCCAGAACCCCCCATGTCCGGGGAGATTTACCAGATGGAATGAGAAGTTAAGCTTGTAAAACTTATTTTTGTTGGTATATAGATTATTTATTTTACACTTCCACAACCTCTGGCAACCAGAGTTGTTAGAATTGAGCATCAGAAGTCACAAATTTAATATCTTGACAGCTGCTAGTGCCAGTCCTGTACAGTGAAGCTAGGATTTTTTTTTATTTACTTGAGAAAAAATTAATATGATGTCGTATATAAGGGGGAGTCAAACAAAAAGGGGACATTTAGAACAGATGGAAGTAAACATTGGTCCAGAACTATGGTAAAGGTAAACAGTATTTATTTAACTAGTGAAGAATATTTCCAAGCTATTTGCTCCTTGGAACTTTGGAGTAGAACTACTTCAGAAAGAGAGGAAATACTATTGCTTGTGCTCCTTTGGATTAAAAATGCTAATACCGTATTTTACAGATCACAAGACACACTTTTTTCTTTGAAAAACTGCCTCCAAAATTCAGGTGTGTCTTATACTTGAAATTAAAATGTCCAGTGTTTGATATAAAATTCCCACCAGTCTTAAAAATGGCCATATATTCAACACCATGGGAAACCTAGCCGTATCTGGCAACACTGGATTCAACCGGCAACAGCAGTGCACTGATGTGGCAAACATAAGTTTCTGGGATTTACAAGCTTGCTAACATTGTCTCTCTCCCACCCTGCCATCGCAAATCCAGAACATTGCTTAGCTTATAATGCATCATTGCAGTCTACAGTGCCAGTGAACTTGAACTAAAAGTGATTTGTGTTATCAGTAACAGTACAATGTTTTTGTTAGTAGCTAGTTTCATAATGGAAAAAAATAAAAGGTTTTCATATGATGTGGTCTATAAACTGGGAGTAATAGCAGCATATGGACAAGAACATGGAAACATAGGAGCTGAGGGGCGTTTCGGCCATCCACCAACAGAAGAAACCATTCGTGAAAATGAGGAATACTAAATGCACAAATAGAGGACTAAATGCCAAGTGGCCAAATGTAGATGATGATGATGTATTGAACACCATCAGAAATGACTCTGGAATTAATTCATGCTAGTGCGACAATGGAACTTAACAGATTTTAAGGGTGGAGTTGGTGGGTGCTACAGGTTTGTGAAGGTCGTGGGCTTTGTAAATCTGCTTTATTGAAATAAAACTACTAATGTTATTTGCTTGGATTGTTGTATAACATTCCAAGAACTCAGCATCCCTTAGGCACCCTCTGTACAAGACGAGTGGGCAATACCCAACACCTAGCTTGTGAACCAAAACCAAAATATCCCAGAAAATGCCACAGGAGTATCATAATTATCTTTCCATTATGTTATTATTCAACACTGAAAGAAAACTAGTGTGGTATTAAACCATATAGCAAATATGGGCGAAACTCCTCTGACATTTGATAATGTCAAGTAACAGAACTGTTACCATGAAAGGTGCTAAAACTGTAGCTATAAAAACAAGTGGATAAAAAAATGCACTACACTGTTGCCCCTTCATACTGTGCTGATGGCACTAAACTTAATCCAGTGATCAGTTTCAAGTGCAAAACAATGCGAAGACCTTCTGAAATACTGCAGGTGTCATTGTTCATGTACATTACCCAGGTTGGATGGATGAGGCTGGTATGAAATTATGGATTAACAGAGTGTGGGAGAGGAGAAGTACTTTATTTGAAGAAGAGTACTCTTCTTGTGCTGGATAAATTTAGTAGTCATTTGAAAAATTCTGTGAAAGAGAAACCAGGATAGGGAAATTCAGAGCTTGTTATTCCAGGAGGACTTACTTCACAATTGCAACCTCTTGATGACTCAATAAATAAACCATTTAAAGTGTATATGAGGGAGGATTGGAACAAATGGATGATGGATCAAAACCCAAAATGGATTCACACCGAAGGGAGCTTTACATCCTGCAATCAAACAAGTGTGTCAGTGGATAAGATAGTCATGGTCTAGGGTGAGAGTAAGAATTTTTTTTATTCTGAATTTGCAGTCTAATAATAGGAATGGTAAAGATGTATTTTTCTTTAAATTAGCTTCTTATAGCCCATAAAATACAGTACATTAGGTGAAGTCAATTCACCTCCCACAATTAAAGCTTTTGGCCGTTAAGGTCTTTGTGAACAATAGATGACACACACACACACACACAACTGCAGTAAAAACTATATGTCATACAAAACTTTTATTCTGTGGTTTGCATCTATGTGAACATTATAGATGAAATTAATAATCTGATAATCTGTAATTTTTATAGTTGTACTGCTTCTGCCCCAAACAAAAGATGAATGGTATTCATTAAAAGCATTATAGAAACTTACATTACTATATTTTTATAGTGAAGTCCCTCAGTAACAGCAAGATATCCTCCATAATACAATGCAAGAGCATAACCAAAGAATGGTGCTGTCTGGCCTGTTGCAAAGACTACTCCTCTTAGTCGCATTCTTCTCATCATTGCTTTAGCAGCCAAGTGCAGAGACAGGTTGTAGTGATCAATGAATGATTGTTCTTGACCCAAGCTGGCCACGGTGCGGATATTTGAAATGGCTTCTACTGCTACCTGTAAGATAATGAAGAAACTGAAAATAGCAGATAACACTCATCTCATTTTCAAGCATTTGTGTGTGTGTGTGTGTGTGTGTGTGTGTGTGTGTGTGTGTGTGTGCGTGTGTGTGATGTTTTAATATTGTGAATGTCTCAGTACTACTTGAATAATATTGTTGCCATATTCATCATTGCCAATGTTTAGTTATATATACACAAAATAAAATGCAGTTTGATTGAAAATATATATAGCATTAACAAAAACAAAAAGGAAGCAGTAACTGTATTTGTAAACATAAATGGAGCTAAAAGTGGAATTAACAATGTTTTATAAAACTTAAACCACTTTACAATTTCAAGTGATCATAGACTTCGTCTATGTGTGCTCTGCATGTTAGGAAATTAGAAGGACATGAAGAAAGTTAATTATGAGGTTTTTTTATGTACAGTGAATTAGAGCACATTAACAAAACAGCCAGTTGATAATCATAGATAAAAGGGACAACTATTTAAAACAATACCGCACAACAGCAAAAGATGTTGCAAGCATGAAGAGAGTGAAAGAAAATCCATTCTATACAACAGGTCAAATGGAGTCTTTATCATTTTACATGCCTCCTATATTCACAGAGACTGTCACATATAAAATTCATCAATTACAAGATGATATACACTTTGAAAAAATTAATCTAAGCTTGCAGATAGCCAACATTAAGTTTCAGATGTGATTAACTAAGGAGCACTCCACCCAACACCACCTTCTTCACAACCAGTCCACTTGCCGCAAAATAGATAACGTCACTGCATGTTATATGAACACATAGTAACAGATGCAATTATCCATGGTTTACCCCCAAGAAATCTTCTGCATGACAATAGCATTTCCTTTTCGGGTATTTTTCTAGGTCTGCTTCACAATTTTTTTATATTTGTGCTTTGTTTCTAGACTTCATTTCCACATAATGCTGTGTTTTTTAACATAGAGTCAGGTCATGGCTAAGTGTCATGTAACTTTAGTTGTGTCAAGTGTTCATAAGGATTGTAATTTACTGAGTGCTCCTCTTGCGTGTGCTGATAAGCGTACTGCTTCCATATTAGGGCCATGCCCATTAAACCATTGTGGCTAAGGTAAACTCATATTGTAAAATTCTCTACTTTTTAATGCTACCTAATTTGATTGCTATCAGTAAATGTCTGATTAAATTCTAATAGAGTGATTTGTTTCTTTTGTTCCCTCTTTATTCTTTCACTTGCAGACATAGAGTAATGTTAACACAGTAACCTAAAATACCAAGGGCACATGGTTTGTGATTAATCAAGAATGTGCTACATCAAGTTTTCAAACAGTTATATAGTTAGAAACCTTACTGAAAGAAGTCATAAAAGGAGGTACAATCCATAGTAAAGGTTTTCCAACTTCTCATTTAAAAGATGTCTGTAGCTCGATGGTAACCTGTGTTTGACTTTCAATGTGAGGTTAACTTTCATGGGCAGGAATATCTACATCTGCTTCTATAGCTACATCTATACTCTGCAAAAAACTGTGAGCTGCATGGAAGAGAGTATGTCCCATTGTACTAGTGTTTCTTCCCATTCCATTCACGTATGGAGTGCGCGAAGAATGATTGTTTGAATGTCTCTGTGTGGACAGTAATTATTCTAATCCTATCCTAACGATCCCTATGTCAGCAATATGAAGGGGTTGTAGCATATTCCTAGAGTCATAATTTAAATCCAGTTCTTGAAACTTTGCTAACAGACTTCCTCTGGATTGTTTACGTCTATCTTCAAGAGACCAGTTCAGTTCCTTGACTATCTCTATGACACTCTCCCACAGACCAAACAAATCTGTGTCTGTTGGTGTTGCCCTTCACTGTATGCAGTATCCCCTGTTAACCCTATTTGGTATGGGTCACAGTCACTTGAGCAATATTCTAGAACTGGTTGCACGAGTCATTTGTCAGCAATCGCCTTTGTAGACTGACTGCACTTCCCCAGTATTCTACCAATAAAGCGAAGTCTACCACCTGCTTTTCCCACAACTAAGCCTATGTGATCATTCCATTTCTTATCCCTACTAAGTGTTACACCCAGGTATTTGTATGAGGTAGATTCCAACAGTGACTCATTGATATTACAGTCAAAGCATACTGCATTTTTTCATTTTGTGAATGTCCAATTGTACATTCCTGACCATTTAAAACAAGGTGCCAATCATTGCACCACTTTGAAATCTTGTCAAGGTCTGATAGGCAGAAGCTATTTATTTAAAAGAAATGTTCTAGAATTAGCAGAAAATGCAATAAATCAAAGAAATGCATGAAGACACCTTAGTCAAAACCAAACTTGGAACATTATAGAATGGAATGTTTTTGTTAAGACAATTTATGAGCATCATGCAACACTGAAAAGAAAACTTTTAATGAAACATACACAATCACAGAAATGGACCACTAACAATAAAAAACATGTAATGGAAGTAGAAGCTGCAATTAAAAATCTCTACTAGTTTTTAAAACGCAGTAACAAACTGCAAAAAAGAGATAGTTTGTATTCGAAGACAGAGCTCACCTTCGTTGCACCCTCAAGTTGCTTCTTCTCATCTAAGCCACTCGCTTGTACAACTTTAGCCTCCATAAATGTTGATCCGAATACAAATGGAACTGCTGCCAGTGCTACTAGGGCAAGTTTCCATGTGTATGCACATGCAATCACTGCTCCAAGGAATAAAGTGGAGAATGCCTGCACCATACTGCCAATCCGTGGTCCTGTTGCCTGTTGAAAAATAATAATTTTGTAAATGAAACCTTTGTAAAGAAACAGAAGTCTCACTCCAGTTGCATAATTGTACTAGAGTGACTTTTATTGAAAGTGCAAGTAACTGGACTTTAACTGCATCTGTGATACCTTCACCTTTACTACTTCAGTAAGATGATCAGGAAACTATGCATAATAGATAACTAACCAGACTAACATTAGATGCTCCATTCAAAGTAAAAAATGACTGGTGTATCTCAGGAGATGATACAAAACTACATACTACATATATACTGATATATTAAAGAAATAACACAGGCCGGCACATGTACTACGTGTAACATTACATACATGGTCATGTAAATGATTGTTTTCAATAATGGAAACAGCCTACCATCATACACAAAGAGTAAAAACTAGGTGTGAGTGAAAAAAGGGAGCTTAAAGTTTCAGGTCCTGTTGATGATGAGGTCTTTGGAGACCTAGCTCATGCTCATGAGGGAAAAGGTAATTGGCCATACATTTTTCAAAGAAATTATCCCAGCATTTGCATAAAGCTATTTACTGCAACCACGACAAATCAAAATCAGAATTGTCAGTCAAGAGTTTTAACCCCACTTTTCCCAAAAATGGGTCCAGTGTCTTAACCGCTGTGACATCTCACCTGATCAAAATTGGATGTGGACATATAGTGATTAGTGCCAAAAATAAGGCAGATCAATGTTGCTATTATGTTCAGTTTCTCTTGACTAGCTTGCTGTTCTTTTTCTAACTGCTCTCCATTACTTACTCCAAATTTCTTCATTTACCATATTTTATCATTCACAGAAAAATAACTTCCAGTTCAAAAATTCTTAGTGCTTAACATTTTCAACATTTTGGCTTTGTCACTGCTACATAACTTTTTTCTGTTCTCACAATTTGCTACTATATGCACTTGGTCTCCCTTATTGCAGTTTTAGTTTCTAATTGCTTAATTTTCATTTTGCGAACTTATAAGGCCCTATATCAAAACAAAATCAGCAACACTTAGAATCATAATTTTTGCTTGAAAGTGTTGTGAGAATGGAAATCTAAAGTAAGGTTATTATGTGTCTGTCACTATGAAGAACAAGTGTCTCCTGTCATGTCATAACACCAAAATGACATCACATAAATGTACACCATTGCAGAAATTGTAGGTCCGCTGTAAAATGCCAACCTGAAGGTGAGGGTTAGTACTAGTGAAATGATTTATAATTGGTTACAGATAGCAATTTGATTTTTAAACATTTATTTTGTTGTTCAGGAAAGCAAAAAAATCAAGGGAAAAGTTATGTTCAAAATGTATTGTTTAGCCACCACAGCTTGAAAATGGTTTATATAGGTACAATTTATGCATTCCTTATTTTGTGTTTGCATATTATTAGCAGTTGACTAGGTAGTGTAATTTCCAACTAGGGTATTTGACAGAATTGCCATGGACTATGAATTAACAATCATATTACAAGGAACAGACTACCTTCCTTTTTTGTTCAATAGTCTGTTTACACTGTTGACCATATGCCACAATAGGTTCCACAGATAATATGACTGTTAGACAATGAACTTCAAATCACTTTGTTGCAAATATGCAGTGCCATCTAGATGCTATATATAGATTTGTAAAACAGAATGAGGAGAACTGCTAATGATCATTGCACCCTTTTTTTTCTGTATCGCCACACAACACACACACACACACACACACACACACACACTTGCAGCAGTGATGTACATTCTGAAATGAAATTAGATGTCAAAATTTAGAATCTTATTTTTTTGTTTACTGCATTTGTTGAGTTTCTTAAAGACCAATATAAATTTAATTCAGACTTCCATTTACCAGAGTGTTGAAGCTATGCATTTCCAAACAGGGGTTCTCCTTGAGAAACCTGTTGGATTTACTGTCTTTCACAACATGCTGTCTGTTATTGTAACTTGAAAACTCCTCTGTTAGTCAATGGCTGTATAAAACAATGTGAGATTGTGGGTCCACCTTGATGCAAAACATTTTTGTTCAGTTTCTTCCCCAGACTAGTTTTAGTGAAATATCACCAGCATCAATGTTTTTTCTTTTTCCGACATTTGAAACATTAGAATCATAACAAAACATTATGAAAAATGTTATTACACATGTACTGTTTGATCCCAGATACTGAGTTGTGTGAATAGTTTTATAATACCTTTTTATGAGCCCTTTTTATGAGCAGCTGCTATCAGTAAATACAAAAATGGGAATTTGCTTATGTCAGTGGTACACTATTGGGAATTGCAATAGTGCTGTGAATACAATTTTGGTGGTCACTAGGCTGTAATGTAATCTGTCATGTAACAATGCTGATTTTGCATGTTTTGGGTTAAAGAAACCCACCGATAGTGACATTTAGCTAAAAGTAGTTTGGAGAAGAAATTAAACGAAAGTGTTTTGCATCAAGGTGGGCGCACAATCACATACACAGACACAGACCAACAGAAAAGTTTTCAAGTTACAGTGAATGTTTCTACACCATATCAGGCATTCTCTGCAAAGCCCTTCAATAAATTTAAGAAAACAAGGGTGAAACTACATCAAACAAACATGAACCTTATGTTCATAAAAATCTGCCCAGCCAGTGATATAATTCCTAATTATAACAAAATTAAACAACGGAAAGTCCAGGTTTGAGTTTAACAATATTATGAAAAGGGTAGATTGCAACTCATCGTGAAGATGGCACACTGACTTGCGGACTGGCATGATGAAAAGACTATTACATATAAGCTTTTGACCAAAGCCTTCTTCAGAAAAGAGAAACACACACACTTTCACATAAGGAACCACACCTCACACACACCTGTCCGCTACTTTCAGCCACTTGTGCCAGACTGCAACAGACATTTCTGTTCAGTCTGGCTAGAGGTAGCAGTCATGTGTGTTTAGGGTGTGCTTGGTTGTGTGAATGTGTTGGTCGAAAGCTTACATGTAACAATCTTTTCATCATGTCCGTATTCAATTCAGTATGTCTTCTTTACAGTGAATAGCAATCTGCCCTTTTCATAATATTATTGACTTACCAAATTAATGTAAACAATGTGTTGCCTGCAGCACATTGTGGTAAATGAAGAGGTGAATGAGGAATTGCTCTTAGAACTAGCAAACCAAACTGCAATTTCCTCATATGACACAGTAAAAAGAATAGATCAATGCACAGAACTGGTAATGAGAAAGAAATGGCAAAAACAGGAGCAGAAACTGAACAAACTCATGAACAAAAACACTTCTGAAACTGACACACACACACACACACACACACACACACACACACACATTCCATGAATGTCTGATTAACTTTAATGACACAACACTCACAAAACAAGAACAGCAGTTATTTGGAAAAGGCCCTAAATGCAACTGGAATGTTCACATAAAATTTATGACTAGAAAATCTTACCACTATGAGCGAATACATCATAGAGCAACAAAACAAATACTCAGAAAGAATAAACAATCCAAAAATAGAAACACAAAAACATCTGATGAGGAAACCATAAAAGTATACACAAAACACTAAAACAATGTAATGCACTCATCACTAAGGATGACAAAGGGAACTCATTTATCTTAATAACAGAGACAGAATACTGTGAGAAAACAGAAAAGTTCTTATAAGAAAATAATATAACCAACTTATTCAATGACCCAACACAAAGATACCAAAGAAACCGCTAGATACTCTTAAAAAGCATCACAGACAATCTCTCACAAAACCAGGCGAAAAGAATAACACAAAAGAATCTGAAAGCTCTGATCTTAACAAGTCTTCCATTTCATATTCCAGTCAGACTTGTGTTTAATTTCAGAAAAGCCCCATCTTACTTACTAGGGAGACACATGCACACATTCCTACAGAAAACAGGCACATATTCAAACAACAGAAGCCTCAAAAACATATCAGACATAATAGAAAAAATCAAGAATATAAACATCCCGCCAACAGCAACACTGGTATCTTTTGACATTACATCCATGTACACGTATATACACATACAGAAGAAACTATAAGCATCATAGGACAATAACTGAAAAGCCAGAAGTTTCCAGACATACAAATAAATGAAATCTCATCCATCTTAAGACTAACTACAGAACAAAATTATTTTACTTTCAACAACTTCAGTGGAACCTCAGCCAACATTTTCTTCCATCATACAGAGAACATGATATACAGACAACATAATGAAACAAGAAAGGCACAAAATAATATACCGGTGCCAATATGCAGATGACATAATCTGTCTCATAGATGACACTCTAAAGTAGGAAACAAGAGTTACATAGTAACTGAAGAAAACAAGAAAATAAATTTCCTGAAACTTACAATAAAAAGCAACAACAAACACCATTAATTTTCCATCTACAGAAAATCTACATACTCAAGCACTGTTATCCGCAGCTCATCCAATCACCCGACAGCCCATATATACGCCAGTGCACACACATGCTCCCCAGGATAAACTGAACACCTCTTAAGCTTCAAAACTATGCACATGAACTAAATATAATCAAGCAAATTGATGCTGAAAATGAAAACAAACTAAACACCATAAACAAGCTCAACAACAAGATAAAAATGACAGACAATGATAGTTGACACCAACTCAAGTGCACAACCACAGGGTCTGAAAATGTACAGACAGCACTGCAGATCACACCACATCAGAAAAACAAACAAATGGTACAAACTAACATACAATAACAAAATAGTACACAGAATTGGAAATATATTGAAGATGCAAGGGATTCTAGTAGCATCCAGAACAAATAACAGGGTACAACAAAGACTAAGACCTGACAAAATAACTCCAGACAAATTCAGCTGTGCAAGAATATACCAACTCACATGCAACTCCTGCCAATCCCAGTACATAGGACAAACAAGCTGACACTTCCACATAAGGTACACAGAGAATGTGACAGCCCTGAAAATGACAGCACACATTCCACAGAACATTAACAAATAAAAACCACCACTCCACAAATACCAGAACTGGTCTACACATCCTGAAACCAGCAAAACAGTTTATACCATAAATTAACGAAAGTGGAAGGCAAAAATGTAATAAATAAAAACACAATCCTTCACAATGACACGCTCTTTACTGCATTACATGAACTGACACAGAATACAAATAAAACACACACACACACACTCAAATCATTCCCTCATCAAGACTTAAGTAAGGAACAGCAGTCGACAGAACTCCCGCTAATGTTTTTAGAGCAACTAGAAGCTGACCAATCAATGTGAGTACATGAGAGATTACATTACAACCTAGTGCCCACTGAAACTGTATTCACAACACTAGTACAATTCCCAGTAGTATAACAATGATGTATGTACATCCCCGTTTTCATATTTGTCAATAACAGCCACTCATACCATTGCAGATAACATCTTGTGTGCCCAAAAAAATGGCAGCAAACATAGAAATCATGCAGAGAAATGAAATGATTGGTACTGATGACCAGGAATCCCCACCCAGCGAAGTTCTGCCACCGAGTTGCAAGTCTTTTCAGTTGATGCAACTGCAACATGGACAATTTGTGTGTCAAGAATGATGATGACAACACAACACCAAGTCCCCGAGCAGAGAAAACTTCCAATGCAATCAGGAATCGAACCTGGGCCCACTGCAAAGCAGTCAGAAATACTGACCACTCAGGTAAGGAGGTGGACGTCGTGTAGTGACTTAAAAGTAAAATGGTATTATAAAACTATTCACACAATATAGTATCTGGAACTAAATAGTACACATGTAATAAGGTTTTGCGCAATATTTTGTAATGACACTAATTTTGCACATTTTAGAAAAAAGGAACCACTGATGATAGCAGTATTTTACTGAAACTAGTTTGGGGAAGATATTAAACAAAGTGTTTTACATCAATGCAGACCCACAATCCTATAAATGCTGTCTGTTGTTTTGAAGCATCTTGTGTAATCATTGTTGGATTACAATAGCTTTGCAGTTGTGCTTAAATGTATCAACTGAAGTAGTGAAAAGGCTAAAATTCAGACACTGGTGTTTTTTTGGATTACATATATACTGTGTGCTTTCTTTTTCTTAGAAACATGTGACTCCAAAAATAAACTGATATTAGCAGACTGTATGCTGTCTCTCAGTAACACTTTCCCCATTTTCCAGCAACCAACCATTAATTTATTTTAACTGCCATACATGTGATGTATGTAAAGCTTATACACTTACCCCTTGAACACTAGAAGCATCACCAGATAATCTTGCTGACAATATTCCCACTCTGTTCTTCTCATCATCATACCAAGCAATTTCTTGATTAAGCATGGAATGAAAAGTGTTGACACGAAGGCGGCTTGTAAGTCTCACTCCAGCAATTCCAAACATGTAGTTCTGCAACAAATTTTGAAAAGTAGTGTTTGTATATTTGTGAACAATAACAACACTTTTATTTTCAGTCTTCAAACTACAGCAGGGGGTATTCTGAAAGTTTTGCAAATGACCTGCTTATAATTCATAGAAATAGACATCATCTGGAATTACATTCAAGAAAGACATAGAATGTCAGCATCCAATTTAGCTTACTTACAAAAGTTTCAACAATATGCTACTATTAGAAATGGTCAAAAAGTCTTACTTTTGTGAAACAGCATTCAGTCACAGTGAGTCATTGAGAATGTAATCAGAATACTAATTAAATTGCAGTGAAATCATCACATGCTAGATCATGTTTCTTTCTGTCTGCAGCATTTCAAGAATTTTTTCCACTCCAATATACTGTTATAAAATGTAGGATGACAGTATTATATTACCAGTGCACATGCTCAGAGCACTAGATCTCCCTCCCCCTTTTGAAGCATTAAATTATTTCTTATGAAGTTAGTGAGAATATGAACAGAGCTGAGAAAGGGGAGAAAGGTGTCTGGAGGTGTAGTGAGAGGTGGGGGATTGAGAGGTGAGGGTGACATGACATGATTATTACACCTGAGGGTGAACACTTTACTCTAAAAATATAAAATTTTGCAAGACTCTGTCCTTGATATAGCCCCAGAAAAAAAGGTCAGGGGGCGTAATGTCTGGAGAGGGAAGTAATGTCCAGATCAGTAGACTGGAAGGAACAGTCCAACACCCTGGCCCACCCGGCTCTCCAGACATTACGCCCCTTGACTTTTTTTCTGAGGCTATATGAAGAACAGAGTCTTCATCACACCAGTTGGTGACGTTGATGAACTGAAGGCTAGGATATGAGCTGCTGTGACAGAACGCATGTTACGAAACAGCTGGCGGAAACTGGAATACCGCCTTGACATTGTTTGAGCTACCAAGGGAGCACACATTGAGGTTTACTAACGTAAATGGTCTGAAAAAAACTAGTAACACTAACCTATGTAACAGCATCAAATGTAACTTATTATGTCAAGCGGTTATTCTGTTATAAATTTTTATAATCAGGGCAAGACTTTGTGCTGACCCTGTATGTTGCAATAATGAAATTCTTCTGTTTACACAATAATACCAATTATTCAACAGCTTTTGAATGAAACATAGCATATGCTGTTTGCTAGTCCTAAAATATGTGCAATAGATCTGTTAAATGCTAGGATGTAAAAATGTTTTGTTAAAGATATTCATCCCTCAAAAATGCTTCTACCATCCTGATAAATGACTGTCTCTGGTGGGTAAATTATCTTGGACATACAGTGGAATTATTGTGTCAGATTAGCAGAGTTATGTGAGCATAAGATTTTATCACATTCTCTGTATATTTATGCCTGAGCTTGTTGTTCAGTTTCAACAGTGTAAAAGTGTAAAATATCATGAAGCAGTAATATAGCAATAAAACAAGTATTACAAAATCAAAAAAATGCCTTTAGGACAGTATCTCATTCACAAAAGATAACCACAGCATTATTGTGTCATACATGACCTAATTAACACTTTGGCAACCAAGCCCGAGCATAGGTGGGGACACAGAACTGCCTCGAAATGACCACACCTCAGTATAGGCCGGGTGGCTGTTGCATGCTGCTCACAGCGTATTAGCCATCTGGAAGCAGGCCAGCTACAATGGTAGTGTTTGTGGAACACCTGCTTATATGTCCCTTGACTGCTGCTCCCCTCTGTGTTCTGGTTTTAGAACTACATCAGAAGAAACGGCAAGACACACATAGCAGCTTCCGAGACATGCTGGTGCCATAGCCATGAGTTTCAAACGTTCTCATTACTGTTTGCTGTTTCTTGTTAATTTTTCTCTCAAATATGTCTCATTTTCTGAGTGAGAAAGAAATTTTAGAAGCCTTAGAAGAATCTGACGATTCTGGTTCTGAGTGGGAAATGTCTGAATGTGAAGAGAATGAAGAGGAGTCAGATACAGCTAAGAAGATGTCTAGTGCAGTTTTTCTTCAGTATTATTATTATGACTTATATTGCTTGAGTTGCTTCAGTTAGCAGAAAATTTATTCCTGTTCATCTTGTCTATCTTGCAGAGGAATCTGGTGAGCCTGCATCTGTGCAGCCAGTGTTTACTGAACAAAGTACATCCTCTGCGACACAGGGGTCAGCTGCAACACAGCTGTCTGGGCCTCCAACAAAGAGGCAATGAATTTCACAGAAAAAACCCATTGGTGCCAAATTAAGCTGGAAATCTGCTGACGATCAGCCTACTGTGCCACAATTTGTAGAGAAAAGTGAGAATTCCACTCCTCTTGATGTGTTTTTGATCTTTTTCCCTGTTTCCATAATGAAATACATAAAATATGAAACAAACAGATATGCAAAGTCTGTTTATGACAAACTCAAAGCAGCTTCCAGGGTAAAGCCTCATAGTTTTTGTAATTCGTGGGTGGGAGTAAAGCTGCACAAAATGTATTTGTTTTTTGGCATATTTGTACACATGTGTCTTGTGAAAAAACCAAAACTGACAGATTACTGGTCTACCAAGAATTTTATTTCAACCCCTTTCCCTGGTTCTGTTACACCCAGAAACAGATTCAAGGCAATATTATCAAACCTGCATTTGAATGACAATGGAACTTACGTTCCGAAAAGTCAACCTCAGCATGACCCTATGCCCATGGATCATCTCTTATTAGAATCACAAAAATCATTATACCCATCAGAAAACCTCACTGTTGATGAAGTCGTGTGATTTTTGTGGAGGAGTGGTATTTCGAGTTTACATAAAAAATAAACTTGACAAGTATGGAATCGAGATTTATTATTATTATTATTATTATTATTATTCAGACGTCAAATTCTGTAGGACTAAAGTGAGGAGCAAATCTCCAAGGTCATGGAACATGTCAGTACATGAAATTACAACATAAAAGTAATAACAGATAAAAATAAATGTTCATGAACCTGATAAAAGTCAGTCCATAAGCAATACAATAAGAATCAGCTTAATTTTTCTAGGAACTCCTTGACAGAGTAGAAGGAGTGACCCATGAGGAAACTCTTCAGTTTCAATTTGAAAGCATATGGATTACTGCTAAGATTTTTGAATTCGAGTGGCAGCTTACTGAAAATGGATGCAGCAGTATACTGCACACCTTTTTGCACAAAAGTTAAGGAAGTCCGATCCAAATGCAGGTTTGATTTCTGCCGAGTATTAAACGAGTGAAAACTGCTTATTCTTGGGAATAAACTAATACTGGTAACAAGAAACGACAATAAGGAATATACATATTGAGAGGCCAATGTCAAAATACCCAGACTCGTGAACAGAGATCGACAAGAGGTTCATGAACTCACACCACTTATTGCTCGAACCGCCCATTTCTGAGCCAAAAAATCCTTTTAGAATAGGAAGAGTTACCCCAAAATATAATACCATACAACATAAACGAATGAAAATAAGCAAAGTAGACTAATTTTCATGTCGAACGATCACTGACTTCTGACACTGTTCAAATAGTAAAAATGGTAGTATTAAGTATTTGAACAAGATCCTGAACGTGGGCTTTCCACGGCAGCTTACTATCTACCTGAACACCTAGATATTTGTACTGTTCAGTTTCACTAATCATATGCCCGTTCTGTGAAATTAAAATGTCAGGTTTTGTTGAATTATGTGTTAGAAACTGTAAAAATTGAGTCTTACTGTGATTTAACATTAGTTTATTTTCTACAAGCCATGAACTGAGGTCATGTGCTGCACTATTTGAAACGGAGCCACTATTTGAAACCGAGCCAATGTTGCACACAACATCCTTTACTACCAAGCTAGTGTCATCAGCAAACAGAAATATTTTAGAGTTACCCATAATACTACAGGGCATATCATTTATATAAATAAGGAAAAGGAGTGGCCCAACACTGATCCCTGGGACACCCCCCCACTTGACTGTTTATTATGTGCAATTCCAAAACTGGTTATGTTCTTAGATTGGAGGTATATGCTGGGAAAGGAACACAAGACAACTCCATAATAGCATTGTTTGAGAGGTTGCTACCAGATTACCTGGGAAAAGACCACACTGTTTACATGGACAGATTTTATAGTTCACCAGTAGTATGCGATTTTCTGTGGCAACATAAAATGAAAGCGGTAGGTAGGTGCATGACTAACGGGAAAGAACTACCAAACGAAATTCTTTCCAAAAAACTGACAAGGTACTAGACAATGTTTCTAGTGAAACTCACAGGAACAGACTTCTAGGACTACACTCTGCAGAAAAAATTCCAGCCCCTTAGAAGTAGGAGCGTCCAACTAGAGGGTGTAAAGTTTGCTCTGAGGAAACAAAAAAAAATCTAATGATAAAGCATGTAGGAAGGAAACCAGCTGGTGGTGTCCAGACTGCAATGAACCACTCTGCATGCCAAAGTGCTTCAAAATCTTCCACACGGAAGCTAATTACCTGTAAATTTACACAAAACTAAAAAAACATATTTTTTTGTGAAACCTAAATTATACATTTTATGTTTGTTTGTTATTAATGTTGTCATTAATCAATATAATTAAAATAAACATTTAAAAGAAACCTTAAAGACTGTTCTTTCATAATATGTTTTCTGTTTCAAGGTATCGTAAATAGAAACGTGCAAGTGACATTCCAAAAAAACGCTAAAAATGGCTGGTCCACTAGACCAAGAGTGTGCCTAAGCTGCCTGTCCTCGAAGTGTTAACATTATTCTGTTGTAAGCTGGATATTTTTTATCTCTTAAACTGACACTAAGTTTCTTAATCAATTCCTTATGTTTAACTTCAGTCTCACCTGCAAGAAACTGCCAATACCAGCAATAACACCAACACCAAGAAAATAGAGAGCATAAATATTTGTCTGTGCCTTTACGTATTCAGAATCTTCAAGAGACAACACCTAAAACCAAAGGACACATGTACACAAACAAGAAACAATAATTTTTACAATATGCTTTTATAAAATTAACATGATGTTATGGTTAGATCACTTTAACAAACTCACCGCATAAACCTCACCAAAAAGTACTGCAAAAAGTGGAAAACTTGCTCCCACAAGTGCTGATGCAATGGACCCAACAGTTACATAAACCCATTCAGGTTTATTAAGAGCAAGAATGCGACTGATGGGTGCATCATACACTGTACTGTTGTCAACATTCTCCTCTTCCTAGAGAGATACACAATAACAATGGCTTGAGGGAGAACATGAACAATAATAAAATACAGCAGCTTAAAATCTGACAGTAAATGGGTATTCAAATCAGTAGTGAAAAGTTGATAATGCATGAGACTCAATGGAGAAAATATTTGTTTTTTTGTAAGTGCTGACCTCTTTCTGAAATGCTGAAACATCATATTGCTTGCCAATACTACTCGCTCTTGAAGACTGCCTTGAGAATTGCTTTGACAGTTGCCGTGAAAAGTTTGATAAATGTTCTGTTTCCTGTGGCACTATTTCATCTGGTGTGCATCCAACAGAGTCTGCAAGTGAAGAAATCTTTATTAAATACAGTATTATCGAAAGAAAACAGATTATTTTAATGTATATTTTATTACTCTAGAAAAATTATGTCATAAGCTTTAAGCAGTTTTCAAGAAATATATAGTTTCATACCAATTTTTTACTGTAGTCTTGTATAGTTCATTGGTCTGTCCTTGATTTTTATGATTATTATTAATAAGTGTTCGCTACATTAACTACAGTAAATCAATATTCTTAGTGAGTATAAGTAAGGTGGCAAAGAAGATATAAAAGACTTTGGAATAAGCAAAGGTTATCTTTCCCTCAGTTCATTCAGTATACATTTTTGCATGAGGGTGCCATGTGAGTGCCCATGACAGGCTGTGAGTTTGTTTGTGTATCTTCATGTAGCCAAACACAAAATTTTATTAAGTGATTCAAAGCATCCCCCTCACCCCAAAAAATCCAATTTTTTCCATAATGTACTGCACAACATCAGCTTCTGAAAATATGAAAAAATACATTTGCACGAGCATGCGCACATGCGAGTGTGTGCACTCACACAAACACACACACACACACATGCTCTTGAATTAGTTTGTAAGTCTATGGAACCTAATATAATAGTTTCCCTTGCCCCATGAAATGAAATGAGTGTATGGCATTGTTGGCCGGGATGTCCCATTCAGGTTCGGCTGCCAAGTGCAAGTCTTATTTCATTGGTGCCACATTGGGCAACTTGCGGTCAATGATGATGATGAAATGATGAGGAGGACAACACAACATCCAGTCCAAATCTCCGACCCAGCTGGGAATTGAACCCTGGCCCAGGGCATGGGAGGCAAGCATGTTACCACCCAGCTAAGCAGGCAGACTCTCTTGCCTCATTATTGTATCCTGTTCCTCTTGCTTAATTCCTCTCCCCTGTAACCCCACATAAGCAGCAACCCATAAGTCAGTGTTTTCACTTCAGGTGTGTCGTTATGTTTGCCCCTTCTGTTTTTTGTATTTCATTAGGGATTTTCCAATTCCATTACCTCTTTTTTTTCAATAAGAAGATCAATTATTGATCTTGTTTCACTAGCTTCAAAAATTAACTAATTAATATCCATCTTTAGGAGAAAAGTCTATGTAATTTGTAAAGGTAAGCATAGACTTCAGGTCTTACTATTACCATTTTTATCAGTTCTCCATAAGCACTAACAGTGGTAGTTATTGGTTGGTTTGTAACTTGTGTAGTAAAGCCCAAAGGATTTTAACATGGTGACTTTGATATTTATTCATTATTGTCAGAAGTTCTTCCAAAGCTGTTGATACTCCTCTCATTTACTGTATGTACTGTGTTAATTTCATGTTTCTCTGCTATTATCATCTTCATCATCACTATCATTTTAAGGGCTAAGTCTGACCATTTTGTCTGCAATGTGAAAATTTTTTTCATAATCTCTTCTTTTGCTTATGTATTCACACCCTTTAATCTGTCTTCACAACTCTCTATCTACACTATCTGGATCAAAATCATCTGGGCACCTACTAGAAGACAGTAATATGGGGTGTGTCCACCCTTCATCTTTGTGACAACTTGAACTCTGCTGCTGACACTTTCAGTGAGGCATCTGAATATCTGGAGGAAGTCCAGAGCTGAAACCCGAGAAGGTAGTGATGTTGGACACAAGAGTCTTGAGTGAAGTGGACATTCTAATTCATCCTAAAGGTTTCCACTGGATTCAGACTGGGACAAATGGGACCCATTCATAATATTGGGAGCACACCATGTACATGTGGAAAAGTTAATGTTGGAATGACCAGACTGTCTGTCAATAGTTGAATCACTGAATGTAAACAGCATTACAGGATTGGACAGATGGAGAAACCAGCTGAGATTGTGCATGCACTGTGTGAGACTGACTGGCCTCATAATAAATTTACCGTGAAGAGGAATTAATACAGTCATTTGTTTGAGGAAACCATCAAAATGTACAAGGATAACAACAGTTTTGACGAGAAAGAGGAAAGCCTTGGAGCCTGGGTTGCCCCACTGCAACAACCATTAGCATGACAGGATGGAATGTGAATCATTAACAACGCTAGCCACTCTTGTTGACAAAATGTCAGGAAAGTCCCAGTGAGCCTAGGATCCCGAGAAAAGTGCCGACAGAAAACACATCAGACCAAAAACTATCTATCATTTCAATAATTTTCAAAATACAATAAGAATTTATAGAATGGTACAGACAAAAATATTAGTAGTAAGAGAATACTAAACAATTGAAACAATTATATTTGCTCTCTTAGTTCTTCTCTCAGTAGTTCTTCAACATGACACCACTTCTAGTAATTATAATACATTGCTGCAAAATACAATGAATGCAAATTGATACATTAACTCTCCCATTCAGTATTTCCAGTTTAGTAAAATTTAAAATTCACTACATGAACTATAAAGCAATAGGACTACTCAGTGGCATTCAATTAACATGGCTCTACATTAAGTTTCATAGCATATAAACAGAACTATATGGTTTCAGTAGAGAAACAAATGCTTGAACGATATAATAGAAACTGTGTAATAATAGGTAATCTACATTATCAATAAAAATAAAACAATGGAAAATATTAAAATGGAATAATGTAGTATATCAAAAGATTGATTACTACTCACCATGTAGTGGAGATGCTGAATCACAGATAGACACAACAAAAGACTGTCAAGCTTTCAGCTAAAACGGCCTTCACCAGAATTAGACAATACATGCTGCAAAGGCCAGACTCTGAGCAGAGTTTGCATGGCTGTGCGTGCGTGAGCGCACGCACATTCCTGTGTGTGTGTGTGTGTGTGTGTGTGTGTGTGTGTGTTTTGTCTAATTCTGATGAAGGCCTTCTTGGCTCAAAGCTTACGTACTTGACAGTCTTGTTTGCTATGCCTATATGCGAGTCAGCATCACTGCTATATGGTGAGTAGTAATCTTTTCTTTTCATATTATTGTGTTGTCTATAAAAGTTGACTCTGTACCTGTATTTGCAGCTTTTGTTGAAGCATGTACAAGTTCAAAATAATGTCCATTTTGTTCCATGAGCTCTGTGTGTGTTCCCTGCTCAACAACACGGCCTGATTCCAAACAAATTATTCTGTCAGCTCCACGCACTGTGGATAAGCGGTGAGCCACTACAATTGTGGTACGTCCGTGGCTAGCATGATCCAGTGCTTCTTGCACTTTTGCTTCACTTGCTAAATCAAGAGCTGATGTTGCTTCATCAAGGAGTAACACTCGAGGGTTCCGCACCAGGGCTCGTGCTATTGCAATTCGTTGTTTCTGGCCTCCAGAAAGCTGAGTTCCACGATCACCTACCATCGTATCATAACCCTATCCAAACAATAACAGTTAGTATCATGAGAACACTAATGGAAATCAGCATTATATACAATAAAATACTCATTTCCTTAAAACTAAATATTTATTTTATATGAATAAAATGACAAACAGTTTTGCGTAACATCAGACACCATTTACCTGTGGTAATTTTATGATGAAATCATGTGCATTTGCTTCTTTGGCAGCTTTTTCAATTTCTTCTTGGGTTGCATTTTCTTTGCCATATCTAATGTTCTGTGCAATAGTAGTGGCAAAAAGAACTGGTTCTTGACCAACTACTCCAATTTGATTCCTCAGCCAATTGACATTTAGCTCCTTTACATCGATTCCATCAAGAAGCACCTTGAGACAATGATATGTGCCATTTGTACTCTATATTTTAATGTAGATGTTTTATTATAACATAGCATAAGATTAAACTGTGAAGTCAAATGTGATGTAATGGCAACCATTCACAGACAGAAACATCATAATTAAAACTCCCATGAAACATATAAAATAATAATAATTTTCTGTGAATATTTTAAATGTATGTTTGTTGGGAAAAGATGTGCGATTAAAAGGATTTTTTTTAAAAAAGTGAGGAAGTAAGAAATAAAATTTAGTTAGAGTACATGAGGAATTTCTCAGCATGAAAATGTCCCATCTGGTCTAGTGAACTCAAAATTTTATATAATTCGAAACACACTTCAGTAAGTTCTATTGGTAAACAAATCTTGAGGGCATATTCAGGGAAAACCATTAATCAGCCCTAAGGTCCCCTGCTTTGACCCATCCATGATTATTGTCATATGTGTAGTGCTCATTTAAAGTGCCCTAAAATACAGATTTAAAAACAGGTCCTACTGTGCTGTCTGTTATTCATTAAGAGATAGGTATAGGAAGCACAGTGTTGCCCTGTATGAAAGATATGCTATTGCAGCAATTGGCTGCAAATTGGCATTGAAGAGAAGAGATGATGTAAGGGGTACCACTATTGATAGTGGTATGACATAGTTAATGATACCCCTTACATGTCACTGGTCCTCAGGAACATTCAGAGCTGAGCACACCTGTTCCAGCAGGAGGCAGAGGGACATTTTGCAGATGTTGATAAGATATGATTTTGGAAGTTTTCTGCAGAATGGTAACAAAGTCAGGTTTTGAATGAAGCATGTCCAGAAAAAAATCCTATTTTAATTAAGAATAACCAGATATAAGGGATGGGAGTTATTCACCATAGACGAATTTTTTCACATCACTTTTAGCTCTCTTCCCACTGAAGGCAGACTTTCTGTGGAAGCTATATGCCGTATTTACTCAAATCTAAGCCGCACTTTTTTTCCAGTTTTTGTAATCCAAAAAACCACCTGCGGCTTAGAATCGAGTGCAAAGCAAACGGAAGTTCTAAAAAATGTTGGTAGGTGCCGCCACAACTAACTTCTGCCCTCGAATATATGTAGCGCTACACAGGCATGCTTTGCAGGCACAAAGATAAATACTGGCGCCAAAACCTCTGTGTCAGTAAGTAAATTAAAAAAAAAAAGTGGAAGACGAGCTTTTTCCTCCGCCCCGAGTTTCGACCACTGCATTTTCATACATTATCCAACGAAGTAAATACAAATTCCGTATTGTTCATCTTCGAATGTAGCAGCATTTCAATGTACTATGAAAATCCGACTGGCAAGACTGTTTGGGATGTTTGTCAATATGCCCAACTCTATGCCTAAAGCTTTTCTCTCCCCTTGAATTTCGAGTCTCAAATTTCAGGTGCGGCTTAGATTCGGGAAAAATTTTTTTCCTTGATTTCGAGTCTCATTTTTCAGGTGCGGCTTAGATTCGAGTGCGGCTTAGATTTGAGTAAATACGGTACTTTCTGTGGCTTGGAGTAGGGCCATTAGACTTAAAATGAACTTCAGGTTACCTTCCATTAGGAATATACTAAAATGAACTGCTTGTAGACACGGGCACAGAAATCTGGTGGCAGGAGACCATGCTTTTGGCTTGAGTTCAGTGATTTATGTTTTTCCACTGAGCACATCATGTCTAAGTCATTTCATTGATTTTTAATGGTGCAGGCATGCACTCCAGGGAACTATGAACATAAAATGGTGATGCCTTGTCAAATACGTTCTTCTCTTTTAGCCATAATAAAAATTTTGGGTTAGCAGAAGAGCCAACACCGTGTTACGAGTGGAGTCCGAAATGCACGCGTTTTAGCTCAAGCAGGCTAGCATGAGGAGGGAAGAACTATACTGACGTGATTTCTGGAACATGACAAGGAATGAGAATTCAGAAAGCGGATGTAATTAGTTTGATACTTAACTTTAATCCATTAATTAATTAACTTGACGGTACATGATTCGCAATATTATCTGTTCAGAATACAATCTTGAAGTAGTTATAGTAACTGAATATGGCACCTTGCTTGGTCGTAGCAAATGACGTAGCTGAAGGCTATGCTAAACTGTCGTCTCTGCAAATGAGAGCGTATGTGGACAGTGAAACATGCTAGCAAAGTCGGCTGTACAACTGGGGTGAGTGCTAGGGAGTCTCTCTAGACTAGACCTGCCGGGTGGGAGTGCTTGGTCTGCAATAACTGATAGTGGCGAAATGCGGGTCCGACGTATACTAACGGACCGCGGCCGATTTAAAGGCTACCACTTAGCAAGTGTGGTGTCTGGCAGTGACACCACAAAAAACATTCTGCTACTCCTCATAATTTTAATGTTTGTCCTTGATTGCTTCGGAGAACTAGCCTTTTGAGCTCTGTTTTGTGGTTGGGTGGTATGTACAACCTGCAGTCCACTCAACATTGTGGAGAATTTTTGGATTGATGTGAAAGGTCCACCCAGACAAACCCCCCACGTCATTGAGTAAGCATTTTACAACTGGGGTGCGGTAAGTTCTCCAGAGGCTGCTGCTTTCCACCTCATCGGACATAACACACTTTAAGGTTAAGGGTATATATAACCACCACCGTCAATGACACACAATATTCCGCTACAACACTCCATGGTGATCAATGAAGTATGCACAGAACATAAGTTCCAGAGGACTGGTGACACTCTCCAGTTCCCTAATTCAGGAACCACAATTTGTCTCACTCATATCTAACCAGAATCTGAGTTCCCTGAGGTGTCTGCCATGTGGCATGACCCAGGCAGCATGTGTGGCTTACCAAATGACACAGATATCATTACCTTTACCCGTGTTTCATGATTATTCCAAGAGAACCACTAACAGCCTTCCTAATGAATTATAAACAGTGAGTAAAATAAAAAGGTTTCTGCAACTCTTTGATGATAAATTTCAGCCCCAGAGTTGCAAGATTAAGTAGATTGCAGGTTTTACTAAATATGTAAATTTTTGTTGCACATTTAGAGTGTCTTGAATCCTGATAAAGTGACAAGTAGTATATTTGCTTTTACTGAATAACTTGTGACAAAAGTGAGAAACTTCAAACACAAAAATAACAAAATTACACTCTGAATTTTCTTCTATTCCACAGTTCCTGTTGCAGGCACACTGTCAAATTATATGCTTCACAGAAACATCAGTAGGCATATTCCAAGTTTCAAATTCACCATCACAGAATTTAATAAGAGACTTACCACCCCTGTTGATTAGATCATTGACACATAGCCATTGTTTTTAAACTATATTCAAATGTGAATGGCATGATATTGATTACTATAATGATTACACATCTATAATTGTGAAAATTATTGACTTACATTGCCTTTAATGGGGTCATATAATCGTTGAATTAGTTGAATAACTGTTGACTTTCCACAGCCTGAACTCCCAACTAATGCAACTGTTTCTCCATGTTTAATTTTCAGATTTAGTCCTTGAAGTATCTAAACAAGAATTTTCAGATGTTAGAACATTATTAATAAAGACACTGTGAAGTGGAATTATAAATAGCATTCTTCATATGGAGTAAATAATTTTTCTAGAAATTTACATTTTCAGCCACGTATGTACAATTTTATATTTAATCTTGGCAAACATTTTAAACAGCATGAGACATGGCACTGGGTATCAAATAACTTGCCCAAGTTTCACTATAGGCCACAATTCAGTGAAGAAGATTATATCACTGTTCTTCGTAACATGTCAGATGTGTCTGAACATAGAAAGGTAATCAGTTTTGTTAGTGGTCAGCAGTCAGTATTCATTTATACCTAAAGTATATCTATAACCTGACCTGTCTGTAAGCATTACTATACCTGCCGTAAATGTAACATGTGTGGGAAGTTTCTACAAAATATCACAGGTAATACAATCAAAAAAATTCCAATGGGGATAAAATCTGTTGCAGCAGGGAATGATGGCCTTAACATGAACATAGTAAATTCTGTTTAGATGTTATGTTTTGCATTATACAGATCTTGACTTTACCAACATAATGACAACTCATAATATTATGTGTGAAGTAACATAAATGCTTTGTCTGAAGTGTCAAGTAAAAGAACAGCTGGAAAATCCAGGACGGAGTAAGGATAGATTCCTACTCGCCATATAGTGAAGACGTTGAGTTGCAGACAGGCACAACAAAAAGACTTCTAAATATGTAAGCTTTCAGCCAGAAGACCTTCTTCCAAAAGTCAACATACAAATACGCTTTCACACAAATGCAGCTCACCCACACATGACCACTGCCTTTGGCTGCCGAGGCCAGGCTCAGAATCTGGCATTGGCAGCCCAAGACAGTAGTCCTTTGTGTGTGAGCTGCATGTGTGTGAATGTGTATGTGTATGTTGTCTATTTTGGAAGAAGACCTTCTGGCTGAAAGCTTACAAGTTTAGTAGTCTTTTTGTTGTGCCTGCCTGTGACTCAGCATCTCCGCTGTTTGGTGAGTAGTGATCTATTCTTTTCGTAATATTGTAAAATAAAATTAAAAAAAAAAAAAAAAAAAAACAGCTGAGTAGTTTAAGGAGGTACAGTGGCATTACTTCCAAAACAACTATGTTTCCCCTAATACATATAAACTGATTTTGAAGTCATTCCCACAACTATCACTAGGCCTAACACTACCACAACTTGCTGTTAGTGTACTTTATGAGAAGTAGCCCCTATGGCTGTTAATATTCAACTTGACTCATTCCACATGCCTGAAAGTGCTCCAGTATGTGATTTATGGAAGACGATGTGTGAATAATTGAGGGAATTAATGCAGATATTATAGCTGTATTATCTACTAAAACAAATACTTTCAAAAACCTGTAGGTTCCTCTATCTACTTTTAAGTATGAACCGATAAAATTCATGAGATAGCCGATCACATACAAGTACTTTATTTGGAATAACACAGATTTAACATAAAAGAAGTTACATATTTTCTCAGTTTCAAAAATCCTTTTACTTATCCCCAAACCCATACACACCTTGATCTGTAATCTCAGTTCACTGAAGTCTTGGACATTGCTTAACTTCCTGCTTCCTTTTTCTCTTACTCTTTTTGTTTCTTATTTTCTCTTTTTACTCCTATCTTCCTCTTAGCACTTTTAATTCTGTATCACAGTTATTACCACCTAAAAAATAATTACTGTAGTCATAATATAAATAATTTTTTATACCTCTTATGTGTTGCCTCTTGACAGGTACAAATACAATATTTATGCTGTAAAATGCTAAGGTGTTTTATCTGATGCTATAGGGGACCTCAAAGCTCTTATATTTCCACAATAACAAACCAAAAACCAAGCAAATTAAGTGTGACCTTCCAAAAGGAAGGAATATTAGTATTTAATGTCCCATTTCGACCAAAGTTGGTAGCACTGAATAACACTGAGGCAGAAAACTGCCATAGCCTGTTCAAAGGAACAATCCTACCATCCACATGATCTGATTTGTGGAGTGTATGAAAAGCCTAAATGTAGAGAATAATACAGAGCTTTGAGCCCTGATTCTCTCAAATCTAAATTCAAAGTTAGTTATATGTGATGACTTCAATATTAATTGTATAAGTGATTGTGCAAGGAAGAGGATGCTGGTAGACCTCTTTAATTCATATAATCTTATGCAAACCGTATTCTTTCCAACAAGAGTGCAAGGGAACAGTAGAACAACCATAGACAACATTTTTGTTCATTCCTCATTACTAGAAGGGCATTCTGTTAGCAAAAAGGTGAATGGCCTTTCAGATCATGATGCACAAATTTTAACTTTAAAAGATTTTTATGCTGCAACACGTGTTAAATATAGTCATCAGCTGTTCAGGAAAGCTGATCCAGTTGCTGTAGAGACCTTTGTAAACCTTATAAAGGAACAAGAGTGGCAAGATGTTTATAGCGCTGATACAGTAGACGATAAATATAATGCTTTTCTCAAGACTTTTCTCATGCTCTTTGAAAGTTGCTTTCCGTTAGAACGTTTAAAACAGGGTACTAGCACAAACAGGCAGCCTGGGTGGCTGACTAGAGGGATAAGAATATCTTGTAGAACAAAGTGGCAATTATATCAAAACGTTAGAAACAGTCAAAATCTAAATGCAGCAGCCCATTACAAACAGTATTGTAAGGTGCTTAAAAATGTTATTAGGAAGGCAAAAAGTATGTGGTATGCAGATAGAATAGCTAAGTCTCAGGATAAAATTAAAACCATATGGTCAGTCGTAAAGGAAGTTGCTGGTCTGCAGAGACAGGTCGAGGATATAGAATCAGTGCGTAGTGGGAATGTCCGTGTTACTGATAAGTCGCATATATGTACAGTATTTAATAATCGCTTTCTGAATATAGCAGATGAACGAAATAGAAACCTAGTCCCAACAGGGAATCATATAGCGCTCTTAGAAAAAAGTGTTCCGAGACTGTTACCTGAAATGCTCCTCCATGGTATTGACAAGAGGGAGATTGAGTTAATAATTAAATCACTAAAGACCAAGAACTCTCATGGATATGACGGGGTATCTAGCAGAATACTGAAGTATTGTTCTATGTATGTTAGCCCAGTTCTCAGCCATATCTGTAACTTTTCCTTTAGGAGTGGTCGGTTTCCTGACCGATTAAAGTACTCGGTAGTGAAGCCACTTTATAAAAAGGGAAACATTGATAATGTTGACAATTTTAGACCTATTTCTATGCCATCGGTGTTTGCTAAAGTTATCGAGAAGGTTGTATATACAAGGTTACTGGAGCATTTAAATTCACATAATTTGCTGTCAAATGTTCAGTTTGGTTTTAGAAATGGTTTAACAACTGAAAATGCTATATTCTCTTTTCTCTGTGAGGTTTTGGATGGATTAAATAAAAGGTTGTGAACGCTAGGTGTTTTCTTTGATTTAACGAAGGCTTTTGACTGTGTTGACCACAAAATATTACTGCAGAAGTTGGACCATTATGGAGTAATGGGAGTAGCTTACAATTGGTTCGCCTCTTACTTTAAGAACAGAAAGCAGAGGGTAATTCTCCGCAATATTGAGAGTGGTAGTGATGTTCAGTCCCAATGGAGCACTGTTAAGTGGGGCGTTCCCCAAGGTTCGGTGCTGGGGCCACTGCTGTTTCTTGTTTATATAAATGATATGCCTTCTAGTATTACAGGTGATTCAAAAATATTTCTGTTTGCTGATGACACCAGCTTGATAGTGAAGGATCTTGTGTGTAATATTGAAACAGTAACAAATAATGTAGTTCATGAAATAAGTTCATGGCTTGTGGAAAATAATTTGATGCTAAATCACAGTAAGACTCAGTTTTTACAGTTTCTAACTCACAATTCAACAAGAACCGATATTTTGATCAGACAGAATGGGCATATTATAAGCGAGACGGAACAGTTCAAATTCCTAGGTGTTCGGATGGATAGTAAGCTGTTGTGGAAAGCCCATGTCCAGGATCTTATTCAGAAGCTAAATGCTGCTTTATTTACCATTAGAACAGTATCTCAAATAAGTGACACTTCAACACGAAAAGTAGTCTACTTCGCATATTTTCATACGCTTATGTCGTATGGTTTTATTTTTTGGGGTAATTCTTCTGATTCAAAAAGGGTATTTTGGGCTCAGAAAGGGGCTGTTTGAGCTATATGTGGTGTAAGTTCGAGAACCTCTTGTCGACCCCTATTCAAAAATCTGGGAATTCTGACATTGCCCTCACAGTATATTTTTTCTTTAATGTCGTTTGTTGTTAGCAATATTAGCCTATTCCCAAGAGTTAGCAGCTTTCACTCAGTTAATACTAGGCAGAAATCAAATCTGCATGTAGAATGCACTTCCTTGACTCTTGTGCAGAAAGGAGTGCAGTATTCTGCTGCATCCATTTTCAATAAGCTACCACAAGAACTCAAAAATCTTAGCAGTAGCCCAAACTCTTTTAAGTCTAAACTGAAGAGTTTCCTCATAGCTCACTCCTTCTATTCTGTCGAGGAGCTCCTGGAAGAGCTACAAAATTAAGCAAATTCCAGTGTTCCGTTGTTGATTTTCTTCTTTAAACTTACGACTTGTCACCTGAATATGTTTTTTTATATTTCATTTTATCTGTTTCTAATATCATGTTATAATTTCATGTATTGACTCGTTCCATGACCATGGAGACTTCTCCTTAATTTGGTCCCACAGAACAATAAATAAATAAATAAATAAAAATGCTTTATGCACTGTGCTAACTCCTCATTCAATACCTGGTTTTACACTCATTGTTTTGTAATGAACATGCATTACTCTTTACTGTGGTATCCATGGCTGGCACCTTACAATCCAGCCACCAGCCACACAGCAGAAAGCCATGGATTGCCACCATGTCAAGGTTCCAAAACCCAACTGCAGCTCATCCTGCCTATGATAGACACTGCAGCATTTGTGTGTGTGTGTGGGGGGGGGGGGGGGGGGGGGTGCACTACAGTGCTGTTGTTCCACATGATACAAGCACGACTTCCTAGTATTCCTCCCCCAGACAGATTAATAAGACATTGTCCAGCAGCTCACCAATCTGCAAGTGTGTGAGTTCCAGTTCAGTTCACAAGTTAGACATCAACGCTAACCAAGTGCCATTTGTCAGTGCGGCGTAGCGCATGCCAGTCTGAATAATAGTGTAGCAGATATGTACTTTGCCTAAGGCAGTGTTTCCTTACTGTGACAGACTGTGTACTCAACTGAACCTTCGAGAACTGTTATCGAGTAATCTAGTTACTGATCAGTTCACGATGATCTTTCATCTGCATTCATTCAGAAGCTGCTCAGTTGCTACCCAGAACATATCATTAGAGTGTATTTTCTGTGTCAATAGTAAAGTTGTATTGTTTTAGTTATGTCGGTACATCTCTCTTCTTGTAGTGCGCACCACTCACATCATGGGATACAAAATATACCACCATGGTTCCATCTATCTGTAACATTTTCATGATAAATGGAAGTAATTTAGTGCTTAATTTCACTAGTTGTTTCTCCGTTTCACATGTGGGAATGTAGTCACTGCATGGACTTGGCAGGATCTGGAACTGTCATGGCTAGTTTTTATTGCTTTTCAAGGCAATCAGCATCACAGATGATGCCAAATGAATTGTAGCATGTTATGCAGATAATAGAGGAAACTGTGAAAACATGACTTTTTTCTGTTTTTATTGGAGTTGTAAACCTCATATTTGTCTCTGTAGCACAAATTTATTTTCAAATTTTTAGCTTTCTATCTCCCACCATATTATTCAGTCTCCAACAAAATCAAGCCACAGTCCAACAGGTTCACTCTCTCCCCCCCCCCCCCCCCCCTCCATCTCTACATTTCTAAATGATTCACATTACTACATGTATAAAGGAAAGATGGCTATTGTCTAATGTCCCATAACATAAACATTACAATTGATTCAGAGCCATGGATCAAACGAGGATAGGGCAGTGACTGGTTATGATGATTCCAAAGAAACTATGTCAACATTAAGACATAGCTGAAGACAACTGGAGAAAATTCAAATCATAATAACCAGATGGGGATTTGAACTCTGCTTCTCCCATATATGAGTACTGCATCTTAACCACAATGCCACCTCGATTTGTGAGGCCTTTATAAAAGTACTTAATTTTTAATGTATACACTTACCTTAACATCAGGCCTTGAAGGATAATGAAAATAAACATCTGTCAGCTGTATGTCTCCCACAACTTGATCTGGTCTTTTCCCTGACTCACTGAGACTGTCAATCTGAGGCTCTCTTTCAATTACTGAAAATACCGCAGCTGCAGAACCACATGCCACACCAAATGCTTCTAGATGAGGAAGTGCCATTCCCATATTGAATGCTCCACCAAGCATACCAAAAAGAACCTATATAAAAGGTTTAAACAGTAATTAATTGGACTGAGCATTCTGCAAAATAGTTTGTTCCAACTATAGTTATAATTAGAAAACCAGTGAAATATCTCATAAAAATTTACAAGGAGTTTAAATTGATAAACATAGTGTTAAGATAGAACTGAAAGATGAAGAAATAAGTAACAAATCAATATAGATGACTTTGCTTGGATCAAGTTCCTCCTTATCTGCAAAACTTCTTTTCTTTTTAATTTTACTATCCAAACCATGTTTTTCATAAATGAGTTTTTATTTGACATCGGTTATCACTGGATCAGTGGTATGTTTTTATGACCCATGTTACAAATGTTATACAAAGAGCATGAGTGTCTTTATTCATAAATAACAGTTATATTGTGTCTTTTATTTATAAAGATTGTGATTCAGTGTCCTAATTTACTAATTCTGTAGTGCCTGGTGTCTAAGAGACACTGTGATATGTCACATTTCTGCATTCCCTCTACACTGACAGATTTTTATGGCCTTTCTTCAGTATAATCATCAACCTCATAACTTCGACAATACAGTACTTATCTTCATTTCACAAATGTCAGCAATTTGCTTCCAGATTTTGAAACAGCATACTTACTATCACAAGAACAGCTGGAGTGTACTCGAAGTCTCCCACAACTCTTGAATCTATTATGAGTACTACTCCATACCAAAATGCAAGTGCATAGCTGCAGTATGTAATGAACCACATCATGGCTGTACCAATACCAGAGAATTTTCCCCTTTTGATTCCCATTGCTTCTGCCACAACTAATTTTTCTTTGTATCTGCAACAAAAATAATCCTTAAGGAAAACATAGTATCAGCCGCTATACAAGATTGTTTACAAAATATATGTTCATTTACTTTCCCATGGCCACTTATCATGCAAGAGGATTATATCAATCTGTGTTTGGTGTAGCAAATGCCAGATCACTTTAAATATAGGTCAGAAACTAAAATGAGTATAGGTTACAACTCAAATGCATTTGATATGTGACACACATGCACACATGGCAATAAGCAGTAAGCAGGACTTATAAGTTCTAAAGCAGCTTTTCTTTTTTTACAGTTACTCAATTTTTACAGTTAAAAGTGCACATTCCAATGTAAGTACAGCAGAGTACTGGCATAAAGTACAGAATAGTCTCATGTGTTCTTGTCGTTTGTAGTGTTAGAAAAATCACCAGAGTTGATGGTATAGTTCAAACAGCTTCCTATGATAACTTTGAGTGCTGTAGAATTGAATGACCTTATAATAGTGGATAAGTCCTACTCCCCCCATGAACCATGGACCTTGCCGTTGGTGGGGAGGCTTGCGTGCCTCAGCGATACAGATAGCCGTACCGTAGGTGCAACCACAACGGAGGGGTATCTGTTGGGAGACCAGACAAACGTGTGGTTCCTGAAGAGGGGCAGCAGCCTTTTCAGTAGTTGCAGGGGCAACAGTCTGAATGATTGACTGATCTGGCCTTGTAACACTACGGTAACCAAAATGGCCTTGCTGTTCTGGTACTGCGAATGGCTGAAAGCAAGGGGAAACTACAGCCATAATTTTTCCCGAGGGCATGCAGCTTTACTGTATGATTAAATGGTGATGGCGTCCTCTTGGGTAAAATATTCCAGAGGTAAAATAGTCCCCCATTCGGATCTCCGGGTGGGGACTACTCAGGAGGACGTATTTATCAGGAGAAAGAAAACTGGCGTTCTACGGATCAGAGCGTGGAATGTCAGATCCCTCAATCGGGCAGGTAGGTTAGAAAATTTAAAAAGGGAAATGGATAGGTTAAAGTTAGATATAGTGGGAATTAGTGAAGTTCGGTGGCAGGAGGAACAAGACTTTTGGTCAGGTGAACACAGGGTTCTAAACACAAAATCAAATAGGGGTAATGCAGAAGTAGGTTTAATAATGAATAAAAGAAATAGGAGTGCAGGTAAGCTACTACAAACAGCATAGTGAACACATTAGTGTGGCCAAGATAGACACAAAGCCCATGCCTACAACAGTAGTACAAGTTTATATGCCAACTAGCTCTGCAGATGATGAAGAAATTGATGAAATGTATGATGAGATAAAAGAAATTATTCAGGTAGTGAAGGGAGACGAAAATTTAATAGTCATGGGTGACTTGAATTCAACAGTAGGAAAAGGAAGAGAAGGAAACGTAGTATGTGAATATGGAGTAGAGGTAAGAAATGAAAGAGGAAACCGCCTGATAGAATTTTGCACAAAGCATAACTTAATCATAGCTAACACTTGGTTCAAAAATCAGGAAAGAAGGTTGTATACATGGAAGAACCCTGGAGATACTAGAAGGTTTCAGATAGATTATATAATGGTAAGACAGAGATTTAGGAACCAGGTTTTAAATTGTAAGACATTTCCAGGGGCAGATGTGGACTCTGACCACAATCTATTGTTTATGAACTGTAGATTAAAACTGAAGAAACTGCAAAAAGGTGGGAATTTAAGGAGATGGGACCTGGATAAACTGTCTAAACCAGAGGTTGTACAGAGTTACAGGGAGAGCATAAGGGAACAATTGACAGGAATGGGAGAAAGAAATACAGTAGAAGAAAAATGGGTAGCTCTGAGGGATGAAGTAGTGAAGGCAGCAGAGGATCAAGTAGGTAAAAAGACGAGGGCTAGTAGAAATCCTTGGGTAACAGAAGAAATATTGAATTTAATTGATGAAAGGAGAAAATATAAAAATGCAGTAAAAGAAGTAGGCAAAAAGGAATACAAACGTCTCAAAAAAGAGATCGACAGGAAGTGCAAAATGGCTAAGCAGGGATGGCTAGAGGACAAATGTAAGGATGTAGAGGCTTATCTCACTAGGGGCAAGATAGATACTGCCTACAGGAAAATTAAAGAGACCTTTGGAGGAAAGAGAGCCACTTGTATGAATATCAAGAGCTCAGATGGAAACCCAGTTATTAACAAAGAAGGGAAAGCAGAAAGGTGGAAGGAGTATATAGAGGGTCTATACAAGGGCGATGTACTTGAGGACAATATTATGGGAATGGAAGAGGATGTAGATGAAGATGAAATGGGAGATACGATATTGCGTGAAGAGTTTGACAGAGCACTGAAAGACCTGAGTCGAAACAAGGCCCTGGGAGTAGACAACATTCCATTGGAACTACTGACGGCCTTGGGAGAGCCAGTCCTGACAAAACTCTACCATCTGGTGAGCAAGATGTTTGAAACAGGTTAATTGCCCTCAGACTTCAAGAAGAATATAATAATTCCAATGCCAAAGAAAGTAGGTGTTGACAGATGTGAAAATTACCGAACAATTAGTTTAATAAGTCACAGGTGCAAAATACTAATGCAAATTCTTTACAGATGAATGGCAAAAATGATAGAAGCCGACTTTGGGGAAGATCAGTTTGGAACACGTGAGGCAATACTGAACCTACGACTTATCTTAGAAGTATGATTAAGGAAAGGCAAACCTACGTTTCTAGTACTTGTAGACTTAGAGAAAGTTTTTGATAATGTTGATTGGAATACTCTCTTTCAAATTCTGAAGGTGGCAGGGATAAAAGACAGGGAGTGAAAGGCTATTTACAATTTGTACGGAAACCGGATGGCAGTCATACGAGTCGAGGGGTATGAAAGGGAAGCAGTGGTTGGGAAGGGAGTGAGACAGGGTTGTAGCCTATCCCCAATGTTATTCAGTCTGTATATTGAGCAAGCAATAAAGGAAACAAAAGAAAAGTACGGAGTAGGTAATAAAATCCTTGGAGAAGAAATAAAAACTTTGAGGTTTGGTGATGACATTAATTCTCTCAGAGACAGCAAAGGACTTGGAAGAGCAGTTGAACGGAATGGACAGTGTCTTGAAAGGAGGGTATAAGATGAACATCAACAAAATCAAAATGAGGATAATGGAATGTAGTCGAATGAAGTCAGGTGATGGAATGTAGTCGAATTAAGTCAGGTGATGCTGAGGGAATTAGATTAGGAAATGAGACACTTAAAGTAGTAAAGGAGTTTTGCTATTTGGGGAGCAAAATAACTGATGATGGTCGAAGTAGAGAGGATTTAAAATGTAGACTGGCAATGGCAAGGAAAGCGTTTCTGAAGAAGAGAAATTTGTTAACATCAAGTATAGATTTAAGTGTCAGGAAGTCGGTTCTGAAAGTATTTGTATAGAGTGTAGCCATGTATGGAAGCGAAACATGGATGATAAATAGTTTGGACAAGAAGAGAACAGAAGCTTTCGAAATGTGGTGCTACAGAAGAATGCTGAAGATTAGATGGGTAGATCACATAACTAATGAGGAGGTATTGAATAGAACTGGGGAGAAGAGGAGCTTGTGGCTCAACTTGACTAGAAGAAGGGATCGGTTGGTAGGACATGTTCTGAGACATCGAGGGATCACCAATTTAGTATTGGAGGGCAGCGTGGAGGGTAAAAATCGTAGAGGGAGACCAAGAGATGAATACACTAAGCAGATTCAGAAGGATGTAGGCTGCAGTAGGTACTGGGAGATGAAGCAGCTTGCACAGGATAGAGTAGCATGGAGAGTTGCATCAAACCAGTCTCAGGACTGAAGACCACAATAACAACAACAACAACAACAACAAGTCCTACTCCAGATTACAATTTGTAGGACTGTGGGGAAGAATTACTCTACAGCAGAAGTAGCTCTCAAGACAATTAATCAAGATGTGTGACTATATATAGTATAGTTCATCTCTCTAAGAGCTGTAGCATCCCAGAACGACTAAAGAAGTTGAACAAGTTCAAGAAATAGTTTACAAATTTCTATGTGAGCATTATATAGATGCTGAGTAAGCTTCAAAATAAAGTTCCAAAAGGCATTATGTATTACACTAAAGGCCGTGGTACTTTTAAAGGTCCAAAGACTTTATATAGGGTATATAAAAAGTCTCCCGTGTATATTGTGCAATAACTATAGTGTTCAAATTTGGAGAAATAAAGACAAGCACAATATAGTATATAAAGTTTTCTTTTTTTCCCCATGTCCCAAAGCACCATCCATGACTGGAATGCAAACAGAGACAAGTACAGTAGTATGAGGGTAATCCCAAAAGTAATGTCTCCTATTTTTGATAAGTACATAGACCTGTTTATTTCTACAATCGCGTACATCAGTTTACAGCTTGAACATTTAGCTATTTTTCAACATAATCACCATTTCTGTCGATGCATTTTTGTAGACGCTGTGGCAGTTTTTGTATGCCCATGTCATACCAGCTCACCGCCATGCTGTTCAGAAAGTTATGAACCTCTTCTTTCACCTCGTCATCGAAGCTGAATCGCTTGGACCACAATTAACGCTGACAGGTACTGTGAGACTCTGAAAAAGCTCAAATGGGCGATTTAGAACCGGTGAAGAGGAATATTGTGCAAGGGCGTACACATTCTCCATGAGAACGCTTGCTCACACATCGCTTGGCAAACCATTGCTCTCCTGCAACAGTTTCAGTGGAACATAACCACCCACTCACTGACTTGGCGCCCAGTGACTATCACCTGTTCCCTAGGTTAAAAGAACATTTGGCCAGAAAGCAATTCAGTTCCGACGATGAGGTGAAAGAAGAGGTTCGTAACTTCTGAACAGCATGGCAGCGAGCTGGTATGACATGGGCATACAAAAACTGCCACAGCGTCTACAAAAATGCATTGGCAGAAATGGTGATTATGTTGAAAAATAGCTACAGTAAATGTTCAAGCTGTAAACTGATGTAAACCATTGTAGAAATAAACAGGTCTATGTACTTATAAAAAAATAGGAACTATCCTCGTACCAGGTAACCTGTATATATAAAAGAAAAAAAATGCAGTGGTGTGCAGAGTATAAATGTAGCTGAAAGCACAGGCATCAAAATTCTGTTGATTGCTTTTCCATCTATTTTGTTCTGATGTCACAAATAAATTAAAAATGTCACTTTTCACTACTCATTTCACAGAAATTTTTCTACAGTTGGTAGAAATATGGTGCAAAGAATCTTTTATTTTATGATTTAATGCATAATCAAAAATGGGGCCTTCAGACACAGCATTGAAAAGATGTGAGGAATGGCATGTGTTAAGTCACCTTGAAGAAATCAGTGGTAAATGGATATAATGTAACCATGAGTTTGTATGTACATGCATTTAGATGAGGACATAAACTGCCACATACTGATCTACTGTAAATTAGTATCTTAATAATGGGAAGTCCAGGATGGAAAAACAATACTTTTAGTGTCTTAATATACTGCCTACTTGCTTTGTGGAATGTGGTACCAAACTGGTCAATCCAAAATGTGTGTGTGTGTTGATATTTAATGTTAATATTTGATACTAACCTTTCCACTTCTTTCTGTTGTCCAGCAAAAGCAACAACTGTGCGAATGGCACTAAGAACTTCCTCAACAACAGCTCCAGCACTTCCATATGAATTCTGCTCCTGGGCTGTCAGGGAACTTTGTACCTGCATGAGAAGTTTAATGCTAAGCTTCACATCAAAAATAAAATCCAGAAAGCTAAAATGTCCAACAACAGTATCAACTGTCAGCAATATGAAGACAATAGGAAAAGTTTTCTGATACTGATTACTGCATTATCTAAACACTGACTATAATGGACTGGCTGCACTGGTCAACTAAGGGCAGTACTGTGACAGAGCTATATTTCTTTTTCCAAAACTGGAATCAAATTACTTAATGCAGATTTGGCTGTCCTCTTGATGAGTATGTTTATGACACAACATCAAATATCATTATCATCTAACAAGTTATAGTAACAGTACAGACAAGCTATGTTTGTTACCATAAAAGTTTCACATATCTAACATTTTAAAATCTATATTTATTGTTTTCAAATGAACTTCCATTCATTGGGTTGTGTTGTTGTTGTGGCCTTCAGTCCTGAGACTGGTTTGATGCAGCTCTCCATGCTACTCTATCCTGTGCGAGCTTCTTCATCTCCCAGTACTTACTGCAACCTACATCCTTCTGAATCTGTTTAGTGTATTCATCTCTTGGTCGCCCTCTACGAGTTTTACCCTCCACGCTGCCCTCCAATGCCAAATTTGTGATCCCTTGATGCCTCAGAACATGTCCTACCAACTGGTCCCTTCTTCTTGTGAAGTTGTGCCATAAACTCCTCTTCTCCCCAATCCTATTCAATACCTCCTCATTAGTTATGTGATCTACCCATCTAATCTTCAGCATTCTTCTGTAGCACCACATTTCGAAAGCTTCTATTCTCTTCTTGTCTAAACTATTTATCGTCCATGTTTCACTTCCATACATGGCTACACTCCATACAAATACTTTCAGAAACGGCTTCCTGACACTTAAATCTATACTCGATATTAACAAATTGTCCTTGCCATTGCCAGTCTACTTTTTATATCTTCTCTACTTCGACCATCATCAGTTATTTTGCTCCCCAAAATAGCAAAACTCCTTTACTACTTTAAGTGTCTCATTTCCTAATCTAATACTCTCAACATCACCCGACTTAATTCGACTACATTCCATTATCCTCGTTTTGCTTTTGTTGATGTTCATCTTGTATCCTCCTTTCAAGACACTGTCCATTCCGTTCAACTGCTCTTCCAAGTCCTTTGCTGTCTCTGAGAGAATTACCATGTCATCGGCGAACCTCAATGTTTTTATTTCTTCTCCATGGATTTTAATAGCTACTCCGAATTTTTCTTTTGTTTCCTTTACTGCTTGCTCAATATACAGATTGAATAACGTCGGGGACAGGCTACAACCCTGTCTCACTCCCTTCCCAACCGCTGCTTCCCTTTCATGCACCTCGACTCTTATAACTGCCATCTGGTTTCTGTACAAATTGAAAATGGCCTTTCGCTCCCTGTATTTTACCCCTGCCACCTTTAGAATTTGAAAGAGAGTATTCCAGTCAACATTGTCAAAAGCTTTCTCTAAGTCTACAAATGCTAGAAACGTAGGTTTGCCTTTCCTTAATCATACTTCTAAGATAAGTCATAGGGTCAGTATTGCCTCACGTGTTCCAACATTTCTACGGAATCCAAACTGATCTTCCCCGAGGTTGTCTTCTACCAGTTTTTCCATTCGTCTGTAAAGAATTCGCGTTAGTATTTTGCAGCTGTGACTTATTAAACTAATTGTTCGGTAATTTTCACACCTGTCAACACCTGCTTTCTTTGGGATTGGAATTATTATATTCTTCTTGAAGTCTGAGGGCAATTAACCTGTCTCATACATCTTGCTCACCAGATGGTAGAGTTTTGTCAGGACTGGCTCTCCCAAGGCCGTCAGTAGTTCCAATGGAATGTTGTCTACTCCCAGGGCCTTGTTTCGACTCAGGTCTTTCAGTGCTCTGTCAAACTCTTCACGCAATATCTACAGGTCGTAACCAATAGATTGTGGTCAGAGTCCACATCTGCCCCTGGAAATGTCTTACAACTTAAAACCTGGTTCCTAAATCTCTGCTTTACCATTATATAATCTATCTGATACCTTCTATTATCTCCAGGATTCTTCCATGTATACAACCTTCTTTTATGATTCTTGATTAAGTTATGCTCTGTGCAAAATTCTACCAGACGGCTTCCTCTTTCATTTCTCTCCCCCAATCCATATTCACCCACTATGTTTCCCTCTCTCCCTTTTCCCACTCTCGAATTCCAGTCACCCATGACTATTAAATTTTCGTCTCCCTTCACTACCTGAATAATTTCTTTTATTTCATCATACATTTCATCAATTTCTTCATCATCTACAGAGTTAGTTGGCATATAAACTTCTACTACTGTGGTAGGCATGGGCTTCGTATCCATCTTGGCCACAATAATGCGTTCACTATGCTGTTTGTAGTAGCTTACCTGCACTCCTATTTTTTTATTCATTATTAAACCTACTCCTGCATTACCCCCATTTGATTTTGTATTTATAACCCTGTATTCACCTAACCAAAGTCTTGTTCCTCCTGCCACCGAACTTCACTAATTCCCACTATATCTAACTTTAACCTATCCATTTCCCTTTTTAAATTTTCTAACCTACCTGCCCGATTGAGGGATCTGACATTCCACACTCTGATCCGTAGAACGCCAGTTTTCTTTCTCCTGATAATGACGTCCTCTTGAGTAGTCCCCGCCCGGAGATCTGAATGGGGGACTATTTTACCTCCGGAATATTTTACCCAAGAGGACGCCATCATCATTTAACCAGACAGTAAAACTGCATGCCCTCGGGAAAAATTATGGCTGTAGTTTCCCCTTGCTTTCAGCCATTCGCAGTACCAGAACAGCAAGGCCATTTTGGTTACCGTAGTGTTACAAGGCCAGATCAGTCAATCATTCAGACTGTTGCCCCTGCAACTACTGAAAAGGCTGCTGCCCCGCTTCAGGAACCACACGTTTGTCTGGCCTCTCAATAGATACCCCTCCATTGTGGTTGCACCTACGGTACGGCCACTGTATCGCTGAGGCACGCAAGCCTCCCCACCAACGGCAAGGTCCATGGTTCATGGGGGGAGGATTCATTGGGTATAACGCCAAATTTATTTCAAGATAAAAATTAGCTTGTTGGTAACACATTTACTACTTAATTTAGTTCTTTTAATATTCATGGCCAGCTCCAAAATCACGATGGTTATATATAAAGTACATTGTCATATGTATATGTGACTAATTCAAGGGGAAAAATCACGATGGTTATATATAAAGTACATTGTCGTATGTATATGTGACTAATTCAAGGGGACAGAAATCCATAAAATATGAATCTGCAATTTATCAGCAGTGAGGCAATGTATGTGACATTTACTGCAGTGAAATCACACCACAATAAAATAAACAATGAATATCTCGATTATGGTGCATGGGGCAAGACTGGGACAAAATGGAGACACATTCTTTCAGCTACTGGTGTTTGAAATAATTATGTGTCTATTATAAAAACTGTGAATAACACCAGTAACAAAGGAAATGGTAGTTTGAACATCAAAGAGAAGTTATGACTGATAAAGATAACAATAAGGCTATTATCAAAATGAACACTAATAACCTTATGAAATAGTCTTAGGTTGAGCTTTGTAAAAGCAACTTTCTTTTAATACACCAATCTGAAAGCTGTTCTGTATTCATTTTTTTCCAGATGGCACTGCATGCTCAGGTAGCTGGCAATAAACATGATGTAAAGATGCTGCATTACAGTTTATGTCATAAGAGAACAAAGGTCATTTTTAAATAACAAAATATGACAGTTTGATATAATGGTGCCAACAAATGCATAGAAGTCATCAGTGTAGTTGTACAGTCTTAGCACAGTGAAATTATGTAAACAGATCCCATAATTAAAATGATTTTTTATGGCCTTCGAGCTAGTTCATTCACAAATACCATTAAATCAGCAATCTTAAACACACACAGTGCTTAACAGATGGGAAGAAAATGTTTTATAATTTACAAATAAACATATTACATATACCAAAATCTTGCTAACAGTAAGGTCATTGGAGATGGAGCACTGGCAGTGTTGATTGTTCCTGTAAGGGACAAGACTATGTGGGCATTGGTCATTACAGCCTCAAATGTTCCACTGATAATGACAGAACAAGATAAGCAGTGGCCTTTCTCAGTATCAAAGATATGCCATGACAAATTAATGCCTCAAGTTAAATCTGACTGGTTTAATATACTCTAGTAAATTCAATGCCAGTTCATTAAGTGCTAAAAAGTTTAAATGACTGTGAGGGAAGAACTTGGCATGATGCCTTCTCCAGGCTGATACTGCAGGGAAAGGCTCTCTTCCTGTGTCCACCATGACATTAACATAGATTAGAAGGAATTTCATCAGAAAGTCCACTTGCCCTGATGAATCTCATGCTACCGTAAGCAGTTATTTTAATTGAATATGAGGGCAAGGGAAAGGTGCAATGTCAATGCGTTTCTCACACTGGTCAAGATGGTAAACTTTGTTAGTATACAGGTTACTATCAGGGTAGCACAAGCTCACACTGTAATGATTCCTCTTGTCTTAAAATAAAGTTGTGAATGAGCCTGGTGTGACAAGACATTTAGTGTGCATAGTATAACAATATATTTCTAGGAGCCTCAAAAGGAACCTCTCCATGCAGCATTGGTGATCAAAATTGGTAGCAATTATTTGGAGATTCAAGATTTGTGATTATGTTATAGTGATGCCAAGGTTTTTTTTTTGGGGGGGGGGGGGAGGGGTAAGGATTATGTGGGGGTTATAATGTCATCAGTATGAGGCTTGGGAGCCAGGTTGGAAACACCTTACTGAGTCACAGCACAATAAGAAATTATTGTTTCCTGAATTCTGATGTTTTACAAAGCCCAGGTGATGGCCATGAACTTGAGAGTGCTGGAGTATTTGTTAAGGACAGAAGGAAACAGTTTCAGAAGATGGCAAAATCTGTATTCTTTGGTCAACTAAATAGATCAAGATAAATTACAGTTCTATGAGACACCTGAGGATGGGATGTGTGTATGCAAACTGATAGAGGAAGCTGGAAATCATTTCTAAAAAATTACATTCACCACTCAGCTTGCTTGCTAGCTCTGGGGTTTTTTGTAGATACCCTATACTGCTGGTTATTGAAAAGAACTAAGTGATGTAAAGAATCAGGCATCTAACAAATCATTACTGTATACTTCATTAATCATTTTGACAAATGGGTTCAAACAGTTCTAAAACTGATAGAACTGCAGAGAATTTAGTTTTGCTATACAGTTTGTTTAACAGCAGTCATATGCATGATGGATGGCCCTGTCAACTTGTTATCAAATAATAGACCCAGTGATCAGTACCGCACATCCGAAAATTTTCCAGCAGTAGCCTTCATGGTCTTGCAGTTAGTGATTTAGTTCTCTAGGATAACCTAATGACCCATGTAAGTGTAATAGCACATCACTACATACTATTAAATAATATTTTATCGTGCATTATTCCTTGTCCAGTCCAGGTATCACAAGGAAAATCATAGTGAAAAATACACAATGCATTTTTAGGCACCACACACAATTTTTGGCTAATTGAGCTAGTCTATTACCTTTGAAACAAGAGCTGTTGAAATAATGATTATTGGTGCACAAGTGAAAACCACCAAAGTCAGTTTCCAACCATGAAGGAATGATATTACCACAGCAGCAGTGAAGCTCACCATCTGGTAAATAAAAATTCCGAGTTTCTCACCAATTCCATCTTGAAGTTTATCCAAATCCCTGTAATAATAAATTATTTTGATTACATAACTTAAAATATTTCTGTGCGGATATTAAAAACTTCAAGAACTTAAATTAACACATCCCGATACTCACCCAGTAATACGGCTAGCAAAATTAGCTGAGTTTGTTGTGTCAAACCATGCCATGTCTTGCCGCATAATTGACCTCAGGAAGAGACACCTCACTCTTGTGATCTGAGAATAGTGAAATTATTTAGTTTTTTGTGTCATACATTTCTATATTCACGAATAAATGAGACTGACTCCTCTGAAGTTTACAAATAAGTTACAAGAATATAGCAGTTATTCTGAAGGTATTGAATGACTTCTGGAAAGCAAAATATTTCCTTTAAGGTTTAAACATGAAACACCAAACAGAATATTCAAACATTGTACAATAAACTTAATGAAATTAGAAATAATATTTAATGATGTGAATGATATTTCTGCCCAACACTTTACTGAACATTGGCTTAAATAAGATATGTTAGAGATAACATACCGCACTCAGTTCAAACTTGCAAGCGTGTTTTGTAGAAAAATATCAAGTAATGGGGGCTGCTGTACATATGTTAACAAAAATACTGAATTCAAAAGTGTAACTAAATCCTGACACCATAATCTATACAACAAAAAAGATACAGAACTCTCTTTAGTTGAATTACCAAAGCAAAATACAATTATTATTTGTGTGTACAGGTCACCAGGTGGAGACAAAAACGTGTTTTGTAAATGTATGGAGGAACTTTTGGAAGAAATTTTTTCTCCCAAGGAAAATGTAATTGTGTGTGGTGACTTCAATATTGATTTCTCAAAATCCAATAAATTCAAAGATGATATAAATTTACTGCAGTCATCAAACTTAAGCTCAACTGTAACTGGACCAACTCAAAAAACAGCAACCCCTGCATCTGTCAGTGAGCAGATTTAGATAAATACATGCAAATCTGCCTATAGCATACAAGTGGTAAACATGGGTTTTGGTGCCCACTATGCTCAAATTCTTACAATGAGTGTTGCAAGAAACTCAACACTCGATGGAATGAGACACACTGTAAGGAATTGCAATACAAAAAAGTGTGGAATATTTTTGTTTTCTTCTGGAGGGTGAAAATTGGAGTGATGTATACAACTGTAATGATACAAATGAAAAATATAAGTTTATGGCAACATTTAAGCATTCCTGAAGAAAACAATAACATTTAATTCTGTTCAGAAAACAAACAAGTGATTCACAAAAGGGATAAGGATATCATGTCAAAATAAGAGGACATTTTATGAATATTCCAAGCAAAGTACTGTCCTGATTTTACTACCTATTTCAACAGATGCAACACAAGTTATTTCAAAAGCAAAAAATTAAAAAATTGATGAAATAATGTGTAATTCCAAGAATAAAACTAAAAAAACCAGCAAATATAATATTTGAAATGGGTGCCAGATCAGTTAATCACATTAATATACAGCTGATTATGAATAACAATAAACTAACTGACCTCAGACAAATGGTTAGTGGATTCAGCCATTATTCCTCAAACAGTAGTACAGCATTTGATAAATACAGAGCATGACACACAGCCAGATAGTAGGAGAGTGTAGTCAGATCAAAAAATTCATGCAAATATATCATTTATGTATCCATTGACACCTGAGGTATTGTAAAATCATTAAAGGATTGACTAATAAATATTCTGTGGCTGTTGATGAGATTCCAGATGCTATCATCAAAGCTAGTGGAACATTCGTTGTGGAACTATTAGCAGACATAGGAAATTCATAATCTGAGAGTGGTGTGTTTCCAAATAGTCTTAAAGCTTCAAAGTAACATCTCTGCAAATGAAGGGTGCAAAATGCAAAATTTCTAATTATAGGCTAGTTTCAGTTTTGTCAGGCTTCATCAAATTTATGGAAAAATGTTCTTTGAAAGAGCAACAGGATTCTTAAACAAATAAAGGCTGATAAATGACTCACAGCAGGGTTCAGAGTGGGGAAGTCCACCCAGCCAGCAATTTTTCCTTTGTAAATGAAATATTGAAATCAGTGGATGATACACAGCATGTATCTGGAATATTTCTTGATTTTGGTAAAGCCTTTAATGTCACTGACCATCATATTTTCTTGCATAAGTCAAGTAATTATGGAATTAGAATCCAGTCTGCAAGGTGGATCTAATCATACTTCAATAACCATCAACAAATTACAGAAATAAAATACAAAGACAACAAAACACAAAAAATTTCTAGTTTTTGCGGTAATGGATAGAAAACAAGTATGTAGTCCTGCAAGGGTTAGTTCTGGAACCTGCCCCATTTCTGATGTATGTAAATGACTTGACTACTAAAATGCATGATGAACCACAGTATTCTTCACAGGTGACACTAATATTGTAATTAAATCACATAGTGAGGAAAACCTGCAGGAAACTACAACACCAGTTTATGCATAGCTTAGCACAGTGGTTTAGGGCCAGTCGGCTCATCACATATTCTAAAAAAAATTGTAACAGTTAACTTTCACACCACACGAAACCTCCATCCTGCAAACCATGCTTTCACCACTGAAGGAGAAAATGTCTCAAATGTCAATTATGCAGAATTTTTAGGCAAATGTATTCAAGAGAATTTGAAATGAGAGATGCACCTTATTAATCTAAATAAAAAAACTGAATACACTGAAGTACGCTGTTGCGATTCTCACTCAAAATACAAGCTACTCATAAGTGGTGACTATGTATCTTGCTACTAAACAGTCACTATTGAGTGTGGTAATTTTTTGGAGGGAATTCCACATTTTTTTAAATGTTTAAAATACATAAAAAGATTATCAGGGTGATAATGAATGCTAAATGCTGTGATTCCTGCAGACATCTTTAAAAGTCTGAAAATACTGCCTCTGCCTCATTTGTATATACATGAAATAATAAAAAAAGAAAAACCACTATCTTAAAAAAAGAAAATCTATCAAAACATAACTATGAAAAACAAGCATATGAATTTCTGGAACATATTAATAAGTAAACCTCATTTACCAAATAATGTTAATTATGCATTATGTCACTTCAGACTATAATTTACATTGGGTTTATCATGTAGTCTCACTTAACAACTACTGTTATCAAATGCAGAAGCAGTGTAGTGTGTCACTTTATATTGTTATGCAGTTCAACTGTGTTGATCATGTAGCCACAATGACTGCTGCAGTCCTAAATTAATTATGTTTATTCTTATCCTATATCATGTGTGTAAACAGTGTAGTAAAAGGTCAGTGTAGTCAAAGGTCATTGCCACACACTATCCAAGTGCAAACTTGGCCCTGTTGTTGCAGAGCATTGCTCAGCACAATGTAACAAATATCAGTAGTGGCCCCACCCCTCCTCAATACCAGTTGCAGCTCTGAATTACAAACATAAGAAGTGTTCCACAGACATAAGTCAGCGATTCAGACTATCCAGTCTCACTATTCACTAGTCACTCTTCTCACTTCCATCTGCCTCTTTTCAATCCCTGCACCTGTTATAACAACATGAGAAGTCACAATATGGCAAGAATCTGACAATTAACTCAATGTCTATTATTTTTCAGAAAAAATATGTGATGTTACTTTTAATGTATTCACAGAAATCAAAATTTTGACTTATAACCAGTAGGATATTATGATGTTTTAGCCTGAGTTATTAATTTTAAATATAGGTTATGTCACTAATAAACATGTTTATCTATCATCCAAATAACACAGGGTGGAAATATTATTCATTGGAGTATCATTAGCATTTTTGTTGGCCTGGTGTGGAATTTTGTTGATTGTAAGAGATCATCGCACAGATGTAATTAATGTTATAGCATAGAGATGTTCAGAAGGTTGTCAAGGTAGCATTTAAATGCAAAAGAAACTGGTCACAACTGACAAAGTGAGTTTGTCACACAGCAGTTTTCTCTGAAAAGTACTGGAAGATGATAATTGACTTTGGTTTCTACCTTACATTTTTAACTAAAAGTAAGTTTTCTAACTTATTGTTTAATTAACGAACACATTACAATGCACACATGATTTACAATGAATGTTACAAATACCTATTTAGATAGGGACCTCATATATAGCACCTATGACAGATGACAATAATGCAAGCAGCCTAGGATATTACCAAGTGAGTGATGGAAACCCGAAGCACCTTTGTATGAGGTGTACATGAATGAGTGAAGACTAGTAAGTCATTGCAGCATTCAGTGTGAGAACAGCTGCAAATTACTGTCATGTGTGACAGTTCTAGCCATTGGGTAACATTCACCCTGGTGCATTCGTGAAACAATTTTGCAGTGCCTTCCCAAATTGATTGAAAAAAATTAAGGACTGTGAGAGAAAGCAAATACATGGAGTATCAGAGATGCAGGAGGTTGTAATAACTGTCAAGAATTTGAAGAAGTTATATTGCAGCACTACTGGTCAAAAACCAGATGATAGACAGTTAACTCAATGTTATTAAACACATGTAAAAGTGGCATGTAAAAAGTCTCAAGAACCCAATAAAAGATGTAGGCCTCATGGCGATTTTAAGTTTGTGATTGTCCATAGCAGTCAGAAAAAAACTGACAATGAATCAACATAGAGATGCTGAAAACATTTATTCAGAGGTACTGAAAACATTTATTCACTGCTAGATAAAACTGTGAGTCAAGCAGCTGGATGGGGAAATGAAAGAGGAAAATAGTTGGGCCATGTACATGTGAAAAAGTATCATTTCCAGCATGAGCCATCTCCATGATATGATCGTACATGGATAAACAAAAAACCAACAATGATAAGAACTGTATGGATATCAAGAATATGAGAGAAGTCTGCCTGAAGGATACAATCACAGTTGTCCAACAGATCTGCTCACTTAAGCACCAAGCACTGAACATACAACGGAGTGTCTGAGTGGTAGAGAAGTGCATTTAAATTGATGAAAGATTCTAAGTAAGATCCAGATGAAAATAGATCCAATTGGGGTGCTGCATAGTCTTTATGAGTCAATAGCACTCATAAAATACAAGAAAATATGTGGTAAGAAGAGGAGACAATAACTTAGGGGTATTCCATTTCATTGCGAATTTTCAACAGCTAGGAGAAATAGCAATATTGCCAGACATCCCCATGTCTGGTGTAACAATTTTAGATGCTACTGCTGGCAAGTAATATAGTATAAAAACCAATAAAAGCTAGTCAAAGGTGGTAATGGACAAATCACCACATATAAAATGACAATATTGTTACAGATCATCTTCCTGAGATAAGCAGTGGAAGCACAAGACTACATGCAGAAGTAAATATAAACAATCTGGGCAGTAAATTGGCAGTTCAGCATTGTTCTGCTCTGCCCTATGTGTGTTATTTCAATGCAAAAATCTGTATTTGTTGACCAAGACTGATATTGCTTATTTTATAAATAAATAAGAGTTTTAGAGCTGACAGTTTAATTAATGGAATATCATAATTTTCACCTGATTACCACAGCTGGAAACACCTTTTACAACAGAGATCTCATAGTTGCATCAAATGATTGAAACTGATTTCAGAATTTATTCTGATCTGTTCTTAACCTATGTGAATGATAATCTAACTATTTTAAAGGATGCTTTGAAAACTGTATCCTTACCACAGTTCAGACGGCAACTAAACATACTTTCAACTGGTTAAAAGGAAACAGTTTAACTCTTGAAACTTCCTGGTAGATTAAAACTGTGTGCTGGACCGAGACAGGAGATGAGGTACTGGCGGAAGCAAAGCTGTGAGAATGGGCATGAATCGTACTTGGGTAGCTCAGTTGCTAGAGCACTTGTCCACAAAAGGCAAAGGTCCCGGGTTTGAGTCTCGGTCTGGCACACAGTTTTAATCTGCCAGGAAGTTTCATATCAGCACACACTTCAATGCAGAGTGAAAATTTCATTGTGGAGCTTAACTCTGAACCACAAAAGACTCATACTAAATGCAAGACCTCCTAGCACCGAAAGCAGATATTAAAGTCACACACCAAATGAGAAATTGTATGTAAAATTCATTGTGGTCCAATTGGACAACAATTCAGCAGAAGCAGACTGAAAGAATATTGTGTAAAGCAGTCAGTTATGCATCTTGCACAGGCTTTGTTAGGGATCCCAGAATTCTTACACTCCTGCCCTGTACATTTACTCCTTAATGGCATTTACTGCTGTTATAAATTTCAGTTTCAACTGATTTGTTATCAGCAAAGTCATAACACAAGACAAAAAAGTTCATGTAGACTTTGTATACATCACTAGAGTCCAGAGTGGTGTTACCTACTTACTCTGGTGCAAAGGTAATCAACAAACTCCCATCTAATAGAGCAGCAAACCAACCCCCAACAGCTCAAAATAATATTTTTAAAAATTTCAGTACCCATTCCTTTTGCAAATTATTTGATTATTTAGTTTCAATAACTGAAAATTATTATTATGTACATAACAAGAATTAGTGTTCATTGTCAGCTGTCAAGCACACTCTGCACAGCCTGATTTTGCTATTTATTTGATACAGTATGACAATGTCTCATGACAGCTATTTTCATTATTGATAAATGTGGGCAGCTACTGAGTGATTAATATCATTAACCATTGTTTCTGGAAGAGTATTGAAGGATCAGTAATACAATGCCTGGAGTGGATAACAATGATATAGTAACTTACAAAGTCTCGGTAAGCCCATCAGAGTAATAACTAGACCATGAGACTGAAAAAATAATGAGTAAAATTGCACATACAACGACATTCACATAATCACCACGAAAAAAGAAAGAGTACAACATCCATTAAAATTGTTAACAACATCTTGTCACAGTATAAAACACATTCTGTTGTAATGTTCCATACAATAATTTTTACACCAATCATTCCAGTGTGGAATCATGAACGAAACACTACTTCAGTTTTATGCAGCATTGCAACACATAGTCTATTTCATTAATATGATCACATTTTAAAAGTGCCTCACCTGTTTCTGTGCTGCACTGTTGAGACAAGTAACACACAGCACATCTAAAATGAACTGAATTGCAGATATGGATGTTAATCCAACTCCAAAAGCACCAGCATCTTGAAGTAATGCATTATCTACCTCTTCCTTTGTTCCATTAATGCTGAAACATTAATCAGTGAGTAATGTTTTTGCTAAATATGCAAGATTCAAAGTACTGAATTTGTATACATATAATTTTAAATGATTGTTTATTATATTGGCCTATTTTAAAGGAAATTCTTTTGTTTGTAAAATTTTCTAGTCTTCCTGTTCTCATTTTTGAACTGTCATATTTCTGTGAATTACATAGGGACTCATTCCATGAGCAAATAGGTTTGGGTCTCATGAAAGTTTATCAGTTAAAGTGAAATTCTCACATTTCTACTCCTTAATAATGATAGTCGGTATAATTGTCATTGTTTTTAAAGTATCTGAGTTATAAGTTCAAACAGAGGAAAATACTAAGTTCTAAAAACTCACATTGTTTCACCACCACCAAACCAGTTCAGCAAAGCTGTACGTGTTATTGTTGAATTTGACATTGACCATTCAACAAGGACAGCTGTGAATTCTCCATAAAGTACAATGAAACCAGGCATACATACACCTGAGAGGACTCCAAACATCACACCAAGGAATATCAGGAACTTTTCAAAGCATGTTGAGTACCTAAACTGCAAAAATTTAGAAAAGTATATATTCAACAATTGTAATTTGTGCAAAAAAATATGATTAATAATCATAACTACAATAATGGGATGAAAAATTGTTATGTCTATTTATATGACATTTATAACATATTACTATGCTACATTTTATGTCGACAATATCATGTCTAAAGATGTTTGCTTCAAAACCATGCCCACAATGAGCACATTTGATCAACAACATAAATTCAAAAAATGTAATCTCTGTATGTCCTTGTTTCTTTGTGTTTTCTCACACTTTCATTCCATGTACATATATTGACACAAACCTTAAAGATGTACTTTGTTCCTTAGCATAAAGGAAAATCTTGCATGGGGCATGGAGCTACGAACTCTAATAAAAGTCGGTGTCTCACATGCTAACATCAACAGTTACAAGTTACACATCAGAAAATACATTTCATTTCTTACTTTCTTACACACAATACACTGAACTCATATTGCAATCAGAATGTGCATCAGCATTAATGATATCACCTCAAGGCACAAAATCAATAATCATTATACTATCTGTACCTGAGAAGGTTCATTATATGATTTTTTTCAGTTAATTCACTTGTCCTTAATTAATATTGTTTAGTTAGTAAACAAATGTGATGTTGCTGTAACTTCAGACATACGCAATATCAAAATTTCACCAGCAATAAAACATATGCACCTCTCCCACTTGCAAGGACACAGAAATCATAAGACCTAACAAGTAAGTCCTCCATAAGCTCAATGAAAAATACATTATGCATCACCCCAAACGGTGTCTAACTGCTCTATTGACTCAAAGATGTTCTAGTTTCTGTATGGAGGAAAATTGTGACAATGAAATTATTTGTTTTAATAGTCACCATATGCAAATAAAATTATATACTTTTCAGGCATTACATCATACCTCATTCCAGTGTTCCCTTGATGAAGCAGAAGATCTGTGGTGATAAAATGGACTGAGGTTAAAGTCCATAAATGAGCAGCTATTAAATACTGCCATAGTATGTAACTATTGTTGTACCTGTAGTTTCTCCCTTAGCAAGAAAAAGAGGGATGGATTGTGAAAGATTTGAAAAGAGGAATAGGTCACAAAGATGCCAGGTTGAGACAGATCCATCTGTTAGAGGATGAGAGGATACTTCCATAAATTCACTTTTCTTTGCCTCTTCTCATCCTCACAACAGGTGGATCCCACTCAACCCAGATTCTGAGTGTCCTGCCCCTCCCTTCTAACATCCTCCTGAGGAACTAACAGTTCTGAAAGCTAAGATAATTTTCTTTTTCTTTTATATGTGCTTATAGGTAGTTCTTAGAATTTCATGTTCTTAAGGTAACTATACCAGACTTTCTGTGTCCCTGCAATTTTGTAACTACTGTTAAGCTCCATTCATTATTTTATATACTATTGTTACACTCCATCCTGGGTTCCCCACTGTTTGATTCTATAAACTATTTGTGAGTAATGAAACTATATTAATGTAGTAAAATTAATAGATATTTCCTGACTCTGCAAAAAGAGGTTACATCAAATAACAATTCCTTATTTCCTGTTGATAGCTTAATATCTATATGATAGAATGGCTATAGGCATCTGCAAAAGAGGGCACTTGCCTCCCCCCCCCCCCCCCCCCCCCCCCAATGCCATTTGGAATTTAAAGTACTGAGATTTGATTCATTATATAATGTTCTTTTGTGTCAGCTAAAAAATTTAGTTCTTTTGGCTTGGCACATCTGAAAACTGACTAACTCATTTAGAATGACTGTTACTTATTTTGCACAAGAACAGAATAGAATGTCATTATTTGTCATTCTCATTAGCCAACTCTTGTTGAAAGAGGAAGCATCAAATTTGCAATTAAAATTTTTAGCAGTCGGTACAACTTCTCTTTAAAATGCAGATGAGTTTACAGAGTAAATATACACATTTAATGAGTACAATAATAATTCTTACAAACACGAAAGTATTTCTACATCATGCACACTGATAAATTTGCTAAAATTATTCTGTTTCATACATACTTTTGTTCAGTGACAACACCTGTACAAATTCTTTTCAGATTCCTTAAAATATTTTCATACGCAGTGGTACATTGTGTATGATTTTATGCCAATATATTTAATGCTGTTTATGCATTTGGGCAGTCTGATGTCTTTGTTATTTTTATTTCTAGAATGGCACTCACAGACAGTGCCTCTGTGTGGTAAGTTCTGTGCCTGCTTTTATAATGAAGGAAAGCAGGCTTTAGCGTACAGTAAAAGTATAATTAATAGAATCATTTCTTTGAAAAATAGCAGACAAGATCCCACAAAGCATGAATACATGTTGTTGTCCTGAGTGTTTTCTTTTGTCCTAAGAACAACACCTGTGCAACAGACCAGTCACTCCATATGATAACTCCATACACCAAATTTGGATGGATGAATACATAGGAATAGGAAATCAGCTGATGTTCATTACCTATGTCTTTTAAATTATGCAACAGGAATGACACTCTGGAGGGTTTGGTACACACGGCTTCATGTGTGTACTCCAAGTCAATTTTGAGTTCAAGTGAATTTGAAACCCTTTGACAAAATCATACTCTCTAACTTTTTCAATCAGTGAACAATTGTTCTCTGATCCTTGAATCTAGATGATCAGGTAATTTGTAGAAGGAGTGGTTAATAAAGTGTGATGTTTATTTTCTTTTGAACTTAACAGAGATCTCAATTTCTTGTCTCATGTAAGGTGAAGTTTGCTGAAGATCTTTATCCCAAAATATAGAGCCATACTCTTAACCTTATGGAAATTATATTTCTGTCTTGAACTGTGGATGTGCAAATCAAAATTCAACTGAAACAGATTCCATTTTATTAGCACAAAAACATTATTTTTAGAGTAAGTATAATAGGAATTCAGAATAAGAATGCCATGATCTTTTAAGCAGCATCTTTTTTAGTTTGTCTATGGGTTTATAGCATTTTATCTTCTTAGCCAGTTGCACCCAAAGGAATTTTTAAAATACTGTTTCCTTCAATGTATGGCTATTAATGTCTACATATGGTACCCCCCTCGCCCCTCGTGCAAACTGTTGTATGGGTGCCCTTGCTGCCCAATGAGGTGTGCCATTCACTCCATAACATTTTATTTTTGCAAACAGAATTTTACAGAGTACTCAATTAAAAATAAAAACCCCTATTTTCAGTAACTCCTTTGAGAGCTCAATGTTTTTCTGGTGCATAATTCTTCATGGAAGTCAAATTGAGAAGTAGTGGGCAAGTCACACTATGGAAATATGAAACAGTATTCTACTGTAGGCAATGTGCTGTCTCTCTCTCTCACACACACACTCATGTATGTGTGTGTGTGTGTGTGTGTGTGTGTGTGTGTGTGTGTGTTTTAATGAGATGTTGGTATTTATTCTTTAAGTCTTAACAACTGATAGTGACTCCTGAGAAGTAACATGTATCACTGGCAGAAATGTGCTGGACTCAGTTGTTAAACTGTCCGCATTGGTCAACCAAATTGAAGTTTTTGTGATTCATGATAACATAGAGCAATATGTGGCAGAAATACCAATGTAAGAAACCAGATGGCTTACTCTTTAAGACATTTTAATATCAATTGTATTCAGTGAAATCTCATCCATGTACCATATTCCCCTACATTTTGCAAGGTAAGATAGGCCATTAGTGAGACTTCAATCCAATTAGATGGGGACTTACAGAAAAGTTTACATTGCAAATACATTTGTATTAACCAGGACAATATTTGATACTGATGTCAGTAGCAACTCATTTCCACACATCTGGAATTATCTCGCAAACAGTTTGTTTGCGGACCCATGTTTACTGCAGTCACCTGTGTCCTAAGGATACCTCCAGCACCCCAAGTCAACACCTGTGTCACTTGGGCCTTAAGTCAGCTCTGGAAAGTCTCTCTCTCTCTCTCTCTCTCTCTCTCTCTCCATCCATCCATCCATCAATCTCTTTCCGTTTCTCTCTCTGATCTACTTTTAACTTTAAACTTCTTTGTCTCCTGTTTCTATTGCTTGTCTTACACCAGGAGTAGAACACAAAAATCTTAAAACAGATACAACTTACCAGCTGGTAATATTTTAGTGGTGTATACGTCTCCTGCTTTTCTTTAGGTGGGGTGAAGCTTCTGGAAAAAAAAATAAGTTTGTTAATGATACTGTCAATCTCAATAGCTTCTATTAAACAATTTACTTAGGTCCTGAAAGATTGTAATGAGCATTTTTCACTAAATTGTGGAGTTTAAATGGTCATAGCACATGTAAACAAAGATAAAGTACTGTCATCCTTTCCTTATATTTCTGTAACATTTTTAGTAAGCCAACTGATGGCTTAACTTTACATTTTGATGATAGATCTCAACCTAAAAAGAATATGAAATACATATCCTAGGGCAGCCCAGTTAAAAAATAATGGGTTCTGCTAGTGACTGCCAATGTGACCACGATATTTACATTAGTTTTCTGTCCTGACAGACAGGCAAAGTTATTAACTTTACCCATCACAACATCATCATGTTACTCAGAGTATACTATCTCAGAGGATTAGACCCAGACAACAGAGCCTTCTTCATTTTCTTGTGCCCTTGTCCCACAATTGTGCATGGTCGATATGGTGATTAATGGATTTGGACTGTCAATTTAAGAGGTGACTGGATGCTGTTCCTGTCTCCACCCCATTGCCCTTCCCCTCCCACTTCCAAGATGAATTGTTTGTACCCCAACAACTGCTTGTGTGTAGTGTCATTTGGAAACTGTGGGAAAGTTTTCTAAATGCTTGCGAGTCATAAAACTGAGGTAGGACTTGCATGCCAGTCCGATATTCACTTAACCGGGTGTGTGAAAATGCATAAAAAAAAGTCCAGGGTGGCCAGCATACCAAGCCTCATCGTTAATCTGCCAGGCAGCTTTGATGTGGGGCCAGCATCTCTCCAGCCCAGAAGTGGCGCATTAACGTGCATGGCTATCTGGTCTGTGTGATAGACACGGACAACAGAATTCTGACACAAAACTTTCAAACAATATGACTGTTGCAATAAAATGAAATGGTAAACAGGAATTTTTGTGCCTGCAGTGCTTTGAATTGGTATGAGGGAGGTATTAACTTTAAACATATGGCATTACAGAAACAAAGATTGTGTATAGGCTGAGACAAGCTACACAGGACACCTAACTATAGTATGAATGTGAAAGCCTTTCTACCTGATCTTATTTCTGACAAACTATATACTGGCACTGATGTTTTAGTCACTCCATATAAATTACTATTCAATAACGAAGCAAACTCAATAAATCTGAGCACATTTCTTATATGTAAAAAATGCTTTCTTATATGTAAGAAAAGCTGTGAAATAGTATCACTCTCTATGAGTTGGTTCAGGAGCTCTACTGGCAATCAGTTCTATTCCTGAAACAGAGAAGCTGTTCCTACTGTTGGAACAGAGCTGTGAGGAAGTCTGGAAGAGTCATTGGTGACAATTGAAGGGCTGCAGTTCATCCCTCAAATGACCCATGCATACTCTCTATTATTCACAAACAGACACATCACTGGCTACTGCACACAAAACATTCATCCAGCAGTGTGGCTCGACATTCACAAGTATCGTGATGTGTGAAGAGGAAGTCTCGATGAACTGCACACCTGGAAGGTCACATGTGGATGCAAAACTCGTCTCTACAGTGTTCCTCTAGGCAATAGTAGTATTCCTCCTGTCACTGATGACAACTAAGAAATGAAGTGTTATACACTCATCCAATATAATATCTCCTCATTGCCACAGAAGTGATTTACTTGCATATCCTCTTGTGCTCAATGCGTTTGAGAAATGAGAAATATTCTGCAAACTGAAACAGGACTAGTCTGGGACTATCACATTCCTCTAGTTATTCATGGTCCCATCCGGAGTCTGCTGCATCCACAATGAAACTCTGAACTATCATGAACAGAAGACGCTACAAAAAAATCTGGCCTAGAGCAATTGTTCTCAGACCTTAACATAAAGTTTGTCAGGAAACTTCTGAGCTCTGAAAACAACATTGCTTCACTGTAGCCTACGGACAGTCTGAAGCAACAGCAGCATGGCCACTAGCAGGCTGAAGAGAGTCTGAAGGCAAAGTCCAAAAACTGCAATGGTTTGTCATAAATAGAGCCATCTGACAGTCCATAAAGACTGTATTCAAACTAAAGTGAGGTGATCTGTAATTCTTTATGGAATGGCTACATGAAGAGTCATAGTCCAAGTGATAATCCATGTGTGACAAGATTGTCTGTGTTGAGTACAGTGGGCATTGGGGCCATATATCTTGTCATCTTGGGCCATATATCTTGTCATATGGGGCCATATATCATATCATACATGTAAGGCCTCCCTCCTACCTCTCCCTGAAAAATGTCCAGTTGTTCATCATGGAAGCATGCAACAGTGTCCATTTATTGTCATCTGGTAGCATCATCACACATGTCATGTCATGTCAACATAGAATGTGTCTGTGTCTGTACAAACTAATGTAACTGGGTTACTCACTACGTGTCAACAGTCCTCTACGTGGCAGAAAAGTGGGAACCTGATGGTAATGGTTGTGATGCCCCTGAAGTCTTTCTGAACCCAGGTGCCCACATGACTGATGCAAGGATCTCAGGTCTGTGAGCTGCAGTGCAAGCAGTGGAATGCTGGAGTTGTACCTCCTGAACAAGATGGTGCCAGTAGTGCTAGTGGGAGCATGAAAAAACAGTTCACTGTATTGGCCCTGGATACCACCATCCCTAGCATTCACAGCTTAAATGAGGTCACTGTTCATGGCCTCTAACATGCAGGGTATTTAACCTGGCACCTGGAAGATGGTTTGTCCCTCTTTGGGGACATACTCAGAAAACATGGATATCCTTCAGACTTTCATGCAAGGCATGCACATGGAAGAGAGAGCAGCATTTGCCATGCAGCAACTTCACTGATCTTTCTGTAAATATTTTCATTGAGCACACTACTTCACATTTCTCTGACAGTGGAATGATTATTATTATTATGTGCGATTGGACCCATACGGATCACGCAAAGCTTTTCCGATTCAATTTTTTAATTCTCCAAACTTCTCTCATTCTTTCCCCATGAATTCTCTTTCTTTCCTCTGTCCATTTTGTCCCCTATCTCTTGCAAACTTCATTCTCGGGTTGTACTTTCCAACTATTGATTTTTTGCCTGTATACATTTCTGTTTATAACTTCTGAAGAATTTATTTGTGCATTTGCTAGATCTGTTTTGGTTTCTTGTATCCAGGGTATGGTTTTCAATTTTTCAATGTATATTAAAATTTTGTGGGAGAGTCTGGGTGTTGGGAGTCTGTGGATATCACCGTAAAATTTTAGTCTTCTTTTCCGGATGTCTGCGGCGAGGTTAGATAATTTTTCTGTAGTTTTCCGAGACTGTAACCTGTATCCATCTTCCGTTCTTTTTGGGCCAAGAATCTTTCTGATAATTTTGCGTTCCTCTTTCAGGATGCCTTCCAGGTTGCCTTTTCTATGGAGTGTGAGTTTTTCGCTGGCATATAGTGCTTCGGGCTTGATTACTGTATTGTAGTGTCGTATTTTTGAGTGAATGGAGAGACACTTTTTATTGTAGATGTTGTGGGTTTTCCAGTATGCTCTTTTCAGTTTTTGCAGTCGAACTTTTTGTGCAGTTTTCTCTCCCCCTGTGGGTTCTAGGACCTCGCCTAAGTATTTAAAGAATGGAACTCTCTCAATTTGTCCATATTTTGTAGTCAGTTTTTGAGTTTCAAATTTTGAGCAGATGAATTTGGTTTTTTGGAAGGAAATTTGTAGCCCAACTTTTTCGGCGCATTCTTTGAGAATGTCTATCTGTTTAATTGCTGTGGTCTCGTTTTCTGCTAGAATGGCCACGTCATCTGCAAATGCCAAGCATGAAATTTTAATACCATCTTTAGATCTTCCTAGTTGTATAGGCTTCCAGTAATTTTGATTCTTCAGTTCTTTTTCCCATTCTCGGATGACTTTGTCTAAGACAAGGTTGAAGAGGAGTGGAGACAAGCCGTCACCTTGTCTGACGCCGGTTTTGATCTGGAAGGGCTCTGATATTTCACCCAGGAATTTTATCTTAGAAGTTGTGTTTGTGAGCGTTTCTTTGATAAGGTTTAGGGTTTTCTGATCGAGTCCTAGCTCCTCAAGGATAATAAAGAGAGATTGCCTATCGACTGAATCATAAGCCTTTGCGAAATCAACAAAGGAACAAATGATCGGGCTGTTTCTGACTGCTTTGTATTTTAGTGTTGTCTTCAAATTGAAAATTTGTTCTGCACAGGATCGGTGAGGGCGAAAGCCAGCTTGGTATTCACCAATACTGTGTTCGAGTTGTTCTTGTGTTCGTTGAAGAAGACAAGCTGAGAGGATTTTATAAGTGACTTGGAGAAGGGAGATTCCTCGATAGTTGTTTATATCTGCCATGTCTCCCTTTTTATGCAGTGGATGAATTAGGGCGCATTTCCAATCTTCTGTCTGCCAAATGTCTGTGATGATTTGAGTGAGTTCTTTGAGGGAATTTGGTCCAAGATTTTTAAGTAGTTCTGCAGTGATATTATCTTCTCCGAATGCCTTGTTGTTTTTCAGTCTATGAATATGTCTTTGGATCTCCTCTAGTGTAGGTGGTGGGGATTCTGGATTTGTGTAGATAGCAGTTTCTTGAGGGAATCTTGAAGAAGGTTCAGGGCAATTGAGGAGTCCGGAAAAGTATCTTGCCAGCTCCTCACAATTTTCCCGATTTGTGAGCGCTAGTTTTCCATCTGGTTTTCTGAAACATAGATTTTGTGAGCCGTATCCATTGATTCTCCCAGCAAAGGTCTTATAGAAGTCTCGTACATTATAGTTACGGAAATTTTCTTCAATAGACTCACACTGTTCCTTGAGGTACTTCCTCTTGACTTGTCTGATTGTTTTTGCCACTTGTCTTCTGGTGTTGTGGAAGTGATCTAGATTTTCTGGGGATTTTTTACTGTTATACTTTAGAAAGGCTTTCTTTCTTTCTTCCAGCGCTTTTTCACATCCAGAGTCCCACCAGGGGTGTTTTGTGTTCTTTTTCAATGGGATCAGTTCTTTTGCCTTCTTTGTAATTTTTGTTCGAAATTTTTCCCAAGAGTCAGCTGGTTCCTTTTCCCACTCCTCCTTCAGATTGGTTTCTTTGCTTGTTCGTGTGTCAAGTTTCATCATGTGTGTTTTCTTCGGATAGAATTTTTTTGGGGTGAATTTCACTTTAATGCATGTTAAGTAGTGGTCTGAGTCAATGTTCGCCCCTCTGCGGACTTGGACATCATGTATCTCTTTCTGTACGAAATAGGAGATGGTAATGTGGTCAATCTGATATTCGCCGATCTCTTGTATGGGGGACCTCCAGGTCTTTTGTTTTCTAGGTTTTTTTCTCAAAGATGTAGACATTATTTTTAGATTATTTTGTTGGCATAGTTCAATAAATCTTAGACCGTTTCTGTTGGTGAATCTGTGTGCTGGATATTTTCCTACAGTTTTTTGGTGTTCTTTCTCTCTGCCAATTTGTGCATTGAAATCTCCCATTAAGATTTTGATATCATCCCGGGGAATTTTGGCCATGACATCTTCAAGTTTAGTCCAGAATTTTTCAGTTTGTAGTTGGCGTTTTTTGTTGTCTATGTTTGTGGGTGCATGAACATTTATCAATGTGTATTTCTTGTTGGCGCACTGGATACGCATGGTCATGAGGCGATTATTTATGGAAGAGACCTCTCTAATTGAGCCTAATATATTTCTGTGCACCGCAAATGCCATGCCCAGGAGTGGCGTACCATTGGCAATTCGTTTGTCAGTCTTGCTCTTGAAGATGCGATAGTTTCCATAGTCTATTGTATTTTCATCCGTGAATCTAGTTTCTTGTAACGCTAAGATCTTAATTTTTTGTTGGTCTAGCTCTGTTACTAAGTTGTGTAATTTTCCAGGTTGAATTAGGGTCTGAATGTTAAAGGTACCAATGTACATGGGAACCTTGGGACGAAGTTTGCTTGAGAACTCTGATCGTGATGGCCTGGGTTCGCCAGAATCCGAAAACCCAGTTGTCGTCTGTCGACGAGTGGATTGGTTACCACCTGGGGTAATTCTGTCATTACTCTCACGAATCATGATAGCTTGTAAGTTTTGGTCCAGTGTTTCCACTGGGTGTTTAGAACCAGGGATTGTCAGTTCCTGGAGCATATAATACAGCCGCACCTACTAGATGGACAGACGCTGACCTCGCTGCCGCTCGACTCGAGTACAGACGCATTGAGGATTTGGAATGTGAGATTTTTTTTCAAGGTTTTCTCCTATAGATCCGCCGTGTTCTGCGTTAACAGGGTCACCTCGTGTAGGATGTGGCTCTTCACCACGCACGGACGGTCTTGGACGTAGCTTCCTCGGAGGCAAAGGTCTTGCATACCTCCTCAGCTCATCCCTGGGGTGGTGAGGACCAGTACTGAGTCAACCCCAAGCAAAGGTGCTACCTCTACCAACCACCTTGACAGTGGAATGATTAAATATCTCCAGGCGTGAGTAAACACCTCTAGTGGGAGCTATTTTTGTTTCACAGTATTTGAATATATTTCATGTGAATTGTGGGTTGCAGTCAGAGATGATCATTTGAGCAGGCCTTCTAGGACTAAAAATGTATGGGAATAGGAAAGCAAGTAAAGTATCCAAAACAATATTGATTTGAAAAATTGATCCACAAAATTTAATGTTTTCCTGTGGTTGTAAGGAAGATGGCTGCAGTGAAAGAAGTGTGTGGTGCTGAATGGCTTTCTGTATGCCATGAACTGAATCATACTAATTTTTCAGTGTTTAATGTTAGACCTGACCACAATGGAAGATTTGTACCAGAAGTGTGAATTGTTGAAAAAAATACACCAAAGATGGTTCTTTTGTTAGTTGAAACAAGAACGGTATCTATGGTTATGATATCTTATACAAGTTGTGGCAAGATATCAATGAAGAGTTATCACACATATAAAAAATAATCTTCAATGAATAGATTTGCCAAAATTTAAATAAATTATTGTAAAAAAAATTGTGGGACTAATGAAATGCAAGCAATGTTAGAACTCAGTTATCATGTCAAATTACCTGTTTCTTTGTTTCACTTTCACACAAATGATTCTTACTGAGCATTTACATAAAATAAGGGAAAGGCAACCACTCACCAATAGCAGACTGCTGCGTGGAGCACAGAAAAAACTACAGAAAACAATAGGTACACACTAGCTTATGAGGTTGCTGTTGTTCCAATAAAAGTACACACAAACACCAAAACATTCACTCCTGCAGCCATGGCAAGACTGGTTACTGATTATCAATTATTGTAAGAAGTTGTCTGAGAGCTGACAGATGTAGGAAGGGAACAGGGAAGGGTGCACAAGAGAAGGAAGGGTTAGTGGTATGGAGCAGGACATGTCTTTGAACAGATGATTCAGTAGCTACACAATGCAGTAAAGGATGTCAGAGGTTAGAACACATAAGAGAAAGGGGGGAGGGGAAGAAGAGGAAGGTGGAGATGAAGAGGAAGACCAGGGAGAGGAGTAAGAAACAGAGAGGAATGGTAAAAGGAGGAGAAATGGAAAGAGAGAGGAGTAGAGAAAGAGAGAGTGGTGAGAGAAAGGGGGGAGAGAGAGAGAATGGGGGGGGGGAAGAGTAGTGGGAGAAGACAGTATACAATTTGGAGGGGGAAGGAGTGGTGTGGACAGAATACGGATGGGAAAATATAAGTAGAGGCAGTGGGAAACATGTTAGTGGGGGTATTTTTTGGCACAAATAGAATAACTTTTTCTACAAGGCAATATACTCACACAGGGAAAATTCCAGTTTTTTTGGTTGGACTTACGGTCCCTCCCAGCTGTGTCACTGTGTACTTTCGCATCTTCATTGGGTTTTCCTGTAATGTTTAAAAACATTCATGCTGAACCAGTAAACAGACATACACAGTTGCAAGGAAAATAAAAACATAAAACTAGAACAAAACTGAAGCAAAGTGGAAAACATAACAAACAAACAGTTGAAATACATGCATGAAAGGTCTATAAGCTACCTGTTAAAGAATTCATCTAATGAATAAAAAGTAAACGCATTCCTGTTATGTTTTTAAGTAACGCACTGTTAATGCGTAGGCCAGTGATGCGATTGGTAATGAATTAAGTATTTTAATTCAGGAAGACTGTACAGCTTTCTGTGCATGAGTTAGATTTTTGACATCACAATGGGGGGTCAGCTGTCCTTCTTGTATTGTGATCATGATACATTTCATTGGTTTGTACTGCCCTTAATGAAGGGAAGGAAATTAGGGTTTAATATGCTATCGACATTGATGTCTCTAGAGAAAGACTCATAATGGAGTAAATATATTGGGAACTGGCGATTCTCAGGGGTACCCTGCACGTAATTTCGGACAATCTTCCTCTGCAGAAAGATAACTTTCATTGATGTGGATTAGTTGCCCCAGTATATAATTCTATAGAACACAACACAGTGAAAGTGCCCAAAGAAAGAAGACTGTAACAGCAATGTCTCCAATCTGAATGGAAAAAGTACTTGAGGACATTTTTATGATGTGGAGGACATGATGTTCCCAGTTCTGTGGAGCCCTAAGAATTTGGTGCAGAGTACCCGTTGTATTTGCTGATTTTCATGTGCAAAACGTATCTCCAATGGGATTGTGTGATCGGAGCTGAACTGGATGTAATTACTTTTTCTCAGGTTGATTGACAGTGAATTTACTTTCAACCAGGTTAGCAGCTCTGAAGTAATTTATTGACATCAGCCTTTTTTACTGGTGGACTTGTTTGTTGTGCATCACATTTTTGGGACTTTCGAAGTTTTCTGTTTTCATGCATATTTTGTAAATATGTAATCAATAATAGAATGATTTAAAATGAACATACATAGTACACAGACTTCGTTTTAATACAGAATAATAGCTAACGCATCCAATAATGGCAACTAATAACCAAAGCAACGTTAACTTACACACGGATCGAAAGGAGGAATAACTATACGGTAGATGCGACTAAAGACACAATCGCCGTACAACTCAGTTCAACAATGAACCAAACGCTACGTTAGTGACATTGTTTTGTTTTCAACAGGATGTCCACCGAAAGTAAAGCGCCGGTGAAGGACGTGGCACCTCTTTCCATTTCGGCGCCCGATGCGTAAGCCTTCGGCGCAATGCACGCAGAACTGGCGTGGCGCGGACACCTGGCAGCGACGAGGCACAGACGTGACGTGGGCGAGACGTAAGCAATTAACACTGAAGTGGCGATGGCAGACACACGCACACCGGCCGCGTTACCATTCTCGAACCAAAAAATGCTTTATTGCGGCAAACAACAAGCTGAATGTAAAAGCGTTTGAGTAACGGAAGGGCAACTTCACAGGGGGCCACTTCACAGTGCTGGTCGGTCAGTGGTTCGCTAACTGTGCTTCCGCTGATTTGTGGCGCTGCTACATCTACATGAGAGTACTCTGCAGTTCACAATGAAGTGCCTGGCACCAGAGGATTCATCGAACCACCATAAGCTACATCTCTACCGTTCCACTCTCGAACAGCGCGCGGGAAAAACGAAAACCTAAATCTTTCTGTGCGAGCTCTGATTTCTCTTATTTTATTATGATGATCATTTCTCCCTACGTAGGTGGACGCAAACAAAATATTTTCTCAATCCGAGGAGAAAGCTGAAGACTGGGATTTCATGAAAGGCCCTGCTGCTGCGAAAAACGTCTCTGTTTTAATGATGCCACCCCAGTTCGTTTATCACATGCGTGGCATTTTCTCCCCTATTTCGCGATAATACAAAACGAGCTGCCTTTCTTTGAACTTTTTCCATGTCCTCCGTCAGTTCTATCAGTTGCGAATCCCACACTTGCACAGCAGCACTCCAGAAGAGGGCGGACAAGCGTAGTATAGGCAGTCTCTGTAGGAGACGTGTTGCATCTTCTAATGTAAGTGTTCTGCCGTCCACCCCCGGTAGCTGAGTGGATTTGCCGGCACGGTAGCTCGGTAAAGGAAGCAACGATCACCTTGAACGGATGTCTTGCGACGTCCGCCCAGACCAAACGCAACGAACAATACCGAACAAAATGAAGAAAAAAAAAGAAGAAGAAGTGGTCAGGGCAACAGAATGTCAATACTAAGGGCGCGGGTTCGATTCCCGGCTGGGTCGGAGATTTTCTCCGCTCAGGGACTGGGTGTTGTGTTGTCCTAATCCTCATCATTTCATCCTCATCGACGCGCAAATCGCGGAAGTGGCGTCAAATCGAAAGACATGCAACCGGCGAACGGTCTACCCGATGGGAAGCCTTATTGTTAGTCACACGACATTTACATTTTAGTGTTCTGCCAATAAATTGCATTCTTTGGTTGGCCTACCCCACAAAATTATCTATGTGTTGGTTCCAGTTTAAATTATTCGTAATTTTAATCCCTAAGTATTTAGTTGAGTTTAAAGCTTTTAGGTTTGTGCAATTTATCGTGAAACAGATATTTAACGGATTCTCTTTATTGCTCATTTGAATGACTTCACACTTTTCGTGATTTAGAGTCAGCTGCTACTTTTTTCGTCATGCAGATATCTTGTCTAAATCATTTTGCAATTCGTTTTGACAATCTGAGGATTTACATGACGCCAAATGACAGGATCATGTGCGAATAGTCTAAGAGAACTGCTCAGATTGTCTCCTAAATCCCTTATGTAGATGGGGAAGAGCAGATGGCCTATGGCACTTCCTTGGGGAACGCGATATATTACTTTTGTTTTACTCAGTGACTTTCCATCTATTACTAAGAACTGCCGGCCGCGGTGGTCGTGCGGTTCTAGGCGCTCCAGTCCGGAGCCGCGCTGCTGCTACGGTCGCAGGTTCGAATCCTGCCTCGGGCATGGGTGTGTGTGATATCCTTAGGTTAGTTAGGTTTAAGTAGTTCTAAGTTCTAGGGGACTGATGACCACAGCAGTTGAGTCCCATAGTGCTCAGAGCCATTTGAACCATTTTTTTTTACTAAGAACTGTGATCTTTCAGACAGGAAAGCTATGTGGCGCTCCAAACGCGCCTTAGTGGCACAGCAAACGAAAGTTAGTGAGGCCTCAAATTCTGCTCACCGTGCGTAAAATCTGTCGCATGGACATGGAAGCTGATTTCATTCTGGCTATGCTTCTGATTCGCAGGAATCACCGAATTAGAAGAAGATTCTGGGTTCGTCCACTGGTTGTAAAAAGATGCAATCGTGGACCCTTTCATACATTTTTAGATGATATACAATATAATGATGACAATTTTTTTCTTATTTTCGTATGCAGAACAACTCGTTTCAAGAAATTTTATTGGAATCAGTAACATGATTCGAAGAAAAGACGCTGCTATGAGAAAGGCCATTCCACCAGAAAAAAAGAGACTAATTCTAAAATCATTTTAAATAAAACACAAGTTATTAACATTCTTCATCTTTATTCTCGATGTCTACATATTTGCAGGCCTCTGTCGATAGAGGGCTCCCAATTTTACCGTGCAACATGGCGGTATGTAACGTAACTATGTCGGTGCGTGAAAAACAGCATGCTGTAATCGAGTTCCGAATTCGAAGAGTTCGTACACAAATGGAACACGCTCTCCTTTAGCATGACAATACCTGACCATACTCGAGCGCTGCGAAATTTGCAACATTCCGACGTCATGGGTTCACTGTCATCGATCATCTTCCATACAGTCCCGACTTGGTCGCATCCGATTTTCATCTGTTACCAAAATTTAAAGAATAGCTTCGAGGGTTTCACTTTGGTAGTGATGAAGCGGTGCAAACAGCGGTGAGGTTGTGGCGCTGTCAACAGTGTCAGACATTCTGCAGTGACGGTATAAACACACTGGTCTCTCATTTCAAGAAATATGTTCGTCTCCGGAGTGACTACATTGAGAAATAAATATGTAGCCACGAAGAATAAAGATATAGAATGTTAGTAAATTTTGTTTTATTTAAAAAGCTTTAAGAGTTTCAATACAAAAGATTCGGAGGCACTGCTCAGCAGTACGTCCTCGCGGTTCAAAAAAACTGATTTTGGAGGCGGTCCGCCAAGACTAAAATCCTGGATTCAACTCTGATTACAGTCACTGCTAATGCCGAGGACAATGGATTCCTTTTCTGCAAGACGAAACCAGAGAATTTCAGAGGTCTTGCCCTCTAGACCACGAACTGCACAGAGGCACAATCAAAATACTCGTAATTGTGTATGTCTGGCTACAAACTTCATACGATGACCCTACCAAGCTAAAGGGAAGAAACAGTGATAATATCCTGCAACCGTGGGTTTGTCAAAGCATTGTAAAGACGCCGAGAAGTACCGGGAAAAGAAATCTGCCAGATAACATTTCAGTTTTTGCTAATTTGCGCGATAAACTTCTGCCAGTAAAATGTGCCAAGATGGCAGCCTTGCTTGATGTGTCGCAGTACATCACAGATGAAAAACGCAACTTCTGTCTGTGACTACTAGACTCTACATCTTTAGTGTAACTACAATAAGAATAGTGTCAAATTTTTCCGAAATTTTTTCTGCTACCTGTGCGGATTGGTATTACATTAGACACTGTGTGGTTTGCCTGCCTTGTTACACTTTCTCAAAATACGCTTTCTATTTCTGCAGTAAGTAACACAGAAAAACCGGTGTGTTTCGGCAGTGCAACGTTACAACAGCGGATACACTACGTTGTTCGTTCTGGAAAATCAAAAATAGTGCCTTTTTTCAAAGATAATATAACCAGTTCCGTAATAATTATTACAAAGATATGCGGAATGGCGTTTTACGTCATATTTGCCCTACACTGCTAGCGTCAAGAAGGCGCAAATAGGTAAGTTCCAGTGTTGTTCGAATGGAAGACTCAGGTATGCATCATCACGTAAAATATTGTTATTAATGAAATTTATTGGTTAACCTGTTTCATTTAATTCTCCAACGCTGTTCTGCCTTGCTTTGTCTAGCGCGTTGGGATCGCAATAGTCTGCACGATTATGATCGTATAATTGAGGATAGTTTTCTGTTATCCTATAAGACTTTATGTTAAGCTTTAAATCATCTCTCATTTTGACGGTTCAGATTAGTGGAAACGGCAACGTGCTACTTGAACGTGTCCGCAACGGGGCACTTCGTGGCAACAAATGGATGTGGCGCAGACCACGAACCGACACGTCTCCGCCACATCTCTATGGGCATTGCTTCATTTATTAGCGTGGAGGGGCCATGAAACAGCGTCACGTCCTCGCCAGACGTCTGGGCCCCGCCGCGTCTGTGTGAGTTGGATCTCCTTGACTTCTGCGTATATCCGGCCTTGGCCATCACTCACTGTTTTTTTTTAATGAGAACTAGCCATTGCCTCTCCTATGACAGCTTGAGAAGTTAAAAGAAACACATGTTTCATTACGGTGAGGTAGGTGCTAACGTGCTCTTAACTCAGACCCTCCTGACTGATATCGAAACTTTTGTCATTGGTATGGAACAATTAATGAAATTCATTAATTCTTTTCCTGCTGTCTTTAATTATTGATGCGCGCGAGAGAGTATCAGTTTTTGAATTACTTATTCATTTGAATTACAATCCTTGGTAAAAAAAATACAAATACTGCATATATGTGATTATTAGTTTTTGAGCACGTGAAGTCTTGGAAATTTTAAGTTTCAGGACTTACTATACCAATCTTTTATTCTCGAAATGACAGCTAGGTATTAGGTCAGATATATTGTTTACTACGTAGACCGTTAATAAGAAGATTCCCTAGAATGCAGAACGAGTCATAAAAATAGAAATTCAGAATCTAACTTTAGATAAGAGCACATACATTAATGTTTCGTCAACAGACTCTGAGTGAAATAGCCTTCAAGAATACGGTAAAAATTTGATATATTTTTAGTTTATACGTTAATTAAAAAACTTACTGTACAAACTTTAATGTACCGGTAACATACTAACTTGCATTACATAAATCCTAGGTTATTATGACTAAGTAACGTCAAAACAAAAACAGCTATCAAGGTTTACTTACGCAGATCGTATGACTGCAGTGATGCTGTACCGAAGTTAAGTACAGTATTACATAACATTCATGTTACAGTATGTGTGATGTACCGCTAGTTAATAATATTTACATCAGTTGGTGTTGCTAGGAAATTCTTCAGTAGAAGAGAAGGAATTAACAACGAATAAATCCGTTACGCTCCTCTTTAACTGTGTTTTTGTAACAGCTAAGTTTGACCTGACAAACGTTATCAATTGTCAGGAAGTTAAGAGCCTCTCCTCTCCCTCATATTCCTCCAAAACACACACCTCGTCGATAAACTGTTTCCTCTTCCAAATCTAATGTCTATGTAAACAGGCGCCTTAAATAAACTATTTCTGCTCTAATAAAACTTCTCGAATGTGACGTCTGGCAACTCCATAGTACACTAGCGACAAAAACTCGCGAACACAGGTGTTGAATTCTTACTGCTTAAAGTACAGTACATGCGGGTGGCGAAGACTTTATGTTTCCTGTGTATACAACTTTCGTACTTTCGTAAGTTTTCCGTAAGTTGTAACAAATCATTAAGAATTATTGCTTTGTTGCATAAACATGTCTACGATAAGGGAAATTCGTGTAACTCAAGCAACTCGCATGTCATGTTGTTATCTAGCTTACTTGAAAAAAAGTCCGAATGTTCTTTTAAGAGCCAGCAGTAGAAGACTTCCTCGTTTATAGCGTCCGCTGAAAAAGCTACAATACCAGAAACAACCTGCCAAACTCTTGAAACTTTACACTTACACCAAAGCGTCACCTTCATTTAAAACTGAACGTGTGTGTTCCAGACTGGGAGCGCAAAATATACAATGATGTCAAAAAAGTCATGGGATACTTCCTGATAGGCTATCGTATCCTTGCCTGGTGTAGTGCAGCAACTCGAAATGGCATGGACTGGACGTCCCCAGCAGAAATACTGAGTCATGCTGCCTCTATAGCCGCCCATAATTACGAAAGTGTTGCGAATGCAGGATTTTGTGTGCGAATTGACTTCTATTATGCCCCATAAATGATCGACGGTACTCATGCCGGGCGATCTGGGTGACCAAATCATTCGCTTGAATTGTCCAGAGTGTTCTTCAAACCAATCACAGACAATTCTGGCCCGGTGACATGGCGCATTGTCATCCATAAAACTTCCATCGTTGTTTCGGAACATTAAATCCATGAATGGCTGCAAATGGTCTCCTAGTAACCGAACATAATCATTTCCAGTAGCTTGTACAGTGCGTTGTAGACAACGTCGATCCATGGCTTCGTGGAGTCTGCACCATACTCAAATCGTACCATGAGCTCTTAACAACTGAAATCGGGACTCATCTGACCAGGTTACGGTTTTCCAGTTGTCTAGGGTCCAATCGATATGGTAACGAGCCCAGGAGAGGCAGTGCAGGCGATGTCGTGCTGTTACCAAAGGCACTCGCATCGATCGTCTGCTGCCACAGCCCATTAACGCCAAATTTTGCCGCACTGTCCCGATGGATACATTCGCCGTATGTCCCACATTCATTTCTACGTTATTTCACACAAGGTTGCTTGTCTGTTAGCACTGACAACACTACGCAAACGCAGCTGCTCTCGGTCATTAAGTGAAGGCCGTCGGCCACTTTGGCTTCTGTGGTGAGGGGTAATGCCTGAAGTTTAGTATTCTCGGCACACTCTTGACTCTGTGGATCTCGGAATATTGAGTTCCCTAACGATTTCCTAAATGGAATGTCCCATGCGTCTAGCTCCAAGTAACATTGCGCTTTCAGTGTCCGTTAATTCCTGTCGTGCGGCCATCATCACGTCGGAAACCTTATCGCACGAATCAATTGAGTCGAAATGACAGCTCCGCCAATGCACTGCCCTTTTGTATCTTGTGTTCGCGATACTACCGTCATCTGTAAATGTGCATATCGTTACCCCACGACTTTTGTGAGCCGGCCGTGGTGGTCTTGCGGTTCTAGGCGCTACGGTCTGGACCCGCGCGACCGCTACGGTCGCAGGTTCGAATCCTGCCTCGGGCATGGATGTGTGTGATGTCCTTAGGTTAGTTACGTTTAAGTAGTTCTACGTTCTAGGGGACTGATGACCTCAGAAGTTAAGTCCCATAGTGCTCAGAGCCATTTGAACCAACGACTTTTGTGACCTCAGTGTAAAACGCTGCACAAAATTACATAAATATAAACCCCATCCACAGGCAATGGTGGGTCCGTTGTTAACCACTTAACAACGGAGAAGGTCAACGTCCTAACCGACCGCTGCGTCACTCTCCGCCAATGGCGTCATTTGATGCAGTACGGTGGAGCGCGGCCTCAGCACACCGCCTTCCCGGTCTTTGTGTTTTCGTGACCCGGAGCCACTACTGCTCGATGAAGTAGTTCCACAACTGGCACCATTCCAATATTACCAGCGAGAAAAAAATCGCTAGCACTACCGGGAATCGAACCCGCGTTCTCCGCATGGCAGTCAGCCGCGCAAACCCCATATTTTTTGGTCTGTTTCATAGCTATTTTTCGTCGGCAGTTCTGTGCAGTTAACGTATGAAACCTCTCAGACTCCACCTATGAATACGTAACTCAGTTTTCTAATTACTATTACAGAGATTGGCCAGTTCTCTGACTAAACACAATGTACCAGCTCCACTCAGTTACAGTGGTGGACATATTGGTACATGCTGTTCGTGAAGTTATCTTTATTAATTTTTTTTTCCATTTTACATACCCTACCAGCTGTTCGGATGAAATTGTTATTCCGTTCAAAGTATCCGACACCCCTCACCTCCCAGCCTTTTGCTTTATCCTTTGAGTATAGGGACAACAAACAATGAACTTTTAAGAAGTTCATGGCTCCAGAATGAGATTTTCGGAATTGTGTGGATGACATTTTCCCGAAAGTCAGATGGTATGTAGCCAGACTCATGCATTGTTTTGTTGCCACTTCCCCCAATGATTTTAGAAATTTTGATGGAGTGTTATCTATCCCTTCTGCGTTATTTGATCTGAAGTCTTCCAAAGCTCTTTTAAAATCTGATTCTATTACTGGATCCCCTATCTCTTCTATTTCGACTCCTATTTCTTCTTCTATCACATCAGGTAAACCTTCCCCCTCATAGAGGCATTCAATATACTCTTTCCATCTATCCACTTTCTCCTATGCATTTAACAGTGAAATTGTCATTGCACGCTTAATGTTACCACCCTTGCTTTTAATTGCACCTAAGGTTGATTGGACTTTTCTATATGCTGAGTCAGTCCTTCCAACAATAATTTCTTTTCAATTTCTTCACATTTTTCGTGTAGCCATTTCGTCGTAGTTTCCCTGCGCTTCCCACTGATTTCATTTCTGAGCAACTTTTATTTCTATATGCCTGAACATTTTTGCACTTCCTTTTTCCAATCTTCCATCCTTTTTTTGTTGTCCACTGTTTCTTCGCAGTTACCCATTTTTGTATCTTTGCTTTTCTTTCCAACTTCTGTGATTGCCCTATTTACAGATGTCCATTCCTCTTCAACTGAAATGCCTAATGAGCTAGTCCATAACGCAGTATCTATAGTCTTAGAAAACTTCAAGCGTCTCTCTTCACGGTTTTATTCTTCCTGGCTACTCTCTTAAACTTCAGCCTTTTCTTCATCTCTATTAAATTGTAATCCGAGTCTATATCTAGTCCTCGGTACGCCTTAGAATCCAGTATCTGCCTGACCATGATGTAATCTAATTGAAATCTTCTCGTATCTCCCGGCATTTTCCAAGTACACCTCCTCCTCTTGTGATTCTTTAGCAGACTTTACTAATTGAAATTTATTGCAGAACTCAATTAGACTTTCTCCTCTCTCATACCTACTACCTATTTCAGAACTCAATTAGACTTTCTCCTCTCTCATATCTACTGCCATTTCAGAACTCGATTAGACTTTCTCCTCTCTCATTCTTATTACCAAGCTCGTATTCTCCTGGAAACCTTTCTTCTACTCCTTCCTCTGCAACCGCTTTCCAATCATCCATGACTATTAGGTTTTCACCTCCCTTTTCACACTGAATTACTCGTTCAATATCCTCATATACTTTCTCTATCATTCATGTTCTCCTTACAACGTTGGCATGTATACCTGAATTGTTGTCGTCAGTGATGGTTTACTGTCGATTCTGATGAGAACAACCTTATCACTAAACTGTTCACAGTAACACTCTGCCGACCGCGGTGGCCACGCGGTTTAGACGCTGCAGTCCGGAACCGCGCGACTGCTACGGTCGCAGGTTCGAATCCTGCCTCGGGCATGGATGTGTGTGATGTCCTTAGGTTAGTTAGGTTTAAGTAGTTCTACGTTCTAGGGGACTGATGACCTCAGATGTTAAGTCCCATAGTGCTCAGAGCCATTTGAACCAGTAACACCCTCTCGCCCTACCTTCTTATTCATAACGAATGCTACTCCCGTTATATCATTTTCTGCTGCTATCGAGATTACCCAATACTCATTTGATTAGAAATCCTTCTTCTTTCCATTTCACTTCACTGATCCCCACTATGTCTAGATTAAGCCTTTGCATTTTCCTTTCTATATTTTTTAGCTTCCCTGTCACGTTCAAACTTCTGATATTCCCGCGACCCAACTCGTAGAGCGTTATCCTTTTGTTGGTTACTTGATCGAAAAAGATCATTGTCACTTCCCCATTGGCAGGCCCCTCCCGGAGATACCAGTGGGGGACTATGCCGTAATCTTTTACCAATGGAGAGATCATCATGACACTTTTTCAAGTACAGGCCACACGTCCTGTGGATACACATTATGTGTCTTTAATGTCGTGGTTTCCTTGACCTTGTGTATCCTCGTGCCGTTGATCATTGCTGATTCTTCCACCTTCCCACCCCATACTTGTTCCAGTACAGTAAAATAAAGCTTATTAGAAGTGCTAATTGTATACTGCCCACAGATAGCACAATATTTACAGACAGTGCAGTATATTTCCGAACTTTTTAATATTCTCAATATTAGTACGCAACCTCTGAGTCTCATTCCTACACTGTCAATATTATTGCACATCCGAAGAATATTGTCGATTTTATTGACCGTCTAGAGGTCGCTTTAGAGGAATGTTGATGTTGATGGAGGCGCGGCGTGCGGCATTGTAGCTGTATTTTGTATAATATCTGATGAGATTCAGGCGTAATGGTCTCAGAAACGTTGGTAACCGCTGAACTAAGATAATGATAAAAGTCATTCTGAAAGCTAAGTCGCAACATGTCGGATACGATACCCGAGCTTTCGATGACTACGACGGTCAGGAGTAAAACTGACACCCATCATCGTTTCTTAAATGCGAAATTGAATAAGTAACACACGATAACAATCGCAAACGCAGAGAATAAACAATGAGCAATCCTACGCCCCTGCTCCTGGAACCGTGCCCCATCGTAGCCCAGCTGTGTGACTTCCGGCATTCTGTGGTGGAGGGGGGAGTCTGCAAGAGGTGTCGAATGGTGCTGCGATGATAGGCGCGGCCAAAGCGTCTACACGGGGCCACCCGGCTACCGAACACACTGACGAAAACAATGAAGCAGCAAAACTCGGCGCAGACTCGATTGGTCTGCTGCTTCCATTGGAACGAGAATGTTTTGCCGGAGACCGTTGGGGAATACCGCATGAAGTTTGAAAATGACTGCTGAATAAAGTAAAATAAAGTCTAGACCAGTACTTAGTACTTAGTCCTCCTGAATCTTTACTGCTGTGCTCTCGTTCTGGTTAATCTTTACTATGTGACGCAGCACAACTCCTCCCGAACAGGCCATGACGGCCCAACGGTACCGACTGGCCACCGCGCCATCCTCAGCCCACAGGCGTCATTGGATGCGGATATGGAGGGGCATGTGGTCAGCACACCGCTCTCCCGTCCGTATATCAGTTTCCGAGACCGGAGTCGCTGCTTCTCAGTCAAGAAGCTCCTCAGTTTGCCTCACAAGGGCTGAGTGCACGCCGCTTGCCAACAGTGCTCGGCAGGCCGGATGGTCACCCATCCAAGTGCTAGCCCAGCCCGACAGCGCTTAACTTCGGTGATCTGACGGGAACCGGTGTTATCACTGCGGCATGGGCGTTGGCGACGCAGCACAACGCGAGACAAATATATACTCTACCAGAAGACTCGTGCTAGTCATAAATGCGACCGAACAGGCGTCCTGATTTTCACACACTCCGTGTTCCTCATTTTAGTAACCAGTTTCCTCATCACCTCTCCTCCCAATTCAAATACTTATCATTTCATGAATGCGGTGAACGATGTCATTCGTTCAGCAACTTGGCTCAGAACAAACCCTTTCTCCATCTCTCCCTGCATTACAGGCATCTAACCCTGCAACATTTTTTTTATTTTTTCATTTGGGTGTGTAACTTACCATACGTCAGACAATGATATTATTTTAAGGAAGATGCAGAATACCTGCAATGTAATTACCAATCTTTATTTCACGACAGATCTGTTTCGGCTTTCATTGCCATTCTCAGGTCGCCTGTGAATACAGTGTTGGTGAGATCATTTGCGTACATAATACGCCTTGCGCATCTGTAATCAATCAAATGTGAAGGCGTTTTATGAACGTAGATGATCTTACCAACATTATATTCCCAGGTTGCTTTGGCAGACAAAAATGGACAATCGATCTGGAGCGAGTACAGTCATTGATTCATGAATAGCTTGGATACGAAAACTAAATTTTTCTTTGCATTGGACAATATCAAATTTGTTATGTTATCTGCTAATTGCTATAGTGTTAGAGATTTATATTGTGTGCACAGTCCCATGCTGACATGCAGGGTCTATGGATTGAAGAGGTTATCTCCATACTTGTACACGCCCAGCCGCTCTATACAACCAGGCATCATGTTTACAGTCATCAACGGTCCAATGTCGGTGTTGATTGGCCTAGGCGAGGAGTAAAGCATTGTGTCGTGCAGTCACCTAGGGTACAAAAGTGAGCCTTCGGCTCCGAAAGCCCATATGATGACGTTTCATTGAATGGTTCACACGCTAGCACTTGCTGGTGGCCCAGCATTTAAATCTGCAGCAATCTGCAAAAGGATTGTACTTCTGTCACGCTGAGCGATTTTCTTCCGTCGTCGTTGGTCCCGTTCTTACAGGATCTTTTTCCGGCCGCAGCGATGTCGGAGATTTGATGTTTTACCGGATTCCTGATATTCACGGTACACTTGTGAAATGGTCGTATGGGATAATCCCCACTTCATCGCTACCTCGGAGATGCTCTGTCCCATCGCTTGTGCGCCGACTGTAACACTACGTTCAGACTCACTTAAATCTTGATAACCTGCCATTGTATCAGGAGTAACCGATGTAACAACTGCGTCAGACACTTGTCTTAGATTGGTGTTTACCTACTGCAACGCGGTATTCTGTCTATCTACGTGTATCGGTCTTTTAATACGCATGCCTATACCCGTTTCTTTGGCACTTCAGGTATTAAGTGTTGCAAAAAAATGATGGTCCTATGACTCTCCCGAGGGATACGTCCGAAGTTACGCCAACGTCTTAAGATTTCTTTCCGTTAAGAACTCCACGCTGTGCTCTGTCTGCTCTTCCATCAAGTCACAAAGGTAGTCTGATATTTCGTACGACCGTATTTTGCACATTATGAGACATAGCGGAACTGTATCGAACGTCTCTATACGTCAAGAGAAAGGAAATCAGGGGAATTAAAATCACTGACGATTCACGTACGATCCTACTGTTCGGTTGCAGCGAGCAGGAAGAGAAGCGAACATAGTGGGAACAAGAAATCTTCTCCACCAAGAGTCCTGCAGTTGCACATATTTTGTTCTGGGACAACTTATTGCCTGTTACGGGGCTTTGCTTCTGAAAACGAAAAGATTTGTGGAGTAGTTTCAGTGCAATTTTCAGGTCGGTTTTCCGAAGATCACGGAGTAGTTGTTTACTTACACTCTTAAATGGCTGTACAAAGTTCCTTACTAATGTAATATTTTTACTCCCGGTCTAATAGCTCAGCGGACTTTTCCATAGGCAAGAAGCTAAACTGGACACCATTTCATAAACAAATATATCGATAGGTATGTAAATATCAAGTTCCGCCTTCTGGCCGTAGACCAGTGTCCGTCAAAGAACCAATACTGATGTGGAGTAGTACCTCGGGCAGCAAGTGTATCGATTTTATTATTAATTGGTAACATATTTAAATGAGTGAGCCCACAACAGACTAGCTGTAGTAACGGCTGGCCGTTAAGAGTCTGCATCATTCGGAACACTTCGCGTCGAACCGAGCGGGGTGGCGCAGTGGTTAGACACTGGACTCGCATTCGGGAGGACGACGGTTCAATCCCGCGTCCGGCCATCCTGATTTAGGTTTTCCGTGATTTCCCTAAATCACTCCAGGCAAATGCCGGGATGGTTCCTCTGAAAGGGCACGGCCGACTTCCTTCCCAATCCTTCCCTAATCCGATGAGACCGATGACCACGCTGTCTGGTCTCCTTCCTCAACCCAACCAACCAACTTCGCGTCGACTGTCCTCTGTTTCGGATTGCTGCCCCCTTCAGTGACCAGAAAGTTGTGACGCTGTAATTGCCTGACGAAGTGCTGTTGTTTTGCCTGTATGAGCTAATGATTAATTGTTTAGTAACAGTGATATTACACTTTTATTTAAAGGCTTTATGCAATGTGAATCACGGTCACAAATAATTTCTAAATGCTATGAATGTAATTACTCTTCCACTCAGTGCGTTGCATTACAACAGACTTAATTTACTTTCATATTCATTGCTAAAAATATGTATCGCATTTGAAGGTGACCGCCTCCGTAATGCACATTCACGAATCCATGTTGCTTCTGTGTCAAAATTTATGCGATTGCAACCCCTCTGCCCCTGAGGTTAGGCCAACTTCACGTAGCTCACGGCCGGATTCACCAACTTCAGTTACAATTAAACATATCTTAAGATGCTACTGTCTCTGTAAGTACGATCATGTTCAGAAAAACACCTTGAATGACTAGAGATAAGACGTTCATATTCGCAGGATATGTACATTAGTATGTTCTGCAGAAATGATCAGCATTTCAGCCACCTCGGTTCAGCATGTGCCCTGTTACTTATTTGGCACAGGGTCCGCCATTGGCCCTGATAACTTGTTCCATACGTGATGGCATCGATCCGTATAAGGCACGAATGGCGTCCTGTGGCATAACCTTTCATGTTGCATTCACCTGGTTCCAAAGTTCACCTGTGGTGGTTGGCATTGGGTCATAGCGTTGCACTCGTCATTTTAATCATAGCCCACATATTATCGACTGGTGACAAGTCCGGTGATTTGGGGGGCGAGGGCAAAAGGCTGACGCCGGCCGCGGTGGTCTAGCGGTTCTAGGCGCTCAGTCCGGAACCGCGGGACTGCTACGGTCGCAGGTTCGAATCCTGCCTCGGGCATGGATGTGTGTGGTGTCCTTAGGTTAGTTAGGTTTAAGTAGTTCTAAGTTCTAGGGGACTGATGACCACAGATGTTAAGTCCCATAGTGCTCAGAGCCATTTGAACCAAAAGGCTGACGTCCTGTGACACCGAGAAGGCACGTATTTGTACTGCAACATGTTGCCGTGCATTATCTTGATGAAAAATGGCGTCCGGTCCGGGGTGTTGTGCAGAAAGTGCTACAGGTTGCAGGATGTCATTCACGTAGGTCACACTAGTCACAGTGCCCTGGACTCACATCAACCGTGATTTGTGGTTGTAGCCAACAGCACCCCACACCATAAGGCCTCGAGTTGGTGCTGTATCTCTTGAGCAAATGCCGTCACTGGCCGCGCGGGATTAGCCGAGCGGTCTAGGGCGCTGCAGTCATGGACTATGCGGCTGGTCCCGGCGGAGGTTCGAGTCCTCCTTCAGGCATGGGTGTGTGTGGTTGTCCTTAGGATAATTTAGGTTAAGTAGGGTGTAAGCTTAGGGACTGATGACCTTAGCAGTTAACTGCCATAAGATTTCACACGGCATTTTTTGCCGTCACTGTGATGCCGCTCCTCCTGTCTGCGGCGAACCATAATGCAACGCATTTGCCTGAAAACACTATCTGGCGCCATTCCTGTCCCCTATGACGCCGTTCCATACACTATTGCCTCTAGCATGTTTTGGCACATTCGTCAAATGTAAGCGGTAAAGCGGAAGACGCGCACGTAACCTACGCCGTAATAAATGGGGACGGACTGTCACCCCTTACAGTGTACGATGTGATACACTGTTGCACTGTTGCGCCAACGTTGAGGAGGCTTCAGATCTGTCTTGCAACACCATAGGGATGATGTTACAATCTTCTCGGCGTGGGGGGGGGGGGGGGGGTGTCTGGGTGGTGCGTCGTGTTCTACGGCCTTCCATGTACCATTCTGCATACACCAGTTGCACTGCCGATACACTTCGTCCTACACGAGCAGCAATTTCCCGGATGGATGCATCACATTCTCTCATGCCAATAATGCGCCCACTTTCAAGCTCAATGATTTAATATTACTGATCACATATACATCTGCGGCGCAATCTGCACTTCTGCTGAAGTCCCACTGATCCGTTACCGCAGGCACATATTACCGGTAGGTGGTGTTCCGCCACTATATCGATGCTGACTTGAATCCGCGGGCCGACATGGTTCAAATGCTAATCTTCTCATACTAATGTACATGTCCTGTGAATATGAACGTCCCACCTCTGGTCATTCAAGATGTTCCGTTTCTTCTGAACATGGGTGTATTTCTGTTTGTTACTGAACAGGAAAATTACACCTCTAAATTAGTTGACGTGTTTGGATTCGGCTGTTCGTTGCTAGATGCATATTATTATAAATTAGGGCTGACAACCGAGGGCCATACGAATACCTGATTAGGGCCGCATGCGGCTCGCGGTCCGCAGTTTGACGACCACTGCCCTAGGCGGACAAATCGATTCCGACCGACCGCCGTTTCATCCTCCGGCAATTGCGCCACTGGTATCGGTACGGAGGGGCATGTGGTCACCATGGCGCTCTACCGATCGCTATCGGCTTTATTGATGTTGGAAACCCATTGACCACCGACAACAATGTCCAGAGAATCAAGACACTGATATGCAGCAATAATAGATTTTTCAACGCGGGGGGCGTTCCGCTTCCGGAATGGTTTCGTGAGCAAGGAGCGGATTTCTTCCGTCGCGGAACTGAACGATTAGTCGAACGTTCCGAGCGTTTTTTAGCGAGACCTGGTGACTATGTCGAAAACTAGTGTCATGCATATGTGTCACTTTGAAGTGTAGTGTAGTATTCAGTAAAAGTTACTTGGCCTGCCATAAAGGCGTAACTTACTTTTTGAAGTCCCCTCGTATAATGGCAAACGCGGTTTCCTTTGCGTGTCTCAACATGTCGATCCGCGCACAAGAGAGCCGAGTTGCCTCATTACGGCAGACTGATGTTATTGTGCGTGTGGTGGCCTTATCTGGGAAAACCAGTGGCACACAGTGGAAGATTTTCTTGTCGGGAGCTTTGACCACTAGCTGATGAGCTGACTCGAAGTTTCAACCTGCCACTAACCCTCCACATATATCCGAATTTACACATTATTAAAGTGAAAAAAAGTCAATTCTTGCAACAGTAGATGTCTGTGCAGATCGCCCAGAAGGCTTTCAATGAGTAATGTCAAATGCTGCGCTTCCGAAAACGTAAAAGTACCCTGACAACTTCTTATAGATTCTAATTTACGGCGTTTACACTTGTGCATCGTCTGTAACCTCTTAAGGAGACTTGATCGTGAGCGTATTTCCTATGATTGATCGTGCTAACGTCGGTACACATTTATCAAAAACTATTTGCTTAAATCAAGCCAAGTTTGAAACGTGCATAATTTGTCATATATCCTTCAAAGTAGATGACTTACATGACGGTAGTATTGCTATCACATTAGAAATTCACTTGAAAGTATGTGACCTAAAAAATTCGAAGTTAAAAAGATAATATCTAAATATTTGACACGTCTTTCTTTTGGTTGCCCTAATTCTAGTACATCTCAATGAAAGAGATATGATTAAATTATGTGACAAGCTTCATTGGCGTAGATGTATTATTTTCAGAAAAAAATGTAGCTAAAGCTAAAAATGTAATACAATCGGGAAAATGCAGATAACGTTTTTGAAAAGATCTGTTCAATCTACATTCGAAGTTAAAACACGCGAGATCCTTAGCTGGCGTTGTTGCGGGTTTCTGTACCCTCCAGCTTACCTTTGGAGGCCCTGTTTCGAACGCTGGCCTCTTTTGTCATTTGTAGGGTACTTTTCTCAGCTTTCCCTACCTTCAGATGGTCGCTTGACAGCAGAGCATTCTTCATGTTCACCGCATGTTCTATGTCTATCTCAGTGAAAACTTTCAGCCTGCTGACTGACACATCACTGAAACACAACACTGTGTCCATGACACCATTTTGTATAGTTCAGAGGCCCACAAATTCTGTTTCGGGCAAACGTTCTCCCATGAATGCATTTATCTCGCCAATGTGTGATAGCTAAGTCTCTGTAGGTAGGTTTTACAACATTTGTTGTCTAAGTCTCTATAGACAGGTTTTATAACATTTACTATTGACATTGATAAGAGGATGTTTGTATCTTTATACATCACCATTTACACTACCTCCTTGATATTTACACAGTGAGTCGGGGTCCGTTGGGCAGATAGCAGTGCTGTGAGAGAAGGTGGCCCACACAGCTTTTCTCATTTTTCCTAAATTATTAGTATTTCTCCGTTTATTCTGTGCATACAGCCTACACGGACAAGATCTCTGTATATAAAAGGCAATGTCCTGATTGACTGATTAACTCATCATCAGCTAGCCCGAACCGCCAAGGATAGGAACTTGAAATTTGGCGGAGGTGCGGATCTTATACTGTAGGCGTCGGTTATGAAGGGATTTTCCGAAATTCCAACCCTAAGGTGGTGAAATAGGGGATGAAGGATTTTTTTCTGAAAAATGTCTTTAGCGAGGCAATTTTGAAGCTAGACCTACGAAAATTGGTATTTAGTTTCTCGATTAGAAATAAAGAAATGAGTGTTTCAGCATTTCTGGAAATTTAGAAGAATTACTAAAGTATTTTAAAGCTCCATCTATGTACATCGGTATTTGACTTTTCCGTTACAAATAAAAAAAGTACGTGTTTCAGTGTTTTTGGAAACTGAACCCCTATGGGGGTGAAATAGGGGGTCGAGCGTTTTATGAAAATATTTCATTGTGCAAGTATTTTCAAAGCTTCTCGGTTAAAGATTAAAAAAATACGTGTTTCACTGTTTTTAGAAATTCAACCCCTGAGGGGGTGAAATAGTGTCAGACTGATTCACCGACTCATCATCGCCCAGCCCAAAGGACAGAAACTTGAAGTATGGAGAAAGTGTGGATCTTATACTGTAGGAATCGTTTAAGAAGGGATTGGCCGAAATTCCACTCCTAAGTGGGTGAAATAGGTGATGAAAGGCTTTGTAGGAAAGCTTGTCGCTATAAAGGGAATTTTGAAGCTAGAACTACGAAAACTGGTATTTGATTTTTCAATCAGAAAATTAAAAATGCTTGTTTCAGCATTTTTGGAAATTCAACCACTAAGGGGGTAAAATAGTGGGTGAAAGTTTTTTTTTAATAAATGATTACTAAAGAACTGCTAAACGATTTTTAAGGCTGCATCTATGACAACTGGTATTTGACTTCTCGGTTAGAAACAAAAACAAAACAAAAAAACAAGAAACTGCTTCAGTGTCTCTGGAAATCCAGCTCTAAGAGGGTACAATACGGGCTAATATATTTTAAGAAAATATTTCGCTACATTAAAAAATTTTAAAGCTAAATTTATGAACATTGGTATTTCACTTCGCGGTTAGATGTAAAGAAATATTTTTAGAGGGTGAAAGATGCTATGGAAAAGACTCCACTGCAAAAGGCACGAATAATAAAAACTTTGGACTCCAGTTACCAAAACCGACTTTTGATCAGGAGTACATTCGGGAAAGACCATGCTTAAACGGCTTTAATTAGCGTGAAAAGCTTAGAAGGTGTCGCAGTTTGTGAACAACATAAAAATTCGATTAAATAAAAATAAAAAAATCTCTGCAGGCAATACAGTCTACGCGAGTAAAACAGCGGGAGTTATGCTAATATAACTCTACACACAATACGATTACTTCTTGAAATCAAGCATCACCTTCAAATCACTACGACGACTAATAAATAAATAGAACGCTGAACCGTTTTTTACGTGTTACCGTCATTCACTTAGCACCTGGGCGACCAGCTTGGAAAGCAGTGCTCAAAGAATAAATACAGTGAAGACAGAGAAAGTGTACTACAACCGGGATAAACACAGCTGAATTGAGGAAAGAAAGCGTGTCGTTTGGAATATTCTCTCTCTTTCATATCAATATATACCAAACAGAGAAAAAATATACATATTCTACTTCAGGAAGGACTTGGGTATAACTTAAGACACTAAAAAATCCGTTATTTCGATGGATTTTTACTTCCTGTTTCCCTCGGAGACTCCACGCTTCGCCTTCTTGGGACGATTGTTCTCAAGGAGATCCTGTAGATGCCTACTGATATCACTTTTGGGAAGGTAAAGAAATGACGCACATTCTGACCTCGGCAACAAAGCTGATGCGATCTCATATGGCTTACTGTAATATCCCAGAACGAATTTTTCGTTCCGCAGCGGAGTATGAGCGGTTTGAAATTCCCTGGTAGATTTTAACTGTGGGCTGGGCTGCGGCTCCTCTCTCCTGGTTTTAAACTTACAGGAACTTCGCGCCTACCTTGGTGGACCAGCATTCCTGGCAGAAAAGAGTGCAGGACAGTTTCTGTAAGGATTGGAAACGAAAGAGAGAGGTACTGGGAGAAGCGAAGCAGCAACAAAGTGTCGTGAGCCGTGAGTGGATAGCTTAATCGGTAAGACCATTGACCGCAAAAGGCTAGGTTCTGAGTTCGACTCCACTCATGCATACAGTTTTTTACTAGGAAGTTTTATAGGGTTTACGTTTTGACCGGACCATGGAAAAAAGTGTTTTCGGTAAGGAACAGATATCATCCCGTCTCATGTTTGCTTGCCTTGCCGGTATTCTGTGGAAAAGTTGACTGCTGCAAACGATCAATCTTGCCTTCTTCATACATCGTTGCACCGATATGTATATGGTATGTGATCAGAAGTATCCGGACATCTATTAGTGTCCACCTTTCGCCTTTATGACGGTGTGAACTTTTCTTGGGACACTTTCAGTGAGGAGTCTGTATCTCCGTCGAAGAATGGCAGCCCATTCTTCCTCGTGAACCGAAACGAGAAAAGATAGTGAGAAACGCTGGGGTCTGCAGTAAAGTCGACGTTCTAACTCACCCAAACTTTATTCCACTGGATCGGGACTGTGGGTAGGCCAGTCCATTTCGGCGATGTTATAGTCCACAAATTATTGTCTCCTTTGTGACTGGGTGCATTGTCATGCTGAGTAAAGCAAACATCGTCTCCGAACAGTTCCCCTGAAGTTCGCAGTAGAGTATTTTATTATTGAGACAGGAAGAGTGACACAGAAGTCAATAGTAGTGTATTACACAAATTTATAGATGCGTATTTGAAGTCTTCACAGTCCTTTCGGTCGGATATAGTTGTCTAAAGCGCACGTCTAGAAACCGACGGGTCGCGGGATCAAATCCCGGTCGGAACTCGGAAGTTTTCAGTGTACCTTTAATCTTGCCTTCACCTTTGAACTATGTAAGGAATCGCCAGGAACGATTCGTGGTTCAGATTCCATGTTAAACTGTAGGTCTGCTTTCCCCAGTTGGATAACTGGACACTCGAATCGCCGGAGGAGCGTCCAGTTGTAAGACTTGCACCTGGTCATCGAGCCACACGCAATACTACTGCTACTACTAAGAGAACAACAACTACTGCTAATAACAATAATAATAATAATAATAATAATAATAATAAATATTATGTTTATTGTTTATATTATTATTATAACTTTGCAAACTGTTACAATCACGTATTTTTGTTGGTGAATGATACAGCCAGCCACAAATACGTTCTAAATGTTTTATTTTAGTGTCAAAATCGGTTTCGGGCTACCATGCCCATCTTCAGATATCTAATATTTTCCTTACATAGATGTTTTTATCAACATCATGTCGTCTGCTCCACACTGCGAAAGAATATTTGAGTGTTTAGTGCCACTTATCTGTTGTTTCATTAATAAAAATACACTAATGGTTGTGTTCACTTGCATACGTTCCAGTAGATGGAAATTTATTTTGTTGTGGTCCATGTGGTTTTCTAGCTCGATGTATATGTTCTTGAATTCCACCACAACACACTTATTGTAAATGTTACTAATATATTAATATTCTTAAAATACGTGTTAAGCATCGCACATGTGTTATACACTTAATGTTTTTATTTACAATGCAAAGTTATCATTAAGCAAAGATACATAGATATTATTCATTAAATATTGACCAAGGATGTAAGCAGAGCAAAGATGATGTGTGGGATGAGCAAAATGTAACATGTTAATAACAGAAAAATGTTTGCACCTTAAGCATAAACTTATTATTAAAAGACAGTACCTTTTTTTCTGTCAGTGGAAATTATTGACGAAATACTTCAAAGCCAACCGACTGCATATTATAAAGTAGACACGTGTACACAAATTTATACATACAGATATTTGATTATCACTGCAGTTCATAAATTAACCGCAGAAAAATTTTATCCATCTGAAGATGGCTACGATAGCCCGAAACCGCTTAACCGCTTATGTCACTAAAATAAAATATTTGAAAAGAATTTGTGGCTGATTGCGTCATTCACCAGTTGTCATTAACAGCCATGGAGTTCACAAGATCCAACATTAAAATAATCACGTATTTGTATGAGTGACTGAGTCCAAATGACTCCTGGTATCTGTATACAAAAATTTACATCTCTTAACATTTAAAGCAATTGTGATTGTCTGCACCATTTTGAAATCTTATTGAGATCTGAGTGAATATTTGTTCAAGTGTTTTCAGATAGGTGATCACGTGCAAAAACTATATGTCCGGTCATTAATATACAGCGGAATTTACACGTACATGTATTGATGACTGTCCATCCAAGATAACATGCTGCGTCCTCCCTACTAAGAAATCATCGATCCACGTTGCTGGCTGCAGTTTGTACAGCGAGAGATGATACCTGACGTCTGGAAATACTGTCGTCCGAAGAATGCTAACTCATATTGCCACAGTTTAGAGCGCATTGCGGTTACAGCGAACACAAACAAGTGTTTTCAGATAGGTGATCACGTGCAAAAGGGCTGAAGTTACTATTAAAACTATATGTCCGGTCATTAATATACAGCGGAATTTACACGTACATGTATTGATGACTGTCCATCCAAGATAACATGCTGCGTCCTCCCTACTAAGAAATCATCGATCCACGTTGCTGGCTGCAGTTTGTACAGCGAGAGATGATACCTGACGTCTGGAAATACTGTCGTCCGAAGAATGCTAACTCATTTTGCCACAGTTTAGAGCGCATTGCGGTTACAGCGAACACAAACAAGTGAAGAACCGTATGAACTATGAACTCGACTTAAGATTTTTATTGTCTGAGACCAGTCCGAATTCAAAAATTGCAAAACGTAGGCAATACCACCGGTGTCACTGACATTATTTCTTGATTCCAAAACATCCGAATACTACTTGTATTTATTTGACCATATTGTATTTTTCTGAAAATAACAGTATTCAGTATTTTAATTAATTAATCTGATACTGATATCGATCAGCTGTGATAACTGTCGCCTGTTAGAACTGCTACACAGGAAGGATAGCAATTATCGCAATTTTGCTTATTGTGCATGTATATAGTGTGGTAGAAAAAATAGATGTTCAAATTTGTAGGGTATTCGGGGGTAGTCCGAGTCCTAAATTTAGCACACGAGGCTGCCATCTCAGACAGAAACAACCGCTCTTACCTGGCTGGGTTTCGAGACCAACCGAAATTGGATGGTAGGTACGAGTACATCATTCCTAGCCAGGCACGGGCAAAAATATCGAAATATCGCTACCTTCCCATATTAATATTGATATATACTCTTTATCGATATTTAAATAATCGATACATCGGTTATTTGAATTAAATACTGAATCTCGAAGGCTATATTTTTTATTGTCTGTCTCTTCTTGAATTATAGGCAGATTTCGGCAGATTTCGTATCTATTCCAGCTACTAACTAGCAATCTTTGTAACCCGACAGTAACTGCCTTACAATGGGCTAAATTTAATTTCATATTCAGTGCTAAAAATGAGCTCCAGTTTGAACATGAATGGAATCTATAGCCTACTGCATATTCATGAAAGCTTCTTACTTCCGTGTCTCATTTCCCCATTCCAAATGATAGGTACGAGGTGCAAAATGCACGTTTGGTGGTAACGCTGTATGAGAATGGTGGAAATTACCACTCACTGCTCCCGACTTTGAGGCAGAACATGCGCTCCCCTCACCCCTTAACTGCCTAAATCAAAAGAAGATGGATGCACTGTAAAAGCAACGTAGACTCGACACAAAAATCACACACACTACTGCACTGGTATTTAACGGAAAATTGGCTCTGTTGTCTAAAATTTTAATCATAAGTACAATATTTCGTGCTCAGAACACATATTACAAACTTTTCACTCCCAAGACTTCTCTCGAGTCGGCCATTTCGCTTCTGACCCGTTGTATGTCAGGCATGTCTAGCACGAACAGTAATCGCAAGAACGGTGGCACTAACTACGTGACTGCAAGCTTAGACATTCCTATAACAAACCTGCTCCGACAAGAATGGAGCATACAACTCCTTCAACTGATTTAGAGGCGTCTGTAAAAAGTTCTCCACTCACAAGAGTATTAGACAGACTACTTCCTCTGGAAACAAATACCCATCTGGCCACAGCTAAAATTCTGGAGATCCCGGATCAAGCGCATTTACTTTGACTCTCCCTTGCAGTGTCAACTGCTATAGCGAAAATAACTAAGGAAATTCGTTCCGAGCATAGGCGGATGGGTCAATTGTCTCCTGAACACAGAACTTCACTTGTAACACAAGAAGACTCTAACAAGCCTTCAGTTTGATCACGACATGAAAAGCTGTTGTTTCAATGCTGAGTCACACAAGAAATTCCAATCACTGAGTCTGTGCCCAGAGAGCTCAAATAATACCTCGATCAACCACAAATGATTCTGTAAGGTTCTGGATAGATAGTCGTCATTTCACAACTACTTCGTCAAAAATTGCTCAAAAATACTTAATATACTAAGGCTCTTTTGTTTCGTCCGAAAGTGTGGCTTCCTTAATTAACTTTCTTGTGCCAGGTAACAGAAGCAGACTGACAGAGAACGCATTAAAAAAAAAAGAGTTATATTAATGTCTATCGCTGATGATTATTTGCTCTCTTAAGTAGTAGTTTTTTAAATCTACATTTACGTACATCCTCTGCAACCTACCGTACGGTGCGGGGCGGAGGGTACCTTGTACCGGTACAAGTGATTAACGCACCTGCCTTAGTAAGCAGGAGACCCCGAGTTCGAATTCTGGTCTGACACACATTTTCACTTTTTGCTTCTGATTCTGTAATCCTTCCCTTTCCTTTCCTTTGATTAGTTAGTATATGTGTGCCCAAGAGAATACTTAAATGAGGATGTTTTAGTATCATGTTCGAACATACCTTCCGGCAAATTGTATTACACCAGTGGTTCTCAGTCTTTGAGACTACATCGTTGCCCATTAAAATTTCAATACCATCAAGGCGCGGTATGCAACAAACGAAGTGTGCTGCATGCTTGGATGTGCAGCAGATTAGAATTTCAGCGTAACAGCACAAAGTAGATAGGAAAAAAAACCTACCGGCAGTTTACAAGAAAACATTGCGCGGCGGATTTCTCATTGAGAAATAGCAACCGGAATGTTGTTTGTTCGTCAGAAGATGATGCAAGGAGAATCATCTACCAGTACGCTTTGGATGTCGACAAATGCAGGATCGTCCAGAGCCTGTCGAGACTACTGCACGGACTATCTCGACACGCCTCAAGGCCGACCCACATTCCCATCGAGCGTCACCTATCCGCAGTCCCTGTCGATTTCCTCCACGCTCGCTACTCTGAAATTCTCGCAGGAGGTCGGACGTACTTGTGCATCAGCTGTGAAGAAAATGAATAGATTGCCCACATGTCCGAAAGAATAGACGTTACGCACTCATATACCTGATTTGCCTAGATGAGCAATGGACCCACCTTCTTCAGTGCGGATGCACAAGTACGTCCGACTTCCTGCGGGAATCTCAGAGTAGGGAGCATGGAGGAAATGGACAGGGACAACAGATAGGTAGCGCTCGGTGGGAATGTGGGTCAGCCGTGAGGCGTGTCGAGGTAGTTCGAGCAATTGTGATGAACACTGTACCCGGGTGGCGCTGTGGTTAATGCACCTGCCTAACAAGCAGGTGGTACTGGGTTCGAATCTCGGTCCGGCACATATTTTCACTTATCGCCGCTGATACCGCGTAATGTCCCAATGCGGCTGACATTAGTAATTCCTTCCCTTTCCATTCCTTTCTCCCCCCCCCCCTCCCACCTTCGATTTACGTATTATCTGTGTTCGTTCCTTCGCGTTGCTATTTCACAATCACATTATTAACAGCCGATGATGATGTTTGGTTTGTGGGGTGCTCAACTGAGCGGTTATCAGCGCCTGTACAAATTCCCAATCTTTACTCTGTCCAATCTCGCCATTTTCATGAATGATGATGAAATGAAGAGGTCAACACAAACACCCAGTCTCCGAGCCGGCCGGAAATCGAACCCGGGACCTCGTGATCCAGAGGCAGCAACGCTAGCCACTAGACCACGAGCTGCGAACGTTAGCAGTCGACTTAGGCAGCTTTAGAAGGGTTGAATTGTCCCTGATAGAGTTGTTACTCAGGTGGCAATGAATGGCTACTTAACGTTCGAGGTAACTGACCTCTTCTGACGAAACCATTCTGCTGAATATTGACAATACATTATTCCCAGCCACATTTTATACTGGCGGGTCCACCTGTCGTGACATCTAGTGGTCAGTTTCTCCTTACGTAGGCATGTCCGGATACGTTTGATCGTAGCGCATACTAGGAATACCTGCTCTTCAAGTGTGGGTCGGCTGTTGTGAAAGACATCGCACACCTAATGTATCAGTCACGTGATTGCCCGGTCCGTCACTGTGTCCGGCGCCTGCACATAGCCTGCGGCTGTCGACCTTGCGGCGTGACGCATGCGTAGTGACGCGTGTTTGTTCGTAGCCCGGCGGCCTGTTCAGAGCCTCTAGCCGTTAGTGGATTCTTGGGAAGCAATTAACTGCTTCCAGTTGCCCCAGTTGAAGGTAGCAGCCTCTTTTGACTCCCGTGTTCCGTTTACCTCACGGGAAAGCCTACCGCTGCTGTATACTGCAGCGTCACCCAGTGGATAGCTCTCCCACGAAACGGCTACCGGCCTGGGAAAAACCCAAGGCTGACCTCAAACAATCTATCTCGGCTAACCAACAAATTACTGCTTGTTCATTCGCCTCCTAATTACACTTTTTATATTCGCAGTACTGATCCTACGACTTATACCAGAAGATAGATGAAAGCATTTGTAGACTTAGAGATAGCTTTTGACAATGTTGATTGGAATACTCTCTTTCAAATTCTGAAGGTGGCAGGGATAAAATACAGGGAGCGAAAGGCCATTTACAATTTGTACAGAAACCAGATAGCAGTTATAAGAGTCGAGGGGCATGAAAGGGAAGTGGTTGGAAAGGGAGTGAGACAGGGTTGTAGCCTCTCCCCGATGTTATTCAATCTCTATATTGAGCAAGCAGTAAAGGAAACAGAAGAAACATTTGGAGTAGGAATTAAAATCCATGGAGAAGAAATTAAAACTTTGAGCTTCGCCGATGACATTGTAATTCTGTCAGAGACAGCAAAGGACCTGGAAGAGCAGCTGAACGGAATGGACAGTGTTTTGGAACGAGGATATAAGATGAACATCAACAAAAGCAAAACGAGGATAATGGAATGTAGTCGAATTAAATCGGGTGATGCTGAGGTATTACATTAGGAAATGAGACGCATAAAGTAGTAAAAGAGTTTTGTTATTTGGGGAACAAAATAACTAATCATGGTCGAAGTAGAGAGGAAATAAAATGTAGACTAGCAATGGTAAGGAAAGCGTTTCTCAAGAAGAGAAATTTGTTAACATCGACTATAGATTTAAGTGTCAGGAAGTCTTTTCTGAAAGTATTTGTATGGAGTGTAGCCATGTATGGAAGTGAAACATGGACGATAAATAGTTTGGACAAGGAGAGAATAGAAGCTTTCGAAATGTGATGCTACAGAAGAATGCTGAAGATTAGATGGGTAGATCACATAACTAATGAGGAGGTACTGAATAGAATTGGGGAGAAGAGAAATTTGTGGCACAACTTGGCTAGAAGAAGGGATCGATTGGTAGGACATATTCTGAGGCATCAAGGGATCACCAATTTAGTATTGGAGGGCAGCGTGGAGGGTAAAAATCGTAGAGGGAGACCAAGAGATGAATACACAAAGCAGATTCAGAAGGATGTAGGTTGCAGTAGGCACTGGGAGATGAAGCTTGCACAGGATAGAGTAGCATGGAGAGCTGCACCAAACCAGCCTCTGGACTGAAGACCACAACAACAGATGAAAGAAAGGCCACTCTGCGTTTATAGGATTTGTAGATCTGGAGAAAGAATTTGATGATGTTGATTGAAGTGCACTCTTTAAATTTCTGAAAGTAGTAGATGCCATATTCCTAGACTTCTGAAACGAGTTTAACAAGGTGCCACACTGCAGACTCTTAACGAAGGTATGAATATATAGAGTAGGTTCGCAGATATGTGAGTGGCTCGGAGACTTCCAAAGTAACAGAACGCATTACCTTGTTCGACAGCGAACGTTCATCAGATATAAGGGTATAGTCAGGAGTGCACCAGGAAAGCGTGATAGGATCGCTGTTTTTCTCTGTATACATAAATGATCTGACAGACAAGGTAAGCATCAATCTGTGGTTGTTTGCTGAAGATTCTGTGGTATACGGGGTCACAAAATTTCTACTGGGTGTGATGAACAGGAGCTAGCTCTAAATGTATAAAAACGTAAGTTAATGCAGATGAGTACGAAAAACAATCCGGTAATGTCAGAATACAGCAATAGTAGCGCACTGCTTGACACAGTCACGTCGATTTTATATCCAGGTGTAACGTTGTAAAGCGATATGAAATGGAACGAGCACATAAGGCCGACAGTAAGGAGGCGAATGGTCATCTTTGGTCTACTGGGAGAATTTTAGGAAAGTGTGGTTCATCTGTAAAGAAGAGAGCATATAGGACAGTAGTACGACCAATTCGTGAACACTGTTTGAGTGTTTGGGATCCCCACCAGGTCGGATTGAAGGAAGACATCGAAGCTGTTCGGGAACGGGCTGCTAGATTTGTTACTGGTAGGTTGGAGCAACATGCAAGTATTTCGGAGTTGCTTCGGAAACTCAAATGGGAATCCCTGGAGGGAAGACGACGTTCTTTTTGAGGAACATTATTGAGTAAATCTAGAGAACCTGCATTTGAAGCTGACTGCAGAATGATTCTATTGCCGCAAACGTACACTTCACATAAGGATCACGAAGATAAGAGGAAGTAGGGCTCGTATGGAGGTACTGTATGTAGATAGTCGTTTTTCCCTCGCCTTATTTGCGAGTGGAACAGAGACGGAAGCAACTAGTAGTGGTACAGGATACCCTCCGGCATGTACCTTACAGTCCCATTCGGAGTATGTATATAGACGTACATGTAGATAAAACGCAGGGGGTGAAATACCGAAGATAGGTAGAATAATACAGGGCTATGAAAAATGATTGAAGCGATTTCATAAATTCACTGTAGCTCCATTCATTGACATATGGTCACGACACACTACAGATACGTAGAAAAACTCATAAAGTTTTGTTCGGCTGAAGCCGCACTTCAGGTTTCTGCCTCGAGAGCGCAGTGAGACAAAATGGCGACAGGAGCCGAGAAAGCGTATGTCGTGCTTGAAATGCACTCACATCAGTCAGTCATAACAGTGCAACGACACTTCAGGACGAAGTTCAACAAAGATCCACCAACTGCTAACTCCATTCGGCGATGGTATGCGCAGTTTAAAGCTTCCGGATGCCTCTGTAAGGGGAAGTCAACGGGTCGGCCTGCAGTGAGCGAAGAAACGGTTGAACGCGTGCGGGCAAGTTTCACGCGTAGCCGGCGGAAGTCGACGAATAAAGCAAGCAGGGAGCTAAACGTACCACAGCCGACGGTTTGGAAAATCTTACGGAAAAGACTAAAGCAGAAGCCTTACCGTTTACAATTGCTACAAGCCCTGACACCCGATGACAAAGTCAAACGCTTTGAATTTTCGGCGCGGTTGCAACAGCTCATGGAAGAGGATGCGTTCAGTGCGAAACTTGTTTTCAGTGATGAAGCAACATTTTTTTTCTTAATGGTGAAGTGAACAGACACAATGTGCGAATCTGGGCGGTAGAGAATCCTCACGCATTCGTGCAGAAAATTCGCAATTCACCAAAAGTTAACGTGTTTTGTGCAATCTTACGGTTTAAAGTTTGCGGCCCCTTTTTCTTCTGCGAAAAAAACGTTACAGGACACGTGTATCTGGACATGCTGGAAAATTGGCTCATGCCACAACTGGAGACCGACAGCGCCGACTTCATCTGTCAACAGGATGGTTCTCCACCGCACTTCCATCATGATGTTCGGCATTTCTTAAACAGGAGATTGGAAAACCGATGGATCGGTCGTGGTAGAGATCATGATCAGCAATTCATGTCATGGCCTCCACGCTCTCCCGACTTAACCCCATGCGATTTCTTTCTGTGGGGTTATGTAAAAGATTCAGTGTTTAAACCTCCTCTACCAAGAAACGTGCCAGAACTGCGAGCTCGCATCAACGATGCTTTCGAACTCATTGATGGGGACATGCTGCGCCGAGTGTGGGAGGAACTTGATTATCGGCTTGATGTCTGCCGAATCACTAAAGGGACACATATCGAACATTTGTGAATGCCTAAAAAAACTTTTTGAGTTTTTGTATGTGTGTGCAAAGCATTGTGAAAATATCTCAAATAATAAAGTTATTGTAGAACTGTGAAATCGCTTCAATCATTTGTAATAACCCTGTATACAGGAAGCGAAAGGTTATCCACATCTTGTACGAAAATCATACTTAGTCACAGTAGTCGAATTACATGAAAGGAAGACAGTAGTTGAGAAGAGAGCGAGAGACGGAATTGAAGCCTATCTACCATGCTACTCTATCTGTGCATTGAACAAGCAAAAAATAAATCAAGAAAAAATGTTCAAATGGCTCTAAGCACTATGGGACTTAACATCTGTGGTCATCAGTCCCCTAGACGTAGAACTACTTAAACCTAACTAACCTAAGAACATCACACACATCCGTGCCCTAGGCAGGATTCGAACCTGCGACCGTAGCAGCAGCGCAGTTCCGGTCTGAAGCGCCTAGTACCGCTCGGCCACAGCTGCCGGCTGAAATCAAGGATAAATTGCCGAAAATTAACTGAAGCAGAAGAAAAAAACTTCGAAGTTTGCCGGTAACATTGTAATTCTGTCAGAGAAGGCAAGGTTGTTGGACGAGCAACTGAACATTCCTTCTTGAAACAGGTTACAAGATGAAAATCAACAAAAGTAAAACAAGGGTAATGGGATGTGGTCGAACTCAATGAGGCGGTGCCGAAGGAATTAGATTTGGAAAAGAGGCACTCAAAATAGTCGACGTGTATCATTACTCGGGCAGTAAAATAAGCTACTGAAGATAGTCTAAGTAAAGGGGATATAAAATACACTCGTCAATTGCAAAGAAAGCTTTTCTGAAATTACAGAAATTTGTTAACACTGAACATGAATTTACAAACTTTAAGAACTGTTTTTTTCTGTAGGTAATTACCTGGAGGGTAGCTTCGCATGGAAGTGAAACATGAAGATAAACAGTTCAGAAAAGAAGGAAGTAGAAGCTTTTGAAATGTGGTGCTACAGAAGAATGCTTAAAATTAGATGGATAGATTGAGTGACTAATGACGAGGTAGCGAATCGAAGGTGAATCCCTGCTGACCGTGTAGGTGCGCCCACACGATGCCTTTTTTCTGTTCAACTAGAAATGGAGGCCGTGCGCATAGCGCATTGCTTCCCAGCTTCGGTGGGAATCCTTGCGCATTTTAGCAGACAGGCAGCTGTGGCCCTTGTGTGTTTCGTTGTGTATGCTGAGGTTATGCTATGAAGCGATTTCCATGTAGTAATATTTATTGCCTCCAAAGGAAGCACGCTTAAATTTATGGATGGTTACAGTCGTATGGAATACCGTCGCTAAAAGATTGTTTGAATAAAATTTTTAGATGTGATGCTCAGAGCGTCAAGTATAGGATAAAAAGTCTCGGATCATATTACTTGAAAGAACAGAACATCGTTAAGTTTCGAAGTAGGAACACAGGGAAGAATAAGCCAGAAATTTACGAAAACTGTGGACGAATATTCACGCTATGGCGACTTAATAGAAAAACTGACGAGCCTGACATCTGAACAAAACAAATGATGGAGTATGTGTAGCTCCTCAACAAACAACTAGAAATAAAAATGAAGGACACTGATGACGCAAAAGAATACAAAATTGGAAAATACAACCTCCGTCCGAGTGGATTCTGTCGTCTATGCCATTAGCAAATTTGTCGAGGCTGAAGATGTTAATCTACATAGCTTGTAATATTTCGAGATAACAATTGTGTAAACAACTTTTTCTGTAAAATAAAATACAAATTAGGCATTGAAGATTAGTTAAACCTTCATATGAAGATTAAGAACCTCGCTTAAGTATTTCGCTGTTTCACAAATAATCGCTGAAATAGGTTGTTGTGAAACGCGAAATAAATAGTTCAAACTGGTAAATGCGTCGCCGCTTGCCAGCTAACGAAATACTATTGCACGCCTTATGGCTGCAGATTCCCGAGCTGATAATCTAAAATCTCGTTGTGAATTTCTTCTGCGATTTGCAAACAAAACGTCGTTGTGACTGCATTTCTCCTACCTCTGTTATTTAGATACTTCTTTAGCTACAGTGAAAAGTTTTTCTTTTTCTGCCGTATTTGCATCACAATAAACGCAGCACACAGCACAAGCTCCCTAGCAAGGAGGGAGGTCCACAGCAACTGCCTCACTGGTATCCTTACCCTTCCGAAAGGTGGTTAGCACACTGGACTCGCATTTGGGAGGACGACGGTTCAATCCCGCGTCCGGCCATCCTGATTTAGGTTTTCCGTGATTTCCCTAAATCGCTTTAGGCAAATGCCGGGATGGTTCGTTTGAAAGGGCACGGCCGATTTCCTTCCCCATCCTTCCCTAATCCGACGAGACCGATGACCTCGCAGTTTGGTCTATTCCCCCAAACAACCCATCCAACCTTCCGAAAGGCAGACTGGTAGTTACCTAACAGATCGTCAATTTTCTTTTCTATTCTTCTGTATTCTGTACTTCTTCCTCTGTATTCTCTTGTCAGCAACTTAGACGAATGACCGTTAAGCTGATTGTGCCATAGTTCTCGCACGTATCTGCTCTTGCTGTCTTCGCAATTGTGTGGGTGATATTTCCCGAAAGTCTAATGGTATGTCTCCAGGCTATGCATGGGGTGTAGCAACAGGATACTGTTACCCAGCTGCACATTTTAATTTCACAAACGTGCACTCTTGAACTAACTGCCTTTATTTTTGTTTACCGTTTTGTTTTTGTTCAGTGTAAATATCTTTCTTAGTTTCTCAAGGCTTAGCCTTTCATTCTCTGCTGCCGTTGAATCTAAGCCCAAACTCCATCCCAGATAGGGACTATTGCAAAGCTCTTTTTGCGAGTAGTTGATAATAAACTTCCACAGCATGACAAGGCAGAAGAGGAACAATGGAAGCGCCTGAGCTCTGCCGTAGCAGTAGTAACGGTCACAAAAATTGATTCATTCCAACGATGACGTCAAGAGAACAAGAAGTGAAGCCAAGGCCGATCCCGGGGAATACCCGGTCAGAGGTGCGGCTCTCTGCGGCCACACAATAAGTCGTGGGCAGCTACTGCAAACTGCGAGGTGAGCGGGCGACGCATCGGTATGCTGTCCCGCGTTGGGGGAACAACCTGGCGACTGGTAAACCCTAACATGCACTCGATCCCTGCCACACGTGGTAGCAGTGAATTAACATCGCTGCCGTTTCTGAGAACAACTCAGTGTTTCCAACTACGACTCAAGGTACATATCAGTGACGACACCAGCTGTTAGTTCTCGCGGCGCTGCCCAGTAACTACTGGAAGTATTGCGAAGTAGCATTCCACTTGTGGCAACTGCAGGTCAAGAAATGATGGCAGAAACATCCTTTTTGCCTAGGATTATGGGCAGAGGGCGAAAATATGTACTATAATTTCAAAAGTAAGTTCTACAATATGGGCCATATGTACCAATAATACTTCAACTACGCACTTGAAACAAATGAACCAATACAAAAGAGAAACAACTTACACAGAGTTTCATCAAAATATTTCCTTGAGATTTCCTATGCTTCCAAGTTGAAATTCCAAAATCGCAAAATTTTTGATTGAAAATTTAAACTGAAAAACATGTCTTGGAACTCTTGAAACGACCTAGTTAACCCACATCTTGGAGAGAAACAAATTGTTGATATATTTTATGTCTTCTCATTCAGTGATTTCATATCGCACCCGGGAAAGAAAAGCGATACAAGTTAAAAAAAAAAACGGCAATTTTTAGCTTTTGCCACTGAAAAATACGTGAGAGGTGCCCCAACGTGTGCGAAAAAGTCACATCTCTATCTGACAGTTTGTTCATGTCAGGGCAGTTCTGTCAGTTTTGTTGTGGGTTCGTGCATGATTCGCCACGGCAAGAACAGTGTCAATGCATGTTACTATTGGCAGGCGTGCACGGGTCATTCAAGAAGAGCGTCACATTCTGAGTTTTGAAACTTTTCGTACATAAGGTAGCTGAAAGTAATTTTTAATGTAATTGATTGTTACAATGTCTGTGTATATACAGTATCTGTGTTTTACATTAAAATATCCTTCGGAAATGCATGGTTGGTTGGTTAGTTTGGGAGGGGGGAACCAACCGGCGAGGTCATCGGTCCCAACGAATTAGGGAAGCATGGGCAAGGAACCATCCCGCCATTTGGCCGAAATGATTTAGGGAAATGACGAAAAACGTAAATCAGGATGGCCGGACGCGGGTTTGAACCGTCGTCCTGCCGAATGCGAGTCCAGTGTGCTAACCACTGCGGAACCTCGCCCGGTGGACATGCATGCATGCATCCATGTCTCAGGAAACAGACACTTTTTATTATTATTACAGTGATTGTAAATATCACGGAAATTTCTTGCGTTGCAGCGTACAGGAAGAAAATGGTAATATCTGCTATAAGGTAGGTTCATATTTAATCCCTTTCCTCGGCGGAAAGTATTCTTACATTACATAAGCCCATTTGTGATTCAATGTTTTCATAAATTGTGTTCCTTAAATTGTACCTAATTGGTATTCCAGATTAATCTGCATTAATTTTCATAAATTACAATTTTGTACTCCTCTAATACAACAATTTCAACTCGTTTCTCATTTTTTATTCTAACATAAGTACTTTTCAAAGGAAACCCCAAAAGCTCATATTTTAAGTCCCATTCACATTCTTCAGGAAGGCAATTATGTCGTCAAATCAAGCATTATTCACATTAATAGGATCAGTTCTTCTTCAGCGTGAGACCTGTTTGCCCTATAGCTGTCCTGTCTTTCTGAAATCGGTGGTAAACGACATTCGCAGATTTATATGGAGCATTTTTGCATTCAGTAATAGCACAGTGATTTCTAATTTTGCTCATAGTACTACAAAACGATCAGAAGGAAAAATAGCTGATAAACAACTGTATTATATTTATTTAAACACATGGATTTGGCAACTTGCTTGCATTAACAACGCACGCGTAGTGATCTTGTCTCCCGCTTCTCGCTTCCCGTATTCCTAATGACGCCACGCCTAATGACGTTAAGCTTTTATAACGGTAATGACCATTCTTCATCTCACCACAATGCGCGCCTATAGTTCAGTACATTTTTGTATTTGTTTGCAAATGAGTTTATGAATAAACAAACACCAAAGATTCGAGAGAAAATCACTAATATCACACCTATTCCTGTACGGAGGACCAAAATTCTCCCGAAGAACATTTTGCTGTCCACGCTTTCTAGGAATTCTAATATTAGTAGGAACTATGTCCCATTTTGTTCCATCATGAGCTTTCGTCTCTTCATTGGCAAGTGAACTAACTGGTGGTAAAGATGCCACACTTACAGTTTCACATCTACACTGCAGCGGCACATACAATAAGTGCTACCAACAACGCATAATAATTGGCAGTGCGTAGTTTATAGAATCGAACAAAAACGTCACGTCGGTGATTTTGGGTACTAAATATTTTTTCTCGAAAAGTATGCAGTTGATAGCGTCGATTTTTAATTCAAAATGAACTAGGCTAAGAAATATTAAAAGGCAGGAATCCTATTACACCTCCTAAAACAATTAGAAGAAGAAGAAGGAGTCAAAATTTTGCAATGAAGCGTTGCCATTTCTCGAGATAAAGAATTGAACACTCATGTACAACACGCCTTCAACAACGTAGAATACACGATTACGATGGTAGACATTCTGTGAGAATGTACTCAACCAACCCAGATGACAGCACGAGTGAGAAAAACATTATGTAGCTTCTGTCTGGGTTGTGTCTTAAGAGCGATGAGTTCATTTTCCAGATAGATTTCTGTGAACGGAAGACTCTTTTCCGACAGCACGAAAATAGGTCGACATCGGGCACGTTAGACATGTTTCTCTACCTCATTCTTTGCGCAACGAAGAGTCGTTGCAAAGCCCATACTGTAGATTACGATTGTCCATAGGCTCTTGAGACCGAGCCTCGAAAGCGGCTTCTAATTAAAACTCGTGCGTAGGCCTATAGAGTAGGGTCTTAGTTGTGCGCCTTATGCGTGATTTCCTGTCAGAAAGGTCATGAGTACTAAGTAAACGCCGTTAAATTTCGGCTACTCGATAAAGCACAAATTTAAGAGTCGTCAGTCCAACTAAGAACCTAGGAATTGCAATTACGAACAAATTAAAATGGAATCGCCACATAAAAAATGTTCAACATTGCACGTTCACTTACAGAGCCTCGACAGTGGTGCACTCTGTATTTAAAATAGTCTTATTAGACTCTGCCCAGTGGTGAAGGCGTTGGATGCACCGGATCTGGAGGCCCTGGGTCTGCAAATCGGCGCTAACAAAGCATCGTTCTGCTACACCTGCAGTGGCAAGAAACGAGACAATGGCCAGCAAGCGTTGTCTGCCCTTCATTTGTTTTTCTGCACCTTTTCCAACGCGAGTCACGACCCAAGCGATGGCAAGAAGTGCGTCTGCAGAGTTCAGTGCTGGATGGCGCGTCATTTCAACAGTGATACTTCTACATGGTTACCTCCTCTGCGATTCACACTTAGATGTTAGGCGGAGGGTGCATAGAATCGCTTTTAGACATTTGTCTACCTTTCCACTCTCTGCATCTACATCTACATACATACTCCTCAATCCACCATACGGTGCGTGGTGGAGGGTACCTCGTTCCACAACTAGCATCTTCTCTCCCTGTTCCACTCCCAAACAGAACGAGGGAAAAATGACTGCCTATATGCCTCTGTACGAGCCCTAATCTCTCTTATCTTATCTTTGTGGTCTTTCCGCGAAATGTAAGTTGGCGGCAGTAAAATTGTACTGCAGTCAGCCTCAAATGCTGGTTCTCTAAATTTCCTCAGTAGCGATTCACGATAAGAACGCCTCCTTTCCTCTAGAGACTCCCACCCGAGTTTCTGAAGCATTTCCGTAACACTCGCGTGATGATCAAACCTACGAGTGACAAATCTAGCAGCCCGCCTCTGAACTGCTTCTATGTCCTCCCTCAATCCGACCTGATAGGGATCCCAAACGCTCGAGCAGTACTCAAGAATAGGTTGTATTAGTGTTTTATAAGCGGTCTCCTTTACACATGAACCACATCTTCCCAAAATTCTACCAATGAACCGAAGACGACTATCCGCCTTCCCCACAACTGCCATTACATGCTTGTCCCACTTCATATCGCTCTGCAATGTTACGCCCAAATATTTCATCGACGTGACTGTGTCAAGCGTTACACTGCTAATGGAGTATTCAAAAATTACAGGATTCTTTTTCCTATTCATCTGCATTAATTTACATTTATCTATATTTAGAATTAGCTGCCATTCTTTACACCAATCACAAATCCTGTCCAAGTCGTCTTGTATCCTCCTACAGTCACTCAACGACGACACCTTCCCGTACACCACAGCATCGTCAGCAAACAGCCACACATTGCTATCCACCCTATCCAAAAGATCATTTATGTGGGGCACCGAGTCAAACGCTTTCCGGAAGTCAAGGAATATGGCATTCGTCTGATACCCTTCATCCATGGTTCGCAAGATATCAGGCGAAAAAAGGGCGAGTTGCGTTTCGCAGGAGCGATGCTTTCTAAAGCCGTGCTGATGCATGGACAGCAACTTCTCTGTCTCGAGGAAATTCATTATATTCGAACTGAGAATATGTTCGAGAATCCTGCAACAAACCGATGTTAAGGATATTGGTGTGTAATTTTGAGGATCCGTCCTTCTACCCTTCTCATATACAGGCGTCACCTGCGCTTTTTTCAGTCGCTCGGGACTTTATGTTGAGCAAGAGATTCGCGATAAATGCAAGCAAAGTAAGGAGCCAATGCAGTAGAGTACTCTCTGTAACACCAAATTGGGATCCCATCAGGACCTGGCGATTTATTTATTTTTCAACCCAATCAGCTGCTTCACAACACCAGGGATGTCTATCACTATGTCCTCCACACGGGAATCTGTACGAGACTCAAATGGCGGCATGTTTGTACGATCCTCCTGCGTGAAAGATTTATCAAATGCTAAATTTAAAATTTCAGCTTTCGTTTTGCTGTCTTCCGTTGCCAGGGCAGACCGATCAGTGAGTGACTGGATGGAAGCCTTCGACCCGCTTACCGATTTTACATAAGACCATAATTTCCTTGGGTTTTCAGCAAGATCTTTTGCTAAGGTATGACGGTGGTAGTGGTTGAATGCTTCGCGCATCGCTCTTTTTACACTTTTTACAGCAGCACGAATCTCTAACTTTTGCCTGTCATTCTCCCGATCTATCTTGTACCGCGAGTGCAACTGCCTTTGCTTCCTGAGCATTCTCCGAATTGCGCTGTTAAACCACGGTGGGTCTTTTCCGTCCGTAACCCACTTCATCGGCACATACTTGTCCAATGCGTGATTTACAATGTGTTTAAAATCTGCCCATAATTCTTCCACGTCCATCGTACCGGAAGTAAATGAAGTCGATTCATTTACTAAGTGGGATGCTAACAACTGCTTATCTGCTCTTTCTAGTGAGAATACTCTCCTAGCCTTCTTGACCGACTGTTTAACTCTCGAACAGCACGTGGGAATAATGAATTCGTAAATCCTTCCGTGCGAGCTCTGAGTTATACACTGTCTAGTGACATTAATGTGACAATGTGACAACCTGTCAAACACCTGAATAACCACTTGCAGCGGAGACCTCTGCGAGACGTGTAGGAAGAGAGTCGATGTGGTTCTGGAAGATACCGACAGGAATGTGGAGCCATGCCGACTCCAGCGTCGTGGCCAGCTGCGCTAGATGTCTCGGCTGAGGATGCATGGCCCGAGCAGCCCGCTCGAGGTGGTCCCATATGTTCTCGATTGGGTTTTAATCAGAGGAGTTCGGTGGTTAGGGGAGTACAGTAAACTCACCCTGGTGCTCTTCGAGCCACGCACGTACACTGCGAGATGTGTGACACATTGCATTGTCCTGCTGGTCATCGTGCTGAGGAAAAACAAAATGCATATAGGGGTGGACAAGGCCCCCAAAGACAAATGCATACTTGTGATGATCCACCGTGCCTTCCAGAATGAGGTCACCCAGAAAGTGCCACGAAAACATCCCCAAGACCAAAACACTTCCTCCTCCGGCCTGGACCTCCCCGACGATCGTTGCAGGGCAATACACGCCAACGGTCATGCGTCCGACAGAGCATAAAACGTGATTCATCTGAAAAGATCACCTGTCGCCATTCAGTGGGCGTCCAGTTGCGCTACTGACGTGCAAATTCCAGCTTTCGTCGCCAGTGAATAGCATGGGTGCATGAACAAGGCGCCTGAGGCAGAGGACCATACGCAACAAAGTTTGCTGAACGGTCGTTGAGGAGACACTGTTGGTAGCCCCTTGGTTCGCCTGGTGGTCAGTTACGCGTCTTTTCACTGTACACTTCTCCGCAGCCGTCGTTCATCCCTAAGGCCCGTGGTGCACCACAGTTGCCTCGGCAACGGTTTTGGATAGCGCCATTTTGCCATACTTTAACCACGGCGGTACGCGAACTGTTTACAGTTTAACCGTTTCGGAAATGTTCCACAATTGGCCAGAAAGCTAATGATCATGCTCTTCTGGACATCAGATAGCTCGCTACGTTTCTGACAACGATTGCACTGTTTTTCGCGTCCCCCCGGCATACTTTACGTACCCTCCTCTACTGTTAGTGCTTCCTCCTGCCGTCTGTGAGTGGTTATTGCATGTTGACGTCGAACACAGGCGGTGATCACATTAATGTGACTGGACCATATAATTTTCAGGTGAACAACGAAATAAACCGAACAAAATGCACGTTTTAATATCTTTTATGCCTTCAGTAGTATATGAACTAATATAAACTTTTTAGCGACCTCCATGAAAAAATTTCTTTCATTATTGAACTCGAAAACGAAAACCGCCAATTACATTATTTAGACTTGACGTTTACAATAGAAGACAATAACATCACTTTCAATATTTTTCGAAAAGAAACGTATACTGACCAAATAGTGCCTGCTTCCTCTTTTCATCCACAGTCTCAAAAAATGGCCTTTTTTCACTCTGCCGTCCACCGAGCCACCTCTATACCACTTTCAACAGAAAAGTTTAATGAGGAGATTAATTCACTTAAAACCATAGCAGTCAATAATGAATATACGCCTAACATAATGGACGATATCCTAAAAAAGAAAACTGCAAGAACTACCACGCTCAACACCTCATGCACTGAAATTAACCCAAAAAAACGTTTTTCTATTCCTTTCATAGGACCCATTTCCTATCAGATTCAGCGCATGCTTCGCAACAAATACAACTGCAATGTTGCCTTTTCTACTAATAATAATCTGAAGAGAAACTTCATTCATAATTTGAAATCCATTCTCTCCCCTACAGAAATTTCTGGCGTTTATAAGATCATCTGTGATATCTGCTCCTCCTATTATATAGGGCAAACTGGACGTGCTTTCATCATTAGATATAAAGATCATCTTTTGAGAAAGAACGGCACCCGTCCCTTAAATTCATCCTTTGCCGATCATCTCTTAATTACTGGACACGTGCCTAAAGCCATAGGCGATAGAAATATTCTACATACCGAAAAGAAGGGGCGTAGGTTAGATGTTTTAGAGGAATTTGAGATTTTCAAACATCTCTCTCATCATGATGGCCTCATTCTCAACGAACAGCTGCAGCTGCGAAATAAAAACTTTTTCGACTGTATAAAGCCATTGCTTGATCTTTGATTCAGATTTTCTCATGCAGTTTATCGAAATGTTGTTTTCCTGTTACATCTTTGCTGTTTTCTTGTATGTCATAACTGACTTTTTTTTACGTTACAAAATGTATCTCTGTTTAAAGCAGATAAATATGTAACTTCATCCTATTATTATTAGTGCTTACGTTATGCCTGAATCAGCTGCATCACGATTTCATGTGTCTAAATTTGAATGTACAGTAGCCTAGTTGTTTCTGCGGCTACTAGATGGCGCTCGTAGCAACACCATGTTTACTTGCCTACGCTTTCTAACGTGGGCACCTCAGTCTTGTTGCAACCCTTGTTCACTCAAGTACGAGCAGCCCTTAGCGGCTCGCCATCTTATTTACAACTATTCATGACGTCGCCTTTCCGGCTTAGATTTTTTTTAAATGTGACTTGTAAGTACTGCATCTCCTTCCAGTCAGTACAAACTTTAATTTTATTAATGTATTATATACCTAATATGTTAGAACAGTTAGTTTGATTCTGAAGACGACGCTCATAGTAGCGTCGAAACCTGGTCAATTTTGACTTAGTATTTGTGACCGAGGGCTTATTTGTTCTAATATAACTTTTTATTATATTATACAGAAATAAATTTGACCCACATTAGATGACACATATGTGCCGAAACATATCTAGGTGAATAAAAAGTAAGAAACTGTATTTTGCGTAAGACAGAATTTACGAAACACAAATTTACCAGTTATCTGTCATCTACAGCGCTTCAAAGCGACCAGTCTGCTATTTTAAGGGGGATCACTAATAACAGGTCCAGCGAGCCTACAATAGTATGTTCGGTAATGCTAGTTACTAACGTAAAGCTGGCAGAATAATTTAATGAAAGAATGTTACGACATGAAATTCTTCTCTGTAGAAAGATCCATGAGCAGCGGAGAACCCAGCAGACAGTACAGCCACTGTGTAAATAAAGTATTTCTCACTTCGGTTCTCCCTGCGGGCCTCGAACTACGTCATCGCTTCAGCAAAGTTTCCTACATAACTGGTGAGACGAGATTCTGTTCCGCGAAGACATTCCGTTGGCGCACTGACCGCTGCAACACATCCTAGGTCAGAGCCCTATGTACTGCTACAATCGCTGAGGCTCACCTGGGGAGTAATAAATAGTTTTGTCTACCTCTACAGAAACTCATCAAATGTTTAAATGTGTGTGAATTTCTATGTGACCAAACTGCTGAGGTCATCGGTCCCTAGACTTACACACTACTTAAACTAACTTATGCTAAGAACAACACGCACACACATGCCCGAGGGAGGACTCGAATCTCCGGCGGGAGGGGCCGCGCAATCCGTGACATGGCGCCTCTAACCACGCGGCCAACCGCGCGGCTGAAACTCATCACTACTGTTCCTGATAACATACCACTTCTCTAGTACCCAAACCTTCACGTTAGAGACTGTCTTACTTTCAGTTCTGTATCTCACGAAAGTCAGGCACCTGTGCAAATATGACGAACAATTTGCAGCTGAAATTTGTGATATGGTCAGGATCTTGGCTTTTGTGAGATAGACATAAGAATGTTCGTGATTAAAACTTCCGCTACAGTTGTACAGTTAGTTACTGACTGACGTCTTTACACTACGAGGTTTCAGGGACTCAGCCCCATCTTCAGGGGTATCTGTAAATTCGAGGGCGTGCTGAAAAGTAATGTCTCCGAATTATTTATGTAAAATCACTTAAGGCTTTTTATATAAAACAAACATTAACAACATTCTACACCTTTATTATTCATGTCTACATGTCTGCAGCCCTCTGCCGCTATAGTGCTCGGAATTGAAGAGTTTGACATGTCGGTGTGTAACGTAACTATGTCTATGCCTGAGAAACAGCGTGCTATAATAGAGTCTAGCATTCGAGCATTCTACGAATGTGTTGACACATGGAGAACGTTTTATTTTTTTATTTTTTAGCACGACATTGCCAGACAACACACGAGCGCTGCGACATCTGCAACAATCTGACGCTTTGGGTAACTATCATCGATCATTCATATGCAGTTCCAACTCGGCCTCTTCCTACTTTCATCTGCTTCCAAAGCTTAAAGAACACCTTTGATGATTTGATTTTGATAGTGAAGAAGTGGTGCAAGTAGAGGTGAGCTCCATCAACAACGTCATTCTACAGTGACGGTATCAACAAACTGGTTTCTCTGTGGGAGAAATGTCTTCGTTACCAGGGTGAGTATGTTGAGGAATAAATATGTAGACATGAAGAATAAAGGTGCAGAATGTTGTTAATGTTTGTTTTATTTAAAAAGCCTTATGTGTTTTTACATTAAAAATTCGGAGGCATTACTTTTCAGCAGGCCTTCGTATATTAGGTCGAAGCGTCCATGTCAAAGTTAACTTACAAGGCAACACATCTGCCGTACATGGCTTATCAGATTGATTACCCAAATCTGACCGCGTAACAAGCACCTTTCTCATGTAACTGACGTAAACCACCCTCATCCTGAAAGTGCCGGCTAGAGGGCACAGAGTAAAGGACCAAGCGATCAAATTCTTGTATAGCGTTGACATTAGAAGGCGGGATGCAGATAACGCAGATGGAACTCACTGGCGCACTGTACAAGTGCTGGCTTCCAATAACAACGCTATATAAACGTTTTATCGGTTGGTCCGTTCACTCCGAGGCCCGAGAGAAAGGCCTCGGTTCACTCCGTGCCCTCTCGCAGGCGTTTTCAGGATAAGTATGATGACTAGCGTTGCTCGTGGCGCGGGTAGCTTTGGGTGTTCAGTTTGATAAACCATGTACACCAGATGTTTTTCTTTTTAATCTAGCTTTGGCATGGGCGATTCCACTTTCTATTTATAGATATACCTGCAGTTAGGGCCGAATCCTGAAACCCGATAGTATAAGGACTTCAATCAATAAAGAACTGTGCAGCTGTAGCGGATATTCCAATCATGAACATGACATCAGGATGAGGATGAGAAACATGTGGCAGTGCAAGAACCAAACATAACTCTAAGAGAAGAAAAAGGAAAACATCGACGAACGAAGGAATTATCCGAATGGGACATAAATCGGTAGTTGTGATGTATGCGTACAGACAAAAAAAATTATTACTATTTCATAAAAATTGGACGATTTACCTAGAGAAAGAGTTTCACAAATTGAACGAGTCAATAATGTGTTGGTCCACCTCTAGCCCTTATCCAAGCAGTTAATCGGCTTGGCATTGGCTGACAGAGATGTTGGATGTCATGCCATATTTTATTCAACAGCGCGTTATATCGTCTCACTCCCGAGCTGGTTGGAGGGTCCTGCCCGCAATGTTCCAAATGTTCTCAGTTGGGGAGAGATCCAGCGAACTTGTTGGTCGACTTGGTCGACGTAGTGTTAGGCAAGCACGAAGACAAGCAATAGAAGTTCTTGCCGTGTGCAGGCGGGCATTATCTTGCTGAAATGTAAATTCAGGATGGCTTGCCACCAAGGACAACAAAAGAGCGTAGAATATCATCGACGTACTTTTGTGCTGCCAGGGTGCTGCGGATGACAACCAACAGGTTCTGCTATTGAAATAAATGACACCCTAGCCCATCACTCCTGGCTGGCGGTCCGTATGGCTGGCGACAGTCAGGTTGGTATCTCACCGACGTCAGAGTTGCCTCCAGACACATCTGTGGCCTCGAATGTCAACGACTGGAGTATAATTGTCTTCAGTGATGAGTCTCGCTTCGGACTGAGTCCGATGACCAGTGACGACGTGTCTGTAGACGCCCCAGACAACGGTGGGATACCAACCTGTATGTCGCCTGCTATAGGGGTCGACAACCAGAGGTGATGGCCTGCGGCGCCATTTGTTTTCATAGCAGGACCCCTTGCCTGCCACCTGCATCACCCAAAAACACAGCGGTACGCTGACGATATTCTACGCCCCGTTTTGTTGCCTTTCATGGCAATCCATTCTGGGCTTACATTTCAGCAAGATAATGCTCACCCGCACACGGCACGAGTTTCTACTGCTTGTCTTCGAGCTTGTTAACCCTACATTGGCCAACAAGGTCGCCCAATCTCACGTTTGGAGCATATGGGCAGTGCTCTCCAACCAGTTCCAGATTTCGATGATCCATTGACCCAATTGGACAGAATTTGGCACGATATACCTCAGAATGTCATCCAGTATCTCTATGCATAATTCTTGCAGAAAACCCTAATGTTATTGACTTGCTCAATTTGTGAAGCTCTTTCTCTTGAATAAATCTCCAATTTTTCTGAAATTGTGTACTGATTTGTTAGTCTGTACATGTAAATCAGATCTACTGATTTCCGTCCCATTCAGATAATTCCTTTGTGATTTGTCTTTCTTTTTGTCTTGGAGTGCACGTTTGTTTACGCGGGAACATAATTAAATCAATGCCCCTGGAACTGTCAGTATTCAGCGTGGCTTGTGCGTACTTTTATTCGACCATGAAATTCAGTATCCTGTATTCACACAAAGCAGTACCTGATGTTAGGAAAACAGTCACATTATTCGGAATTCTATAACGATGGTGTCGATAGAGGAGTGGTGGTTTGCCAGAAACGATTTTTCATCGTCCATCCACTTCTGGAAATGAGGCTGACCAGTCTTCTTGCTCCCTTCTGGATGCTGAGGTTTGTAATGCTTCCATCGTACTGTGAGATCTGAAACATTTAATCTCAGTATATTTGGTAAATCTTTCGCACTCACTTATTACAGCTGTGTCCTCTGACCATCTGGCCATGTTCTGCAGACTAAGTCCAGAAAAGGGTCCAAGATATCTTTTGTCATGCTGTCGCTACTATAGATGCTATCCGTATTTTTCATACTGTAAGCAGCGTAACGATGTCTGTATTATTCAGGCAACCTTCCATACTGTAAGCAACGTAACGATGTCTGTATTATTCAGCTGGCAGTACCGGATGCTTTTAGCCCTAAGTTTGAGCGTAAGTACTAATGCCATTACCAGTCGCGGTATTCCGTTACACGCACTGTGGGTAATATCCTGTTGAAGTCGTTAGAAGCCGAGGCCTATTGACTGGATATGGCGTGAGGAAAGGGTAGCCAATATCGTACATTCAGACATTTATCTCTTCGTATCTCGTCAATGGCGCAGCGTAGCTTTCAGCGTCCTCGTGAATGTTTGCTGGACGTTAGGCACAGCCGTCAAGTCTATGCTTCATCCATAAACTAATAAGGCCTTGTTCCTACAGAGTGTATGTTTTTGACTTGAGGCAACTAAGTATCTCGAAGACGAGGCATCTTACGAAAAAAATGTTCAAAGTGGAATGTCAATCTTAGTTGGGGGACATCTGTCTGTGATACAACTGGCCATCTTCTAACCGCACCTCCCGTGGGCTGGGTCAACTTTTATTTTAAAAACAAAAACCTTCCATTTTATTATACATTTGGATTCTACGCCAAAAATACGTACGATTTACTCAAACTATTGTTTCCCATTCGTGGTGGATGACGCTGTAATCGCAAATTTCAAGTGCATTTCTTCTTGCAATTAAGAACCGACGAATTTGATTCCACATTTCGTTAACGATGTAAATACTGATGTTCAAACGTTACTCGAGCGTTGTAAATGTGATCGTACAATACAGATAATAAGGCTAGACATTGACATTTCTGACAAATAAATTACTTGTATTATGGTAACATGATTTTTTGTTCCCGAAGGGATTGATTATGGTGAGTTCCCAAACCATCAGAATACTTACTTCGGTCCACTTATTTCGACATGGTTTTGTTCCAACCGCTGTAACTCCTGCTCTTACCGTTACGCGTATACCGGCGAAAAATGAAACACAACCATTCTAATAAGGTGAAATGTCCATTAAGTGATATTGACACGCGAACTGCCATGCATACTCACCGAAATCAAGCACACCAAGTGACAGTCAAGGGGATTCACCAAAATCAAGCATCCCAATGGGAACAGAAAACTAATACAACCACGTCATTGTCCCTGCATCACGCTAAACGTAATTTCTAACTAGACATTGAAACGGCTAACCATGCTGCACTGTATAATCAAATTTGCAAAAGTAAAGTAAAGTTAAATCCAATGCGTCGATCCTTAATTCCAAAAACAGGCAAAGTTGACCCCGCCCACGCAGGAGGTTTGGTTAGGCGGTGGCCAGTTGTAGCACAGATGGATGTCCCCTTTGCTAATATTTTCTCCTAGAGCGTTTTTTCCGTACGGTGCGGTGTTGTCGAGATATTTAGTTGTCTCATGTTTAAACAACCACCGTGTATAATGAAAAAGACCTGTTTATCACGAAATCGTTAAAGATACAGATATTAACAGTCGTTGCTACAGCATTTTATGGAATGTGCGTGTGCTTCTGTTGGGTGGTAATCATCCTTAAAGTTATATGTGAATCGTCCGTTGGGGCTTCAGACATCCATAACATGATTGCTGTACATTATTTCGTCGTATTTAAGTCTAATAAACGCAAGACTGTTTATAACATAATTTCTGTTACATATATACATATATCAACAAAAGCAAAACGAGGATAATGGAGAGTAGTCCAACTAATTCAGGTGATGCTGAGGGAATTGGATTAGGAAATGAGACACTTAAAGTAGTAGGTGAGTTTTGCTGTTTGGGAAGCAAAATAACTGATGATGGTCGAAATAGGGAGAATATAAAATGCACACTGACAGTGGCAAGAAAAGCGTTTCTGAAGAAGAGAAGTTTCTTAACATCGAGTATAGATTTAAGTGTCAGCAAGTCCGTTCTAAAAGTATTTGTATGGAGTGTAGCCATGTATGGAAGCGAAACGTGGTTGATAACCAGTTCAAACAAGAAGAGAATAGAAGCACCTGAAATGTAGTGCTACAGAAGAATGGTGGTGGTAAGTTCCTATGCGACCAAATTGCTAAGGTCATCGGTCCCTAGGCTTACACACTACTTAATCTATCTTAAACTAACTTGCGTTAAGGACAACACACCCACCCATGACCGAGGGAGGACTTGAACCTCCGACGGGGGCAGCCGCGCGAACCGTGGCAAGGCGCCCAAGACCGCACGGCTACCCCGCGCGGCCCTACACAAGAATGCTGAAGTTACATGGGTAGATCACGTAGTTAATGAGAAGGTATTGAACAGAATTGGGGAGAAGAGAAATTTGTGTTACAACCTAACTAGAAGAAGAGATTGGCTGGTAGAACACATTCTGAGGCACCAAGAGATCACCAATTCAGTACTGAAGGGAAGCGTGGGGTGGGGGTGGAGTTGGTTGGGGGGGGGGGTTAAAAATCGTAGAGGGTGACTAAGAGATTCATACAGTAATCAGGTTCAGAAGGTGCTGGTTGCAGTAGGTACTTGGAGATGAAGAGGCTTGTACAGCATAGCGTAGCATGGAGGGCTGCATCAAACCAGTCTTTGGACTGAACACCACCACAACATATACAGGTGTCCGAGAATTTCTCTTACTCCTCTTGACTTTCTTTGGGGAAATACATAGTTGTTTTACTGGTGTCACTGCTTTGATGCCGATGAAAAGTATCATTGTTGTCATTATTGTAAGTCGCAAAAGAGCAGCAAATTGCAGCCTATCGCTCTCCATTAGAACAGTTTCCAAATGCTAAGTCTGGCTCAAGAGTGTTAGTTTTTGAAACATGTGCTATATATCACAGTTCACACTGGAGGAATGAGATTTTCTTGTCTAGGAAAAATTTCCACTATAAGGAAGAGAGAAAACGGAACTTCTCATGTTTTGGTATGACCTGAGATGTCATCATGATACTGAATTGTCATCATGATACCAATTATATTTCAAGAAAATTACGAGAATGGAAATTCTTATTTGGACATGTTGCAAAAATAGTTTAAACCCCAGCTCAAATGCATAGGAATCATGGGTACAGCAGGACGGAACTACTGCACATTTGCCAGTTCAGTTGTCGAGATCCTTGACGAGCAATTGAGGGGCCACTGGATTGGGTGGGTGGTTCAGCAACATCTCCAGCCCCACTGACATGGCCACGACGAAGCCCGGATCTTACAACTCTACAAAACTCATTACGTGGATTACTGAAATCACTTGCGACTCGACGTCGCTAAAAGACTAAAGAAACATTATTCAGAAGTATTGAGGACTCCTTTCGAAGTATAAATCCTGAGATGCTCCGTAAAATGTCAAGGAAGACAATGACACACATAGATCTCTGTGTAAGGAACGACGGTGCACGTCCACCGGATACACAGTTTTTATACGTAAGTGCTCTGATGTAATGTATTTTGTTTTTATCTTGGAGTACAGGAACATTTTTGACACTCTGTACAATGGGAGCTAGTGTGTATACGCAGCGAGAAAGTACGTCTTAGATTAATTACAGTCTTCCCTCTTTGTTCCATTCGTACATAGAGTGAAGAAGAAAATGTAGCTGCATGCGTCCGAATCCGACCTTCTCTCTGTAACTGTTGTCATGAGACTTATTCGCAATACACGAAGGAAAGACAGAAAGGAAAGTTGCATCTTTACTTGGCGCCAACGTCAAGGTCATTGGCGACAAAGGTTTTACTTGTTAAGATACGGGAAAGTAAATCGGACGTGAGCGTGTCGAAAATACGATTTAGGTAAACAACAGAAAGTCTTAAACAGTTTGGCCGGTTGGGGTTTCAAACCGCGTCCCTCACAAATACTAGTTCAGAGTCCACTTGTGGATGGTAGCTATTTCAGCAACCAACATTGCATCGAGACGAAATCAACGCAGAGTGGACTCTGTGGCATCCGCTGGGGCGTCAGAAGGACCGTGGCCTCGACTGAGGACCAGCCGTGACTGTCACCTTGAGGGATTCCGCGAAGCGACTGGAAGCATGACTCAGGAGGTCTGGGTCAGATCGGATTCAACTTTCTCCGTACTCAGCACCCGTTACCTGGTCTGAAAGTTTGAAATGCGTGATTATTTTCAAAGAAACATTGGTTACTAGGATCTGTTTACGTATTTTCCAATCTGAACAGTTGCATACGATGAATGACTTTCTTTTAAATGACTTGACCTCTCGATTTCTCATGGAGAAACTGAACTAAATTTTCATTCCCCTTACAAACTCATTATGGTAGCCCTAGCGTCGTTACTACATTCGACAAACCTCCGTAACGATCGATTACGTTTTGAACTAACTTTGCCATCAGTTTCGACGAGGTACATTATAAAGAATTTTTTAAATTACGTCAGGATTACTGATTCTTATAGAATAATTACTCTGCTGGTTTTGGTACGCAATAGCTATCGACAACTGCGAATAATTCTCTAAAATGGTTTTATTAAAAAGTATAGAAAATAGTTCTAGGTATCTCTTACCTCAGAAAATCCCATCCAAGATAAATTTCATTACGAGTCAAAACGTCCAAACCGACATACTCAGCTTGCGAACCAGTTACAACAGCTACGGACAGCCACGTATTACCCCTAAACGCACTCTTTATGAATACAGAAAAGCCGAAATGACATTCTCGAAAAACGCGAGGTGCTTCGGTAATAGGTTTATGAGCAGGAAAACCCTTCAAAGATATACCACGTCCTTCAAAGACTTACGTACTAGGTAATAACGACGACGACGCCATTGCCTTGTAAACAGCCATTGCTTTTTCGCAATTCGTGCAACAAAGTTTTTTTTTTTCATCTCCCATTTCTTACTCATGAGATCTGAGCGAGCTAATGCAGAAGTTTGCTCCTTTCAGCGAAATTCTCCACTGGAGCAGGAGTGCAACAAAGGGTTTCCAACCGGGAATATTTCGGAACGGACTGCCGGTTCAGACATTTGGCTGATAACCAAGGGAAACTTCCCGAAGACCTTGGACAGAGCGGATCAGGACATGGGTACTATCCGTATAGTCTTTTTGAATGAAGATTATTTTTCGTCTCTTGTAACTTGAATCGCTTGACTTCCTAGTGAAATTGTGACAATCCTTATGGTGTTTTATATAGTGTGTATAGAGAGAGAGGGAGGGAGAGAGAGAGAGAGAGAGAGAGAGACCATGTTGAAAACTGAATAAATGGTAATTTATCAGTTTCTATTTTTACGAATAAAATTTGCTCGTGTCAAAGGTAGTATTTTCATGCTAGGTTAAAATTCGACGTAAGCTGGCCACCAGTTTTATCAAATGATGTTCACAGCAGACTTATAAACGCTTTCCAGCCTCACGACTATAGATACTTCGGATATCCGCTCCTCTTATCTGAACTGGTATGTCTTTGGCTTAGTCCCAAGAAACCCAGTAGTATCTTAGGTAAGTGTGCTATTTCAACGTGGAATAGGAACATTGGCGTCCTTCTTATTTTCCTGATCTTTATACCTTATCTTACCGCGTCGGCTTGTTAGGTATTGGATTTGGCAATGTTAGTGGTAGGTAAGGCCAAATACCCTTCCTATGTGACGCTGTAACTCTGCACATTTATGTACATGTAGGAGACACACGATCTGAACCTAATGAAGACGCTGGCATCTCAACTAGCCATAATCTAATTTATAGTCTTAGCAACGTAAATAATATTTGAGTATTTTTTATGCCTCGAAGACTGATGATGAGCAACAGTGGCTCGAAACGTCTCGCAAATGAATTACTGTTACAAGACTAACGACTGTGTGTATTTTTTTAGAGGTATCAACACCAACGACGATATGTACGTTAATAAACAATTCCTAGCCAACTCTTTGTCGCTAAATGTTGAAAAGATGCACAGCGTGCAGTTCAGAACTTGTAAGATGTTTCCTCCCAGTAGTTATATGTTTAAAATATGACAACAGGCAGACAGAAGTGGTTGACATTATTAAAGTCTTGAGGTTACAACTTTGTTACAAATTCTTCTGAGAGGAGCATACTACAAAAACACTGAAGCGACTAAATAAATCTTTATTGGCCAAACGGATATTGCCACGCATAGCTAACATTCCTCGCGTAATTTTTTCCATAATACCGCTCAGTATTATTTTATGGGGCAACTCATCAAGCGAAGCTAAAGTTTGCCGAGTCCAAAAGCAAGTAACATAAGTTATCTCTGGGGTTCACTTAAGAATTTACTGTAGAGGTTAGTTCAAGGGCCTGGGGGTCTATATACCCCAGTACGTTTATTCCTTAGGGAAATTTTACTATAAATTATATATTTGTTGTTCAAACCAACTGTTGTTCAAAGCAACAGCTCATTTCACAGAATCAATACTAGAAATGAGAATAACATTCGCACTGTCGAATCAACCCGGGTAGAGCAATGTTCTGTGCGATATACGAGTATTATGAGTTTTTAAGTTTACGTATGTATGCTACCATGCCAATAACGTTATTTTAAAACGTTGATGAATGTGGAATGTTGTTCTCGCTAGTGTTTACTACGACAACGGTTACGTATTATAATGATAGACGACGCACTTTTCTATACACCCACGCAGGGTGACGGTGCAAAATTACGACGGTAGGCCTACACACTTGAAAATGGCAAACTGTCGAAAATTGTGGGTAGTAATGTGATCGACAGTGTTTGTATAAGAGCCAAAGTGGAAAACGGAATTTCGATTAACACGGGCCTGTACTGCGAAGACCAGATAAAATTCAACGTGTAGTAATATCTGTCTTGAATCGCGTTACAGCCTATCAACGCTTCAAGTCAACATTTTGAGCATATGGTATGAAAGTCATAATAATAAACACACGAACCGTACCGGAGTTACTATTTGCTTAAAATCGGTACAGCGGTTTGCGGCGTTGTTATCTAGTTACTATTTAATCAAGTTCCGCAGATACGTCATTGAAGTGCTCTTCGAAGGTTATTTCCAGCGCTACAGGCAAATAAATCAGCATCATATTTCGATAGCTACAAACGTTGCAAAGTACTTAGTACGTCAGACCATCGCCACATAGTCCGCTATAACTTTGCGAACATTTCACCTAGTGTTATCCCGTTCTGGATAAATTTGCGGTGGCCTGTCTAAGTGATCTCTAACCAAATAAATACTTCTTGCAGTTTTACGAAATACAGCAACCAGCCACTTTTTTATGTGTTTTTGTTTAAGCTAATGCTGTTGTGGCCGAGCGGTTCTAGGCGCTTCAGTCCGGAACCGCGCTGCTGCTACGGTCGCAGGTTCGAGTCCTGCCTCGGGCATGGATGTGTGTGCTGTCCTTAGGCTAGTTAGGTTTAAGTAGTTTCAAGTCTAGGGGACTGATGACCTCAGATGTTAAGTCCCATAGTGCTCAGAGCTATTTGAATCATTTTAAGCTAATACGCGTTTCGGGCTTTCACCCACCTTCACTTAGCGTAATACATATTTGAACGTTCAGTCAGTACATCGTTACAACATCGACAGCAGTTAATAATGCTGCAGGTGCCCTGCGCAAAATAACAATTCTGTTTAGCTACTATATTTCACGAATTGTATATTTACGATACATTGCTGTTTAGTTGTACATATGGTCTATTCTGCTTGTTGTCCGATTTTCGCGTTTATAGATGTGGCACACACAAGTTTGCAAGATAGAAGTAGAGTAACATGTATAGACTCGAAAATCGGAGAGCAGCAGGGTAGAAAGTAAGTATAGCTAAACAGCAATACATCTAGGGTGACCAGATATAATTGTTCAAAAAGGAGGGCAAACAGCTTGAAAAAGGAGGGCAAAGGAAGAAAAAAGAGGACGCATCAAACGGGTGAACTGCAGATGAGGATACCACCCGTCAGCTTTGGTCAAGTCACGTGATTGCCGGGTTTCACCGGTAAAACTGGTAGTTAATTGTTACTGATGGTCAGGTGGTGGTTAACTAAGCAATATAAAAAAAATTAAAAACCTTGATTGTGGTGACAGTGTGGCGTCAATTGTTTTTTATGTCAACAACACGGAATTGCTTGCAAAGCGAAAAACGTAAGACCATTCACCTCCCTTCATTCGACGCACCGCTACCAACAACTACAATTCAAGCAGCAGCTGACGATATGTAAACTGCACTTTAACCTTCCGAATGCAAATAAACTGAATGACTATGAAACAATGAAATAAAGCCATGACAGTTAATCTGTCGAGTTATTTCTTACCTTCATTGGCCACTGAGACATACGTTCCAGCTCCACATATCTTACATTCCGCTTCAAATTCATTTCTCCCTTTCTTAAAGTCGGATATTTGCAGGAAAGGACATCAGAAAATGTATACTTTCGTTTAGGCATAGCCAAATATTTTACGTAACTCACTCGGTTAAAAATTATACTCACAAATCACACGTGCGCTACAGGAAACCAAGCCAATACAAAGCGAAGATACGAAACGAAAATTTTAAATAATCGATATTTGCATTCGCTTATAGGTAGCTCAACGATGTCATCGACGATCCTGGTGCTACTTACTAACGCCGCCTTCGTGTGTGTTTGTCACGAAGGCCGTGCCAATAGTTCAAGTATTTAAGAAAAGAGCAATAGAACGGGGCGAATTGTAAATTTAACTGTATTACGCTCAACTATGCGAAAAATCCGGACACTAAAAATCCGCCCGGACCCCGGACAAAGAGCTAAAAAGGAGGACATGTCCGGATTAATCCGGACGTCTGGTCACCCTAAATATATCGTAAATATCAATACGCGAAGTGGAGTAGCTAAACAGAATTGTTATTTTGCACGGGACAACTACAACATCCTTCTGTCGTTGTTGTAAAGATGTACCAACAGAACACTCAAATATGTATTAAGCTAAGTGATGATGGGTGAAAGCCCGAAATGCGGATTAGCTTAAACAAAAAGTACAAGAAAGGTGGCTGCTTGTATTTCTTAAAATAATATAATCCACAGCCACGAAACTCAACAACTAGTAAAATGGATGAATTATTGTTAAATACTTCCTGTCCAGTTTAATGGCACGGAGAAGATCGGTACCGCTGATATATTACACTGAGCCACTACAGAAAACAGCTTCGTACCTGTTTGTAACACTCCGTCCATGGTACCGCATTTTAACTTTTAAGACGACATTCACACAGCGTTGGACGCCACATTGGAACATCTCCCACTATTAAGGATGGAGGATGCGACACTGTTGTTGATATCGAGTTTGGCAACAGAGACATATGCCTACCTGTTACGGGAGATGGCAGCAGTGGAGACTGGCGGATGTTGTGGTGAGTGGCGGGGCTGTTGTTGCACCGGCAGCGATGCAGGTGATGAGATACGGAATGACCAGGGGCAGCCGCTTCTCTGCTACTTATGGGACCAAGCGTGCGAGTAGCCAGCTGTGAGAGTAGTGGGAGAGGTGGGGAGGGGAGGCGGGGAGAGGGCGACAACAGACTCGGCCACAGAATCTCGGAATGCGTAGCCGCCGGGAACCACCCCACGCGCCTTCACTGCTGTGACGCACGCACCGTCTCGAAAAGCCTGCGTAACGGGGCACCTACGCACTGTCGATTACCCCAAAGCGCCTTTCTCGGGCGACTTCCCTGTCTCCATCGACACTGCTCATCGTAGTTTAACACGGAAATAACACTGCGCTGCATATTTCTCCGCGTTTGTTGTTACCTCATTGGAATCTGAGTCCCCCCGGAACGTAAGTAAAACCCTGCCGAATATACTGGCGTACGTACGAGTATTATGGTCCGTTTGTGCTGTAACCTCTGACATCGCCGTAAAGGCCACGCAGACAATCATCTACATCTACATCTACATCCATACTCCGCAAGCCACCTGACGGTGTGTGGCGGAGGGTACCTTGAGTACCTCTATCGGTTCTCCCTTCTATTCCAGTCTCGTATCGTTGGTGAAAAGAAGGATTGTCGGTATGCCTCTGTGTGGGCTCTAATCTCTCTGATTTTATCCTCATGGTCTCTTCGCGAGATATACGTAGGAGGGAGCAATATACTGCTTGACTCCTCGGTGAAGGTATGTTCTCGAAATTTCAACAAAAGCCCGTACCGAGTTACTGAGCGTCTCTCCTGCATAGTCTTCCACTGGAGTTTATCTATCATCTCCGTAACGCTTTCGCGATTACTAAATGATCCTGTAACGAAGCGCGCTGCTCTCCGTTGGATCTTCTCTATCTCCTCTATCAACCCCATCTGGTACGGATCCCACACTGCTGAGCAGTATTCAAGCAGTGGGCGAACAAGCGTACTGTAACCTACTTCCTTTGTTTTCAGATTGCATTTCCTTAGGATTCTTCCAATGAATCTCAGTCTGGCAACTGCTTTACCGACGATCAATTTTATATGATTATTCCATTTTAAATCACTCCTAATGCGTACTCCCAGATAATTTATGGAATTAACTGCTTCCAGTTGCTGACCTGCTATATTGTAGCTAAATGATAAGGGATCTTTCTTTCTATGTATTCGCAGCACATTACACTTGTCTACATTGAGATTCAATTGCCATTCCCTGCACCATGCGTCAATTCGCTGCAGATCCTCCTGCGTTTCAGTACAATTTTCCATTGTTACAACCTCTCGATATACCACAGCATCATCCGCAAAAAGCCTCAGTGAACTTCCGATGTCATCCACTAGGTCATTTATGTATATTGTGAACAGCAACGGTCCTACGACACTCCCCTGCGGCACACCTGAAATCACTCTTACTTCGGAAGACTTCTCTCCATTGAGAATGACATGCTGCGTTCTGTTATCTACGAACTCTTCAATCCAATCACACAATTGGTCTGATAGTCCATATGCTCTTACTTTGTTCATTAAATGACTGTGGGGAACTGTATCGAACGCCTTGCGGAAGTCAAGAAACATGGCATCTACCTGGGATCCAGTCTCTATGGTCCTCTGAGTCTCGCGGGCGAATAGCGCGAGCTGGGTTTCACCCGATCGTCTTTTTCGAAACCCATGCTGATTCCTACAGAGTAGATTTCTAGTCTCCAGAAAAGTCATTATACTCGAACATAATACGTGTTCCAAAATTCTACAATTGATCGACGTTAGAGACATAGGTCTATAGTTCTGCACATCTGTTCGACGTCCCTTCTTGAAAACGGGGATGACCTGTGCCCTTTTCCAATCCTTTGGAACGCTACGCTCTTCTAGAGACCTACGGTACATCAGACTGATGATATTGGTATCGAAACGCTATATGGCAGACAGAAGGCCGAAATACTGTATTTCGCCTACCGAAATCTTCACCGCGGAAGATTGTAATACGCTTCCTTCTTTCAGTCATCGCTCGAACACCGAAACAGCGGATATTGAGATTAGTGATCAAGGAATAGAAAAGCAACTACAGCCGCTTAGGGAAGAGTCGGCAGTTCACTTCTCTTAGCGCGTCCAAATGGCAGAATTAAACGATAACCAGAAGGAAGGCTTTTTATCTATGTGCACTGGGGGTCCGGATATCTTCCTCTCTTCAGTACTTTCTCTGCTCTGAGTGCTTGATGATGCTGTATCTCTTAGCGCACGGAAGGTATTTTGAGGCCTGTAGTACCCGTTTTTAAGGTATGTGATTAATTTCGTTGCTCTATTTCTGATATCTTATTTATTTGCTAAAACACTGATCAGCCGACACAAACGTTGAATATTGTTACCGCAGCACAAAACTGCGAAAGGTGACTTGGCAATGGAGGAAACAAAATACTGTCCACTGAAGATGCTTCAAAGGAGAAAAACGCGTCTGGTCTCAATAAAACACTTATTACAGTTGCAGAAGAGGAATATATTTCAAATTCTACTCTAAATAATACTTTTAATTCTGTCACAAAAGAATATATCTCAATATGAATAGTAAAACAGCGACTGCGGAAGAGAAGATATACAAACAAAACAGGTAACATAAATATTGTATGTGTGCCTTTTCATTGTTTTTAATTGCTGTGAAAAGAATATTGTTGGACAAAATTAGAAAAACCGAAAACTTGTTATGGTTATAATGAAGAGACAAAGCACTAGAAATTTCAAAAAATTACATTCAAACGAATAAAATTCATGAAGTAAGACACTTCGATATTGTTTTTAAATGAAGAAAATATTAAGGACCGAATAAGGTTCAAACTCAGTACATTTCACTTAGCAGCCAATCACCTTCACCATTACGCTAACGCAGCTCGTCTTTCAATGGGGCTCCTGGAGGACTCTAAAATATCACGCAAAATACTAACAAACACTGTTGGTATGACCATGGATTACTCACGTTTTGTCGAAGTACAATAGGAAATAAACAATTACCGCTGTTCTTTATTGCGAAAAAGCGGTTCGTGAGAATGATACAAACACCTTTCCTTGCTGTCGCCAGAATTAGGAGGCTTATTGCTTGTTTGGTTTAATTAATTAATAGAATATGAAGCAATTGGTATAAAGAATACTTTTTCCAAACTTTCTATAAAAGAAAGTCTGCTATCAAGACATTGCTTTTGTTCTATTACTTTATTTATGACTGAACGTTTTAAAACTGAAGACACTTGTCCATGCTCTGCACTGCAGTCGAGCTCTGGCAACGTCGTTCTCTGTTCATTGGCTGACTGTGCTTTGTGACGTCAGATGCGCAGAACGAACCTACTCGGCCGCCGTTGTAAATGACGCGCACTTTAGCCACAAGATTGTCTTTCAGTATTGACCAGAAGTACGAGGTTGGCTTAAAAAGTATCCGACCTTTGATTTTCCCGCGCAAAATAGAGACGATAGCGCGGCGCCACTGTACACAGTAAAGGAAGAGACCTTTTTACGCGTGCGTGAATTTTGTCCCCGCCCTCCAGCGTATCAGTCGCTGCCTGTCGGTCGCTGAGTGAGGTGCTACACAACGTGTTCGTCGGATTACCGATTTCTCAAGATGACTGAACGTGTTCAGCACAGATACTGCATCAAATTTTGTCAAAAGCTTGGTGACTCTCAAAGCGAAACAATTCGTAAGATTCAGCTGGTGTTTGGAGAAGATGTGATGGGTGTAGCACAAATTAAGGAGTGGTTCAACCGATTCAAAAATGGGCGCAGTTAGCGGAGAGTCACCAACGTTCTAGCAGGCACCAAACTGCACGGAGTGCAGCTGTTGTTGAGACGGTGCAAAATTTGATGGTGGCAGATCGTCGTTTGACCGTGCGGGAGATTCCCCAAAAGGTTGGAATGAGTAAAGATTCTGCACATGCAATTTTTCGTGATGATTTGAACATGCACCGAGTGGCTGCGAAATTCATGCCCAAGTTGTTGTCGCCGGAGCAAAAAGACCTCCGTTTTGACGTTGCACAGGACCTTCTGGACACCAGCAACACTGATCCTGGGTTTCTGAACACCGTGATAACTGGAGATGGTACGACCCAGAAACAAAAAGACAGTCGTCACAATGGAAGCATACCGAGTCTCCAAGGCCGAGGAAAGTGTGGCAGGTGCGAAGCAAAACCAAGGTGATACTAACTGTCTTCTTGATGTCCGTGGAATTGTGCATCACGAATACGCACCGGAAGGACAAACAGTGACAAAAGAGTACTATCAAGATGTTCTCCGGCGACTCCGTGACGCAGTTCGGCGCAAAAGATCAGACATGTGGACGGCGAAAAGCTGGCAACTGCATCACAACAATGCACCTCCCCCCCCCCCACATTAATCCACTTGATCCAAAAAGTTTTGGCCAAGAATGGAATTACAGCCGTTCGCCAACCTCCCTACTCTCCAGACATGGCTCCTTGCGACTTCTGGTTGTTTCCGAAATTGAAGACGCCACTGAAAGGATCCAGTTTTGACAGTAGAGAAGAGATAATGCGAAACACGACGACGGAGGTGAACATCATTCCAAAAGAAGACTTCCAGAGGTGTTCCAGCACTGGAAGGATCGGTGGGCTAAGTGTGTGCAAGCACAAGGGGCCTAATTTGAAGTGGATTAGGGTCCCAACCCCGTCCGGTATTCGAATTATTTTTTCTGGCCAAACGTCGGATACTTTTTAGACAGGCTTCGTAATTTCAATTTTTAAATTATATTTCCTCCTAGTGCTTCCCAGATTTAAGTGGTGGAAAGTTAGAGTGAAGTAGGAGGAAAATGGAATGAAGAGTGAATGGTTAAAATGGTTCAAATGGCTCTGAGCACTATGGGACTCAACATCTTAGGTCATAAGTCCTCTAGAACTTAGAACTACTTAAGCCTAACTAACCTAAGGACATCACACACACCCATGCCCGAGGCAGGATTCGAACCTGCGACCGTAGCAGTCCCGCGGTTCCAGTGAATGGTTATCTCTAACAAAATGACCGCGATGCATGTAACTGAAGCGTTTTGAACAATTAGAAAAGAAAAAGATTGCCACCGAAGAGAAGAGAATAAAATCAGAAAAAATAGTCTGAAAGATACCTAAATAAAGCCGAACTTAAGTCAGGTGTTCCAAAATAGAATAAACAGGCAAAAGGGTGCCATGGAAAGCCAGTTAGAAAGCGGCGAAGAAAAATGGAATTTACAGAAATAATGTATCAATAGAAGAGAATGAAATGTGCATTAAATGTTTGGAGTCAATTGGAGAAGACTGGGTGCTGTGTACCATGAGTAGAGGGTGGGAATATGTTGGATGTGTGGATGAGGATAGTATTTTGTGTTTTATTTGCGATCTCTGTACAACAGCGAGATAAATATCGGTGAATTGAGCTGAAACAGCAACAACAAGTTCCCAGGCTTATGTGTTCTATTATTATTAAATAAGTATCAGTACAATTTATCATTAACAACCAATATTACCTATCACAGGAAAGAAAATGGTCGTTACTGCAAAAGCCTTGTGAATGTAATTAAATGCTATAAATAACAAATAAAAATCATTACACTGTGCTACTCGAGGAACATGGCTTGAGGTAAGAGAATAGCCATCCGACTAACCAACACAGTTACACGGTAAAGACAAAAAACTGAAGCCGGACGATACTTCGCGACTCTCCCATGATAATGGAAAGGTATCGGTACCGAACAAGATATCTGTCAGGTTCTACAGTGACTGGACGATAGAATATGCTGCTCTACTAGCATTGGCATAGTAACGACTGGAAATAAAACGCGCAGGTCGGCCCCGTCTTAGGTCTATATCGCTGACGTCATGAATTCTGCAAACAGAGATCTTGCGACATCACCTCGCCCTGTTTCTCCTTGAGATCCATAGCGCTGTAGACAACAGCGCCCCAGGTAATGCTGTGTTCTTTGACTTCAAGAAGGCATTCGATGCAGATCCACACTGTCATTTCGTGAAAAAAAAATGTGAACTTCCCCAGTATAGGACGAGATTTGTGGCTGGATTCAAGACTTCCTTGCAGATAGAAATCAACACGTCACTTTTAACGGGCTAAAACCGACATATGTAAAGGAACTTCAGGAATACCACAAGGTTCAAATGGGTCTGAGCACTATGGGACTTAACTGCAGAGGTCATCAGCCCCCTAGAACTTAGAACTACTTAAACCTAACTAACCTAAGGACATCACACACATCCATGCCCGAAGCAGGATTCGAACCTGCGACCGTAGCGGTCGCGCGGCTCCAGACTGTAGCGCCTAGAACCGCTCGGCCACTACGGCCGGCAATACCGCAAGGAAGTGTGATGAGACCATTACTGTTTACAAAATATATAAATGCTCTAGTGAGAATGTCGGACGTTCCATAACGCTGTTCGCAGATGCTGCAGTTGTCGGTAAGGAGGTACCAACGCCAAAACATTAGCGAATTGCAGGAAGATCTGCAGAGAATCGTGGGGTGACTGATAGTTGAAAGTGATCGTAAATAAATTTATCGTTTGGGGCACAAATAGGCGCAGTAATCCACTGCTGTACAATTGCACTATTTGCGACAAAACAATGGAAAAAGTGTCTTCCGTAAAATGGCTTGGAGAGACTGTATGGAGAGATCCAAAGTGGAATCACCACATGAAATAAATCGTAGAAGCAATTTCCATGCTAACATTCACTGGAAGAATCGTAAGGACCGGCCGCTTTGGTCGAGCGGTTCTAGGCGCTTCAGTCCGCGGGTTCGAATCCTGTCTCGGGCAAGGATGTGTGTGATGTCCTTAGGTTAGTTAGGTTTAAGTAGTTTTAAGTCTAGGGGGCTGATGACCTCAGATGTTGAGTCCCATAGTGCTTAGAGGCATTTGAGCCGTTTGACTCTTAAGGAAACAAACAAGGACGCGTTGAAAATTAATGCCTCCGATATTTTTATTTTGTTCTTACCTTCGTTGAGGTATTACGTATCGCACATTTTACTGTACATTTATATATACACTGAAGAGCCAAAGAAATTAGTACACAGTCTAACACCGTGCAGAACCCCCCCCCCCCCCCCCCCTCCCTGAATACGCAGAACTGCCGCAACACGACGTAGCAACATTGACTCGACTAATGTTTGAAGCAGTGCTGGAGGGAATTGACACCACGAATACTGCAGGGCTGTCCATAAATCCGTAAGGATACGAGGTGGTGGAGCTTTCTTCTGAACAGCACATTGCAAGGCATCCCGGATATGCTCAATCATGTTAACGTCTGGGGAGTTTGGTGGCCAGCCGAAGCGTTTAAACTCAGAGGAGTGTTCCTAGAGCCACTCTGTAGCAATTCCGGACGTTTGGGGTGTCGCATTGTCCTGCTGAAAATGTCCAAGTCCATCGGAAAGCACACAGACAGGATGCTTACGTACGTGTCACATGTCAGAGTCGTATCTAGACGTATCAGGGGTCCCATATCACTCCAACTGCACACGACCCCCACCATTACAGAACCTCCAACAACTTGAACGGTCCCCTGCTGACATGTTGTGTCCATGAAAAAAATGGTTCAAATGGCTCTGAGCACTATGGGACTTAACTTCTGAGGTCATCAGTCCCTGGAACTTAGAACTACTTAAACCTAACTAACCAAAGGACATCACACGCATCCATGCCCGAGGCAGGATTCTAACCTGCGACCGTAGCGGTCACGCGGTTCCAGACTGTAGCGCCTAGAACCGCTCGGCGACCCCGGCCGGCCAGGGTCATGAATTCATGACGTTGTCTCCATGCCCGTACATCCCCATCTACTCGATACAATTTGAAACGAGACTCGTCCGACCAGGCAAAATGTTACCAGCCAACAGCCAAATGTCGTGTCATGCAGTCATCAAGGGTACACGAGTGGACCTTCGACTCCGAAATCCCATATCGATGGTGTTTCTTTGAATGATTCGCGCACTGACACTTCTTGTTGGCCCAGCATTGAAATCTGCAGCAATTTGCGGAAGGGTTGCACTTCTGTCATGTTGAACAATTCTCTTCAGTCGTCGTTGGTCCCGTTCTTGCAGGATGTTTTTCCATCAGCAGCGATGTCGGAGATTTGATCTTTTACCGGGTTCCTGATATTTACAGTACATTCGTGAAATGGTCTTACGTGAAAATCCCTACTCACCACTACCTCGGAGATGCTATGTCCCATCGATCGTCCGCCGATTATAACACCACGTTCAAACTCACTTAAATCTCTATAACCTGCAATTGTGGCAGCAGTATCCGATCTAACAACTGCGCCAGACACTTGTCGTCTTATATCGGCGTCAGCGTTGCCAACACAGAAAAATTTATTCCGCTAAACTGAAGTTAAAATTCCGCTAAATGCTAATTATTGTTATTTACCCACCTAAAAACGAAATTTCATTGCACTGATAACTTACAAAGAAATTTTTTGTCATCGTCATGGCATTTTATTATTAGTATTATTATTTATTATTATTACTAAAAGGAAGTTTACTAATTTCAGATTCCACTCACCACATTAATGTATTTCAAGCCACAGTATTTCATTTTCCTCCTTATCCTGCAGTAGATTGTCTTCCGTGTCCACTGCTGAAGCACTGGACCACATTAATGTATTTCAAGCCACAGTATTTCATTTTCCTCCTTATCCTGCAGTAGATTGTCTTCCGTGTCCACTGCTGAAGCACTGGGACCGAGTGAAGATTTTCCTGGGGCCTATGGTCTCATGGTGTCGATTTCTTGGAGAACATTCTCTGGGAGCTCGTAGTCGTGAAAGCACTTACCAACACGATTAAGACCAACTGTTACTGTAATTATTGCGTTCACCATAATAGTAGTTAGTCTGCTCCGGAGAGACGTTTTTATCAAATTTAGTTGGCTAAAGGCCCTTTCCACCTCTGCATTGGACCACGGTAAAACTAAAAGCATAATAGCCAGATCTGAGAGTTCTCGGGAAGGATTTAAGTCGCTGGCATCTCTGTATATTCTACACTCCTGGAAATTGAAATAAGAACACCGTGAATTCATTGTCCCAGGAAGGGGAAACTTTATTGACGCATTCCTGGGGTCAGATACATCACATGATCACACTGACAGAACCACAGGCACATAGACACAGGCAACAGAGCATGCACAATGTCGGCACTAGTACAGTGTATATCCACCTTTCGCAGCAATGCAGGCTGCTATTCTCCCATGGAGACGATCGTAGAGATGCTGGATGTAGTCCTGTGGAACGGCTTGCCATGCCATTTCCACCTGGCGCCTCAGTTGGACCAGCGTTCGTGCTGGACGTGCAGACCGCGTGAGACGACGCTTCATCCAGTCCCAAACATGCTCAATGGGGGACAGATCCGGAGATCTTGCTGGCCAGGGTAGTTGACTTACACCTTCTAGAGCACGTTGGGTGGCACGGGATACATGCGGACGTGCATTGTCCTGTTGGAACAGCAAGTTCCCTTGCCGGTCTAGGAATGGTAGAACGATGGGTTCGATGACGGTTTGGATGTACCGTGCACTATTCAGTGTCCCCTCGACGATCACCAGTGGTGTACGGCCAGTGTAGGAGATCGCTCCCCACACCATGATGCCGGGTGTTGGCCCTGTGTGCCTCGGTCGTATGCAGTCCTGATTGTGGCGCTCACCTGCACGGCGCCAAACACGCATACGACCATCATTGGCACCAAGGCAGAAGCGACTCTCATCGCTGAAGACGACACGTCTCCGTTCGTCCCTCCATTCACGCCTGTCGCGACACCACTGGAGGCGGGCTGCACGATGTTGGGGCGTGAGCGGAAGACGGCCTAACGGTGTGCGGGACCGTAGCCCAGCTTCATCGAGACGGTTGCGAATGGTCCTCGCCGATACCCCAGGAGCAACAGTGTCCCTAATTTGCTGGGAAGTGGCGGTGCGGTCCCCTACGGCACTGCGTAGGATCCTACGGTCTTGGCGTGCATCCGTGCGTCGCTGCGGTCCGGTCCCAGGTCGACGGGCACGTGCACCTTCCGCCGACCACTGGCGACAACATCGATGTACTGTGGAGACCTCACGCCCCACGTGTTGAGGAATTCGGCGGTACGTCCACCCGGCCTCCCGCATGCCTACTATACGCCCTCGCTCAAAGTCCGTCAACTGCACATACGGTTCACGTCCACGCTGTCGCGGCATGCTACCAGTGTTAAAGACTGCGATGGAGCTCCGTATGCCACGGCAAACTGGCTGACACTGACGGCGGCGGTGCACAAATGCTGCGCAGCTAGCGCCATTCGACGGCCAACACCGCGGTTCCTGGTGTGTCCGCTGTGCCGTGCGTGTGATCATTGCTTGTACAGCCCTCTCGCAGTGTCCGGAGCAAGTATGGTGGGTCTGACACACCGGTGTCAATGTGTTCTTTTTTCCATTTCCAGGAGTGTAATTTCGCTCCAGAACACCGTAGCATTGTTGATTTGTTTCCATTGAACAGAAGTGGGCTTGGACCACTGAAAATCAATTTTTGTCACTGTACTGTCTGACAAGCACATTTCTTTAGCCAGCGATATTGTTGGTTCTTTTATCACTCTCAAGCATTCTCTTGGAGCAATTAAGGATACTTTTTGCAACACTTTTACTTTTGGGAGCACGCAGCGTTGCAGCTCAGAAGCAAGGGAAACAAGAAAATGTTCACATCTTTTCCTTATGGCATTCTCAACCTCATATGAAATTTTGTTGAAATTCTTCATATCCTGCAGTAAGACTGCGACTTCATGTCCGAAGCATATTCTTGGCGACTTATATCTGCGAAAATTGCTGTTAAAAGATCTCCTCTACATCTTGGGACAACAGTTTTCCTTATGACCCCACTGATTAGTAAAACAACATCGTTTAGAAGCCGTGATTGGTCTGCAGAATTTGACTGAAATTCCTTATTTACCAATTGACACTCTTCCAAATAATGTTCAAATGTGTGTGAAATCTTATGGGACTTAACTGCTAAGGTCATCAGTCACTAAGCTTACACACTACTTAACCTAAATTATCCTAAGGACAAACACACACACTCATGCCCGCCGGGATCAGCCGCTCAGTCCATGACTGCAGCACCTGAGACCGCTCGGCTAATCCCTTCCAAATAATGTTTCAGAAAAGTAAGATAAATTTTGTTTACGTCATCGCTGTAGATATTATGGAGGACTTGGCTGTATAGCACTTCTACTGAAGCGCTGCTATCTCAAAGTGGGTTTTTAGATCAAGCTACCGAGACAAAGCACGAGAAACAGCCTCTAAAATAGACATCCGACGTTTATTGCACTTCTGAACTATTTTCAGTGGATTAGCTCCGTCATTTATTGCACTAAATGAATTTCTTTAAGCAATCTGACGAGATGAAGACTTGGAAAACCAAGAATACGTTTCTGACAACAAAAATTCCAAATTCCGGGGCAAAGTTTCAGCTGCGGCAGAAGACACCGCCAGCTGCACGGAATGGCAGACACAAGGAATTAAGACAAGATGAGGAACTTTTCTGTTCAAATGGCTCCGAGCACTAGGATTTTTTACGCTAAATGTAATTTAAAATAGTATATTGGAAAGACTGAATTAAACGGAAAAATATTGTTGCAGACATCAATCCACAAATCCGTTAAAAGATCCGTTGACCGCGAAATGCAAAATTGAACCTGCTGATAGTGTGTAAAATCCGTCAAATATAGCGGAAATTCCGCTAACTTGGCAACACTGATCGGCGTTGTCGCACGTAGCGCCGTATTCAGCTTGTTAACATATCTCTGTATTTGAATAAACATGCCAGTTTCTTTGGCGCTTCAATGTATATCATTGTTGGCTGCAGCCGCTTACCCCACTTGCAATTAGAGCCACTACACTATGACACCTTCGTTCGTTCTTCATTCTCGTTCACATTGCAATAGCTGGACTCTGTTTCTTGCTGCACTATTTGCCATGAGTCTTCGTACGTTTGGAGACATACAGGTTAAGTAAATCTTCTGTTTGCTGTGTCACTTGTTTCGAGAAATAAAAGTTAAGTAAATCTTCAGTTTGCTGTGTTACTTGTTCACTAATCTAGTCATACTCAACAACATTAAATTTATAGTTTTTAATTATGTTTCGGAAGTCAGAAGTGTGTGAGTCTGACTGACATCAATGGAAGGATTTACGTAGCGGCGGCCATTTTTGCGCGAGGCTCTTTACATATGAGCGGCAGTAGGTCAGAAATAAAAACGTTGAGGTTCGCCGATGACATTGTAATTCTGTCAGAGACAGCAAAGGACTTGGAAGAGCAGTTGAACGGAATGGACAGTGTCTTGAAAGGAGGATATAAGATGAACACCAACAAAAGCAAAACGAGGATAATGGAATGTAGTCCAATTAAGACGGGTGATGCTGAGGGAATTAGATTAGGAAATGAGACACTTATAGTAGTAAAAGAGTTTTGCTATTTGGGGAGCAAAATAACAGATGATGGTTGAAGTAGAGAGGATATAAAATGTAGACTGGCAATGTCAAGGAAAGCGTTTCTGAAGAAGAGAAATTTGTTAACATCGAGTATAGATTTAAGTGTCAGGAAGTCGGTTCTGAAAGTATTTTTACGGAGCGTAGACATGTATGGAAGCGAAACATGGACGATAAATAGTTTGGACAAGAAGAGAATAGAAGCTTTCGAAATGTGGTGCTACAGAAGAACACTGTAGATTAGATGGGTAGATCACATAACTATTGAGGAGGTATTGAACAGACTTGGGGAGAAGAGGAGTTTGTGGCACAACTTGACAAGAAGAAGGGACCGGTTGGTAGGACATGTTCTGAGGCATCAAGGGATCACAAATTTAGCATTGGAGGGCAGCGTGGAGGGTAAAAATCGTAGAGGGAGACCAAGAGATGAATACACTAAGCAGATTCAGAAGGATGTAGGTTGCAGTAAGTACTGGGAGATGATGAAGCTTGCACAGGATAGAGTAGCATGGAGAGCTGCATCAAACCAGTCTCAGGACTGAAGACAACAACAACAGGTCAGCTTCCGCGTGAGTTGCAATATTTCTAAGTATTGAGTCGTGGAATTTTAATATTTACGCATGTCGATAGTGAACACGCTGAGATATTTTCAAGTTTGAGACTCAGAATGATTCGCATCAGGTGAAATGGTTGTGTCGTAGATAGTAGAATGCTCCAAAACCTTTTCAAACTATTTCGCGTTAGGCTATCTAGTCTGAACTTCAGTATAGTTCAGTTATTTCTGGGGTGATCTGCACTCAGAATATAGTTACTACGTAGTTGTGCCACTTTAACGTTAGACTTATGCTAAAGGAACTTTGATTACTTCCCGGAAGTTTACACGAACGTGACGTATTGTTCCGTTTCATTGAAGCCCTCGCTCAGACGATAATTATTTCATTGATGAACTGTTATTAACTGTGGTAAGCGTTACTCTATTGGAAATAAACTCAGTTGTAAAATTTAAAACGCTATTAATAGTGAACATTACTTTTAACGAAAATACTTGCTTGCATTTATTTGACGGATGCATTGTTTGGCCCCTAGACAGTAGCATAGCTAATACTTAAAAATCCAACCACACCTTCAGAGGCTCTATAAACAGTGATTTTCTCATATACAATTTATTATTCATGCTGTTGCAGATTGGAACTCGTGACCTATAAGTTTATTGAACAATATTTTGTGAAATTAACAGGAAAGTCACAGCTATTACTTCGTCGTTTATTATCCATCAAGTCTCATACGCTGGTCTCCTTCGAGAGCAGTTGTGTAGCTCATTTATTACTATCCATCAACTCAACACACTTCACATGAGACCAGACAAAAAGCGAAAGCTATAGGAGTGAAAGAGCAACAGAAAAACCTGTCGCAAACGTAGGATATTTTATCTGTGCAGTGTAAAAACTCAATGCCATCCATGAAGCCACTCATATCCCATACATGCACCTTCTATCCCATAGAGCTTTTCACAAAATCGTCACACATCCCTAACACACATGGCTGTCGCCTTCTCGTCTTGCCAGTAGTAGACATTTTACTTCTAGTCTGCTTTTGTTTGTGCACATACACTACTGGCCATTACAATTGCTACACCATGAAGATGATGTGCTACAGACGCGAAATTTAACCTACAGGAAGAAGATGCTGTGATATGTAAATGATTAGCTTCCCAGAGCATTCACACAAGGTTGGCGCCGGTGGCGACTCCTACTACGTGCTGACATGAGGAAAGTTTCCAACCGATTTCTCATACACAAACAGCAGTCGACCGACGTTGCCTGGTGAAAGGTTGTTGTGATGCCTCGCGTAAGGAGGAGAAATGCGTAGCATCACGTTTACGACTTTGATAAAGGTCGAATTGTAGCCTATCGCGATTACGGTTTATCGTATCGCGACATTGCTGCTCGCGTTGGTCGAGATCCAATGACTGTTAGCAGAATATGGAATCGGTGGGTTCAGGAGGGTGATACGGAACGCCGTCCTGGATCCCAACGGCCTCGTATCACTAGCAGTCGAGATGACAGGCATCTTATCCGCATGACTGTAACGGATCGTGCAACCACGTCTCGATCCCTGAGTCAACAGATGGGGACGTTTGCAAGACAACAACCTTCTGCACGAACAGTTCGACGACGTTTGCAGCAGCATGGACTATCAGGCCAGAGACCATGGCTGCGGTTACCCCTGACGCTGCATCACAGACAGGTGCGCCTGCGATGGTGTACTCAACGACGAACCTGGGTGCACGAATGGCAAAACGTCATTTTTTCAGATGAATCCAGGTTGTGTTTACAGCATCATGATGGTCGCATCCGTGTTTGGCGACATCGCGGTGAACGCACATTGGAAGCGTGTATTCGTCATCGCCATACTGGCGTATCACCCGGCGTGATGGTATGGGGTACCATTGGATACACGTCTCGGTCACCTCTTGTTCGCATTGACGGCGCTTTGAACAGTGGACGTTACATTTCAGATGTGTTACAACCCGTGGCTCTACCCTTCATTCGATCCCTGCGAAACCACATTCTCCAGATCTCTCACCAATTGAAAACGTCTGGTCAATGGTGGCCGAGCAACTAGCTCGTCACAATACGCCAGTTGCTACTCTTGATGAACTGTGGTATCGTGTTGAAGCTGCATGGGAAGCTGTACCTGTACATGCCATCCAAGCTCTGTTTGACTCAATGCCCATGCGTATCAAGGCTTTTATTACGGCCAAAGGTGGTTGTTCTGGATACTAATTTCTCAGGATCTATGCACCCAAATTGCGTGAAAATGTAATCATATGTCAGTTCTAGTATAATATATTTGTGCAATGAATACCCGTTTATCATCTGTATTTCTTCTTGGTGTAGAAATTTTAATGGCCAGTAGTGTGAAATATACTGGACAGAGTAACTCCGGCAAAGTGAAAAGGTAATGGTCCAATCTGCCATGTCAAAACATACCATGAAATTTTTTATACAGCGAAAGCGAGACTGTGTTAAATTTTGGCTGCGAAGACACACTGCAAGTATTAAAAAAAAAATAGTTGCAAAACCAGATTCATGGCTCGCTACACGGCTGTAGAAACGTCCACTCCTACCGAAACTGTAGGGGACTGCTTTGTAAAATCTGACCGTGGAGTGTATAAATGAAAGAAACGCTAATACGAAGTAATAAACGCGCGCCAAAATGAAACCACAAAACTGTGAAACAAAAACTATACGAAAGGTTTATTGTACAGTGCGGCCACCAAGTACTGTTACCCCCATAAACAACCAACATAAACTCCTAAAACTTGAATAAATAACGTGAATAACAGTTCTTCATGCTTACTTCAAGTCTTCGATCTGGTTAAGTACATTCAAGGAATCATACAACATAAGAAGTGGCAAAACAACGAAGTTTACTTCAAGTAAAAGTGTAGAGGAGATGCCATTAAATCGTAGATTACGTGAAGATGAATTTTACTGTCATCCCCACATTTACTGCGTCTAGTGACGATGAGTCAAGTTTCGTGAAAGAATCGGGAGCAAACCGCACTTTATCATTTCGAGGCGAAAAAAGACAGAATCTGTTGCGCAATCGATTGATGCTATGACTGTTCATAGACAACAATGACGGTGATAAGTATGAGTGGATTACTAATTCCGGGACTTTATATTCAGGGGTCTCAGGTCATATGGAAAAACAGGAAAGAATTATTAACATTTCGTTCGAAACGGCTTGCAATCAGTTGCAGATGTCAATTTATTGCTTTTGATGGATCTTGGCCTCGACATAACGATACCTCTGTCTTTCAGGACGACGGAAAGACAATTCATATAATTCTGATTCCACGCGGAACAGCCAACGTAAATCTCGATAAAGAATTTTTTCGACTGTAGAAAGTATTTTTAAGGAAATTGTTGGACAATATAATCCGATAGCTGCGTGTCATTTGATATTTATCAGTAGAACAATACACTTAAATTTCAGCCATTTGTGCATCATCAGTTTGCATCGGCAAATTTTACAAACTCCTCTAAGTATGATCGCTAAGCAGTGCATAATGCAGAGCAACGGCCAGGACCATTTCTTACTCCACTGCAATTCTAAGTAAAACGTGCCTGAAAACAATTAGTTTTCTTTCGTCAGGTGCGCCAGGAGTAAGGGAAATGTTTGTTTTCGTCATTCAAATGACCCTTCGCTTTGTTGTGACAACTATGGGGAATAAACCAGGAACTGTGTCATTGTTACTAAAAGATACGAATTCAAAACTTAACATACAGGGTGGCGCACGAAATGTGTTACCAATTGTTTCTTTCACAATTTACGATGCACATCAGATATCCCGCTGGGATCTCTACAGCAGTACCAGCAGAGCTTGGAAAAACAAATGAGTTACGAAATGACGTGTAATTCACGATACTGCCGCTAGGAGACTAGTAAGCAGCAATGGCTGACAATGGAAGACTGACGACACAGCAACGGTTGGCAATTGTGTTACTTTTTGATGAAACGAAAAGCCTTGTTGTGACTCAGAGTCGTTTTCGACAACAGTTTATCACACGATGCGTCCCTTGCAAGAAGACCATCCACAGATTGTACGATAAATTTGTACAGGAAGGAACAGTATTAGAAGCGAAGCGACCTCGGCCTAAAGCCTGTTTGTTCGCCGGAGAATATTGAAGCGGTACGAGTTGCTGTACGAAGAAGTCCCGGGAAATCGTGCAGAAAGGCAGCAGTGCTACTGGGAATATCCAGACGCTCCGTTCAACGCATTCTTAAAAGTGACCTCCATATGTACCCATACAAGATGACATGTGCACAGAAGCTCACTGAAGAACACAAGCAGCTGAGACTACTGTTTGGTCAGTGGGCGGAGGATAGGGAAGAAAATCTCAGCAACGTTTGGTTTTCAGACGAGGCGCATTTTCATTTAGACGGTGGGATTAACAAACAAAATGTGCGCTTTTGGGCCACTGAACACCCACAAGTGCTTCATGAACGACGAGATTATGCTTCGAGGATCACAGCGTGTGCAGCAATTTCCAGTCACGGACTTACTGGACCCTTTTTCTTTGAAGAAACCGTGAACAGTGAGCGTTATTTGAGCATGCTTCGCAATAGCTTCATTCAACAGCTTCTTGCTACTGCCTTGCCCATCAACACGCAGTGGTGCATGCAAGATGGAGCAAGGCCACATACTGCAAACACTGTGTTGGAGTTTTTACACGAGCATTTCAACATGCGGATCATTTCACTCAGGTTTCCAGGTCGCTTCAATGACGGACAAAGTTGGCCCCCCCCCAATAGTCCAGACCTCAATCCATGTGACTTTTTTCTTTGGGGTTACCTAAAAGAAAAAATTTTCCCGAAACGTCCACATGATTTAATGGAGCTCAGAAGACTTATTCTTCAAGATTACAGTGAAATTACGGAAGACATGTGCCGTAGGGTAATCACTAACTTCAGTGTTCGTTTGAAGGAAGTTAGGAAACGAAATGGTGGACATATTGAGCATGTGTTGAGTTAGAACAAATCTCCATGGACGGCTCTTCATTGCAGTTTATGTTCCTTTCAGGTTGTATTGACAATAAAGTTTATAGTCGAAAACAAAATGGTAACACATTTCGTGCACCACCCTGTATGAGCAGTGTTACAGGAGAGCAAAGAATGCTGATGAATACCGTCGCATTATATACAGTGATGAACCGTGGTTCTTTACTACCCCCGATGACCATCGCCGGCGAGTATGGCAACAACATGTGGCATGTCCCATTCTTATAATGTTTTGGAGAGGGGGGAGTCGTCGGTGACGACTTCCAGGTCGCGGCTGGTTATTGAGGAAACTCTGACGTCGCAATGGTACGTCACTGGTATCCTGCGCCCTCATGTGTCACCTCTCATGCGACAGTATCACGGTGCCATTTTTCAACAGGATAGTACATGCCCACACATGGGACTTGTCTCCGTGAACTGTCTGCGTGATGTTTAGGTACCTCCTCGGTCAGCAATATCCCAAGATCTATCCTCGACAGAACATGTGTGAAACCAGATTAATAGTCAACTCCATACTAGTGTCAGTATCCAGGATATTCAGGATTAGTTAGAACAGTTGTGGTCCACCTTGCCTCAGGTGATGATACAGCGGCTTTATGACACCCTTCCCAATCGAATCAGTATATGCATCGAGGTTCTAGATGGTGCAGAATCACACTAATGAGTAGTCTCAAACTCCCAAGTTCTTTGTAAATTTGACTCGACTTTGTAATCACTGAAATAACATCACAGAGCTCTCAGCTCGTGAAGTTTGACTTGGTTTCCTCTTCTGGGTGCTTCACTTCGTCAAGTCGGGCAGTGCAGATGTCAATATATGTTGTTGTTGTTGTTGTTGTGGTCTTCAGTCCTGAGACTGGTTTAATGCAGCTCTCCATGCTACCCTATCCAGTGCAAGCTTCTTCATCACCCAGTACTTACTGCAACCTACATCCTTCTGAATCTGTTTAGTATATTCCTCTGTTGGTCTCCCTCTACGATTTTTACCCTCCACGCTGCCCTCCAGTGCTAAATTTGTGATCCCTTGATGCCTCAGAACATGTCCTACCAACCGGTCCCTTCTTCTTGTCAAGTTGTGCCACAAACTCCTCTTCTCCCCAAGTCTATTCAATACCTCCTCATTAGTTATGTGATCTACCCATCTAATCTTCAGCATTCTTCTGTAGCACCACATTTCGAAAGCTTCTATTCTCTTCTTGTCCAAACTATTTATCGTCCATGTTTCGCTTCCATACATGGCTACGCTCCATACAAATACTTTCAGAACCGACTTCCTGACACTTAAATCTATACTCGATGTTAACAAATTTCTCTTCTTCAGAAACGCTTTCCTTGCTATTGCCAGTCTACATTTTATATCCTCTCTACTTCAACCATCATCTGTTATTTTGCTCCCCAAATAGCAAAACTCTTTTACTACTATAAGTGTCTCATTTCCTAATCTAATTCCCTCAGCATCACCCGTCTTAATTAGACTACATTCCATTATCCTCATTTTGCTTTTGTTGACGTTCATCTTATATCCTCCTTTCAAGACGCTATCCATTCCGTTCAACTGCTCTTCCAAGTCCTTTGCTGTCTCTGAAAGAATTACAATCTCATCGGCGAATCTCAAAGATTTTATTTCTTCTCCATGGATTTTAATACCTACTCCGAACTTTTCTTTTGTTTCCTTTACTGCTTGCTCAATATACAGATTGAATAACATCGGGGAGAGGCTACAACCCTGTCTCACACCCTTCCCAACCACTGCTTCCCTTTCATGCGCCTCGACTCTTATAACTGCCATCTGGTTTCTGTACAAATTGTAAATAGTCTTTCGCTCCCTGTATTTTACCCCTGCCACCTTCAAAATTTGAAATAGAATATTCCAGTCAACATTGTCAAAAGCTTTCTGTAAGTCTACAATTGCTAGGAACGTAGGTTTGCCTTTCCTTAATCTTTCAAAAAATGGCTCTTGACAACTATGGGACCTAACTTCTGAGGTCATCAGTCCCTTAGAACTTAGAACTACTTAAACCTAACCAACCTAAGTACATCACACACATCTATGCCCGAGGCAGGATTCGAGCCTGCGACCGTAGCGGTGGCGCGGTTCCAAACTGTAGCGACTAGAACCGCTTGGCCACCCCGGCTGGCCCTTAATCTTTCTTCTAAGATAAGTCGTAAGGTCAGTATTGCCTCACGTGTTCCAATATTTCTACGGAATCCAAACTGATCTTCCCCGAGGTCGGGTTCTACCAGTTTTTCCATTCGTATGTAAAGAATTGGCGTTAGTATTTTGCAGTCGTGGCTTATTAAACTGCAAGTTCGGTAATTTACACATACGTCAACACTTGCTTTCTTTGAGATTGGAATTAATATATTCTTCTTGAAGTCTGAGGGTATTTCGCCTGCCTCATACATCTTGCTCACCAGATGGTAGAGTTTTGTCGGGGCTGGCTCTCCCAAGGCCGTCAGTAGTTCTAATGGAATGTCGTCTACTCCTGGGGCCTTGTTTCGACTCAGGTCTTTCAGTGCTCTGTCAAACTTTTCACGCAGTATCGTATCTCCCATTTCATCTTCATCTACATCCTCTTCCATTTCCATAATATTGTTCTCAAGTACATCGCCCTTGCATATATATATAGGGTCTTCAAAAAAAAGTGTCGAATCCTTTGAGAGGTGATAGTACTCATCGAAATAAGAAAAATTAGTCCAGTAAACAAGGGTCCAGAGACAAATATTTTCCAAACACGGGTTTATAGGAAGGTCTGCGTGACGCTTGGGTGCGCATATTAGCACAGAGGTTTCATTGACGCTCCGTCACATATGTCGACAATTATGATGTCCTACTCACAGTAATCTACCTACCGTTAGGTAGTTTGCAGTCAGTTGTGTAGTTCGAGTCGTGTTGTAAGCTACGTTAGTTTTCGTCGTGTTTGTGTGCCTTATTGTACAATACTGTCAACCCTGGGTACGTATCATGATGCTTATTACCTTCTTTCAAACGCGGATTCATTTAAGTGTTTACTGTTATTTCGCTATTTGAACGTACAAATTGTGTAGGACATTTGCATTTTATCTCTTCCACCACTTGTTAGCAATGAAGAAGTGAAATGACGAATATGATAATCTGCTGTGGTTTAGCAAATGGACGTAGCCTGTGAGCCAGTGCCCTCTAGGCTGAAAAATATCCACAGCACTGGGTACCCTCTAATAAGCTGTTCGGCAGAATTTTCCAGCGTTTGAGGAACACACGTACCCTTGCACCTCAGAAGACAGACAGTGGAAGGCCCTGCACAGAACTCACACTTGACTTGGAGGGTGCGCTACGTTCGGTGGAAGAAACCTGTGAGATTAGGGTGCGGCTGTTAGCAGCAGCAGAAGGCGTGTCTCACTGTCGTATCTGGAGAGTACTTCCTGAACAATTGATGTACCCACATCATCTACAGCCCGTTCACGACCAGCATGGCAGATGGCGGTTCTGTTTACATCCAAGGTTTTATTTACCGATAATGCAGGGTTCACAAGAGGTGTTTTGAATTTTCATAACCAACATGTGTGGAGAGATGCCAATCCCCCGACTATTCAGAAAAGAGGGCATCAACATCGATTCTCAAAGTATTGGCAGGCGTACTTGACTATAGATTATTAGGGCCATAGGTGCTACCACAAAGGTTAACTGGGGCATTTTATCTGGACTTTCTCATTAATGTATTGCCTACCTTGCTGGAGGCTGTGCCATTGCAACAACGAATACAAATGTGGTTCATGCATGATGCATGTGCGCGAACATCTGACGCAAGCGTTTTAGGACCGCTGCATTGGGGAAGGGGTGGCAGGAGAGGTGAGCAAATCTTGGTCTGTTCGTTCCCCAGACCTCAGTCCCCTAGACTCCTGGTTATGGGGGCACATTGGGTAATTGGTCTAAGCCACGCCTGTAAACGATGTCTGAACACTACAGAGTCGCGTCATCAAAGCGTGCAAGAAGGTACAACAATCACCGGGCATTCTTCAAACGGCGAGTCACTCCTTACGCCGGAGGACAGAAAGGTGAACTGCCATGAATGGACGCCACCTTGAACACCTCCTGTAAACACGTGTTTATCCCAGAAAGTATTATTTTCGGACCCATGTTTACTGGACTTATATTTCTTGTGTCAATGAGTACTACCATCTCTCAAATTATTCGACACTTTTTTTTAACTCTCTTTGTATCTTGTTTTCCTTCCATGTACCAAATAACATCCAGAAAATTTTCTTTTCCGGTGGAACTGATTTTTTCGCTGTTGAAAAAACTGTCGTCCGAACCACTTATCTTTGCACCAGCATTACACTCTCTCGTCAGATCTGCCACAGTTGCCGTCTGCCATGCCTCGCAGAGAGGGCAAGCCTCAGAACTCCACGTTTTGTGTTGGGTCGTGACGCTCAATACTTTTTCACCTACCTGTGATTTCAACGTCCTTCAGCCACAGTCCATAGACACTCGTCACAATAGCAAACGAACAGCCGAGCAGCTTCGCCATTCCCGATGTTATTTTCGGCCCTGGTCCATAATAATATGCCCTTTGTCAAAGTCGCTTCTGTTAACGTGTTTCCTTTTTTCCGTCCTGTATCGTCGCTAGAATGATTCCTCATTCGTCTCTGCTCCGCTTACTTATATTCCTTAACACTTCACGTGTCCGCACCACGCTACCACGCGGCGTTCAGTCTTGCAGGGGGCAGTGGTCATAGGGGTTTGGCTCATCACAGTATTTCACAATATGATTGTCTACACATTAAGTGTGTGTTCTAACCGAACTTAAACTATTCTCACGATCCCAATACAATGCATTCGATGAAGGTAATCGAACATTGCCGCAGTTTTCCTCGAATGCATATTTTCTAAGTTAAGTAGTATCACACTTAAGTAGAATCTATTTACTTAGGAACTCATAGTCTGGATTCCACAAGGATTCCTCGACTACGATTGCTACTCACATTTATATATTCACTCATCAAATAGTACAAGCATTAAATAATAAGATGTTTGATTGTGTACGTGTTACTCTTTCAGTTAAACTCAAGTTTTATGGGACTGATGGTTTTACAGGCGACGCAAGTTTTAAATATAATTTAAAAATATTTCTTCTGGAGAACTTCTTCTATTCTGTCTAATTTCCAGATGTCCACCTTTGGCATGGGTAGCAGCAGTGACACATCATGGCATGGAAGCAGTGAGGTCTTGGTAGATCGCTGGAGGGAGTGTGCACCACATCTGCACACACAAGTCACCTAATCCTCATAAATTCTGGGGATAGGGGCGATGAGCTCTGACGCCACATTCAATTACATCCCAGATGTATTCAGTCAGATTCAGATTTGGCGAGTTGGTGGAGGGGGGAGGGGGGCAGCACATCAATTGGAACTGGCCACTGTGTTCCTTGAACCACTCCAACACTCTCTTGGGTTTGTGACATGATGCATCATCATGTTGAAAAATGCCACTGCTGTCGGGAAACATGATCGTCTGATGATGAAACATGATGGTCTGAAACCAGCGTACGATACACCTTGACCGTCATGGTGCCTTGCATGAGCTCCATTAGACCTACGCGTGCCCACGTGAATGTTCCCCAGAGCATAATGGAGCCGCCGCCAGCTTTTCTCCGTCTGCAGTAGAGGTGTCAAGAAGCTGTTGCCCTGGAAGACGACGGATTCACGAACACCCATCGACATGACGAAGAAGGTACCGGGATTCATCAGATCATGCAACGCTCTGCCAGGGCCGAAGGTCATGCCCATTCCAGTCATAGTTGCCGATGGCTTGGTGTTAACATTGGCGCATAACATGTGTTGTCAGCTGTGGAGGCCCATCGTTAGGAGTGTTCGGTGCACTGAGTGTTCAGTCACACTTGTACTCTGTCCAACATTGAAGTCTGATGTTAGTTTCACAGCAGTGCGCCGCCTGTTGTGTTTTACCAATCTGCGCAGCCTACTACGTCCGACTTCTTATAATTACATAGAAGCCAACGTGTGTTGAGGGTTTGGATAGCCAAGAAGAACACCATTTGTATTTTCTTATTGCTGCGCGCTTTTGGGAAGTATTTTATGTATTTTCGTTGGCTTCTATGTAATTATAAGATCATGGAGCCAAGGTATGTTATAAACCTTTAACGTCTTATGATTACGGCCTGGTCGGCCGCTTAGTATTATGGCGATGTAGCGACTATGGTTGTTTCTTCTGCAGATATTATTAGTGCGGTTTCATCCGCTAACAATAACATCGTTAGCATAGCTATCTTTTTAGTTTAGTTGTAATTTCTACCTAATTCTAGGGCCTCCATATTAGCTTGTAGCTGATTTACCATCCGTGCACAAAGTTTGTCGTGCGTTGCTAATTAATATGTCTTAATTCCCGCATCATCGCTTTTATCATTTGCTCAATTTGCTACTTGTACGCCAACTTTTGGCAATCAGTTAGGTCCCGATCCGTTTTAACTTTGTAATCACGCTCCCATGCGTAAGAAGAGCGTTTGCTGGCCGCGTGCATGCGCAGTGATTTCGATAGCCGCGCATGTGAGCAGCCTGCGGTGCCTCAGTTCGGTGGAGAGCCTGTGACCATCGTACGTTGGCTGGGGCGAGGCAGCACACACAGGGTTGAAATAAGTAATATTATTGACTTGGTACATGTGTACCGTGTATTTGTAAAAAAAAAAAAAAAAAAAAAAAAAAAAATGACTATGCCTATTTAGGCAAGCTGTTTTAAATTTGTTGTGAAGAAGGCGTGGTTACCCACGCTGAAACCTAGGTAGACACCAGGTAGTTTGTGCAATTGAGGCGGATTTTTCATAATTATTTTGCTGTAAATGAGTTTCGAATTCGAAGAGCTCCTCCACACATGGAACACCATTTCCTTTAGCATGACAGTCCACACCACACTTAATGAACACCTTCGAGGACTTTACTTTGATAGTGATAGTGATGAAGTGGTGAATACAGAGGTGAGGTTTTCGCTGCGTGAACGAAGCCAAACGTTGTACAATGACAGCATCAACAAACTGGTCTCTCCTTGTGACAAATGCGTTCGTCGCCAGGGTGACTATGTTGAGAAATAAATATGTAGAATGTTAATAACGATTGTTCCAGTAATATTTTTCCGTAGAAAAGAGCATAATCGGCGAAGAATCTCAAGTCTATATATTGAGAACATTTGCAGTCCTATTCCGTTTCCATGGCGTATATCCTGTGTTATTTATATGTTGAGAAATAAATATGTAGAATGTTAATAACGATTGTTCCAGTAATATTTTTCCGTAGAAAAGAGCATAATCGGCGAAGAATCTCAAGTCTATATATTGAGAACATTTGCAGTCCTATTCCGTTTCCATGGCGTATATCCTGTGTTATTTTTGTTGAACGTTCACCATTTAGTGAAATACACTGCGTTGGTTAGTCGAAAATTCTTCCAGGCAGTCGCATGTGTGCGGGGACACTATGTTCCGTCACATACATTGGTGTGTAGAACTGAAGGAGGAAAATAACTTTCGCATGGTTTCTCACTGCCAAGTAACATAGCTCGATGAAACTTGGACCATACGTAGAAAGAACTGCTACAATACAGTACACAAGCTAACTGAAAGAAATGCGCAGTGGAACGAACAGAAATGACACTTTCATTCAAAGACAATAATTACTCTGAAGTCACCGCGATTAATGATAGTCTCTTGGTCATTAAAAAGGGCGGCATGTGGTTCTTAATAGTGAGCTTGAACATTACGGACGATATTGAACGCTCTGCAACGCGCTCCCATGCTGGCCACAACTTTGGTAAGGAGTTGTTAACATGGGGGTGGTTGACAACTGCTGGGTGATTGTTAGTGCATGTGGAGCTGTCACAATACGACTCCCGAACCATCCCAAACGTGCTCGATGGGAGTTAAATCGGGGAAGAAGGCAAGCCAGTCCATTCGCCGAATATCCTTTCGTTCCGAGAGCACCTCCACCTGTGCTGTTCGTCGCGGTCACGTGTTGTCACCCACAAAAATGAAGTCAGGCCCAATGCACCCCTGAAAACACGCACATATGAACGGAAAAAGGTGTCACAATGAAGTTGACCGGTGAGTGTAGTGTGTTCAAAGTTTAGGAGGTCCATACGCTCATGCAACATAATGCCTCCACACCACTAAAACGATCATGTGCAATAATGTTCCTGTGTGCATTACGTACTCTCATACGGCAAGAAGTGGGGCACATAATGCACCTTGAAACATTGTAGAACAAGATCGTTTTGGTGGTGTGGAGGCATAATGTTGCATGAGCGTGTTGACCTCCAAATCTTTGAATATGGCACACTCACCGATCAACGTTATTGTGACACTTTGCTCCTTACGCAGAGCGTCTTTACAGGGGTGCATTCGGTCCTTGTTTCATTTTTTGGATTCCGTACTTCAATCTGTAAAAAACGAAACTCTCATAGGATCACCTTGCTGTCCGTCTGTTAAGACCCCTTTTTCTCAGGAACGCGTAGAGGTATCAAGTTGAAATTTATGTCAAATAGTAAAATCGAAGGTTCCTTGGGAGGAGGATGGGAGAAGGGTAAAAACTCTAAGCTAGAACTCAATGAAATCAAAAGATATTCCCATTAATGTCACATATTTTGATACAAGCTCACTCGTCGAAACCTGCAGGTGAACTGTTTCTACACTACTGACCATTAAAATTGCTACACCACGAAGATGACGTGCTACAGACGCGAAATTTAACCGACAGGAAGAAGATGCTGTGATATGCAAATGATTAGCTTTTCAGAGCATTCACACAAGGTTGGCGCCAGTGGCGACACCTACAACGTGCTGACATGAAGAAAGTTTCCAACCGATTTCTCATACACAAACATCAGTTGACCGGCGTTGCCTGGTGAAACGTTGTTGTGATGCCTCGTGTAAAGAGGAGAAACGCGTACCATCACGTTTACGACTTTGATAAAGGTCGGTTTGTAGCCTATCGCGATTGCGGTTTATCGTATCGCGACATTGCTGCTTGCATTGGTCGAGATCCAATGACTATTAGCAGAAAATGGAATCGGTGGATTCAGGAGGGTAATACGGAACGCCGTGCTGGGTCCCAGCGGCCTCGTATCACTAGCAGTCGAGATGACAGGCATCTTATCCGCATGGCTGTAACGGATCGTGCAGCCACGTCTCGATCCCTGAGTCAACAGATGGGGACGTTTGCAAGTCAACAACCATCTGCACGAACAGTTCGACGACGTTTTCAGCAGCACGGACTATCAGCTCAGAGACCATGGCTGCGGTTACCCTTGACGCTGCATCACAGACAGGAGCTACTGCGATAGTGAACTCAACGACGAACCTGGGTGCACGAATGGCAAAACGTAATTTTTTAGGATGAATCCAAGTTCTGTTTACAGCATCATGATGGTCGCATCCGTGTTTGGCGACATCGCGGTGAACGCACATTGGAAGCGTGTATTCGTCATCGCCATACTGGCGTATCACCCGGCGTGATGGTATGGGGTGCCATTGGTTACACATCTCGGTCACCTCTTGCTCGCCTAGACGGCACTTTGAACAGTAGGCGTTACATTTCAGATGTGATACGATCCGTGGCTCTACCCTTCATTCGGTCCTTGCAAAACCCTACATTTCAGCAGGATAATGCACGACCGTATGTTTCAGGTCCTGTACGGGCCTTTCTGGATACAGAAAATGTTCGACTGCTGCCCTGACTAGCTCATTCTCCAGATCTCTCACCAACTGAAAACGTCTGGTCAATGGTGGCCGAGCAGCTTGCTCGTCACAATATGCCAGTCACTACTCTCGATAAACTGTGGTATCGTGTTGAAGCTGCATGAGCAGCTGTACCTGTACACGCCATCCAAGCTCTGTTTGACTCAATGCCCAGGCGTATCAAGGCCGTTATTACGGCCAGAAGTGGTTGTTCTGGGTACTGATTTCTCAGGATCTGTACAGTCAAATTGCATGAAAATGTAATCACATGTCAGTTCCAGTATAATATATTTGTCCAATGAATACCCGTTTATCATCTGCATTTCTTCTTGGTGTAGCAATTTTAATGGCCAGTAGTGTACATGCATAATAAACCATCAGGGCGCCAGTCCTACTCACACTTGTCCAATTTCTAGTCCTACTCACACTTGTCCACTTTCTTTATAGATGACGATTTGCGACCGCATAAAACAGCGCATGGGGAGGCGCACTTGGAATGAGAGGATATTCGGCGGATGGAATGGCCTACCCGTTCCTCCCATTTAAATCTCATCGAACACGTGTGGAGTGCGTTAGGAAGACGTACTGTAGCACATCCACATGCACCAACGACCGTCAGTCTCGCTGGTGGAATAATGGAACGCCCTATTCCTAGACCTCTTTACAAACTTTGTGGGCAGCGTGGAGCACGTCGCTGGGCATGCATGGCCGTCCGTGGTGATCGCACAGCCTATTAAGAAACACGTCCCACCATTTATAATGTCCAGAAGTCCACCATAAATCGCGGTCACTTCAGCGTAATTATTCTCCGAATAAAAGTATTATTTCTGTTGGTCTCATGCGAATTTCTTTCAGTTACCTTCTGTAGTATATTGTAGCACTTCTTTCTCTACGTGATCGAAGTTACATCGAGCTATGTTGCTTGTCAGTGAGACGTCGTGTGCAAGCTACTTTTGTCGTGGACGTCGTGTGAAAGTTACTTTCATAGTGAAGTTTTGCACGCTAATATATTTATTATAAGCTGCCAATGAGATAAATATCGAAAGCCTTTGGGGGATTTTGGAGAGCGGAATTTCCTGATCACTGTCTTCTTGGCGGCACCGAAGCTAACACCGAGGTATGGAGGGATACTACTTTCTTTTTCCTTTTATCACAAAAGTAATGACTCACAGGTCATACTCCTAAATTTGCTCTATATTTATTGTACTTTCATACCGTTAAGAAACATGGATATTATTCAAATCATATGCTAATCTACTACAGGGACAACCCACATCATCAAATCTAAACGTTTTCCTTTCAACGAAATATGCGACGCACACTGCATGCGTGTGCATTTGCCACGGTGCTCGAGAAGTGAAGTGAACCTGTACTCACTGACAATAGTCAGCGGCATCCCCCCCCCGCCGCACGCACACACTTACACACACATCCATCGTTTGGAAATCTGTCGTGTACCAGCTGTTGCCTTCAACAATTTCAACCCTGATCCATAACAGCCATTGTTGTATTCTATATTGAGGGTATACGGGAATAACGATTAAAATCCATCAAAATTTAAAATCTAGTCATAATGCCATCTTATATTGAGGAATGGAAGTACTGTAGTGTGGTAAGATTCCTTTTTTTTGTAAAAACGATAAAGATGCTCGATAATGTTTTGATGTACTTGAAAAAAACGATAAGGGTGCACTCGGTGTTGAGTAAGAGCGATCATGATCCATTTTCTACTTAGAGCTTAGTTCCTCTCCGTTTGTTTTTTGTCTTTATAAGATGTAATTCCATGTTACTGGCATACCAACAATACTTGCCAGTCGCTCAAGCATGGTAAACAAAATTTGAACGGTTACATTGTTGAGTAATAAAGCAAAGACCATTATAAAATTGCGCCACATTGTGCATCCAAAGTAGGCTAGAAAAAGAGTTTTTCTCGGTAAGTTGAGCATAAAAATCCTGTTTTACAGTTACCGAAATTGTGCATAACGCTATTTCTGAAGTGAAATGAAGGCATAAAAAATGACGGAGAATGATCAACATTCCAGTCTTGCGTAGAATGCAAGGAAAACTAATGGGGCGTTTTTCTGATTCTTCAAGACGTTTCCGGGCCAACAGTCACGTTATGTGCTTACGAGACAGATGTATTCAGAACATTCTGTTTATAGAAAGGAATACATTAAGACAGAATTCAGTCAAATACTTCCCATGATACACAAAACTCTTAACTGACAGGACTTATCAGTGTAAATCCTGTGATGCGAAGAAGATCAAGGAAAGTCCAGATGAAGCTGCAAGTCATGATTTTTCTTTTGTATATAATGTGCAGTTAATAGAGATAGAGAATACAGGATCCTCAGATATGTCAACCAGCATTCTTGGCCCTGCATGGCATCACCAACATATATTTTATTACTCTTAAAAAGGCACCGGCTGCTACTGGGAAAGCATTTGCAGAGACCAGAGGAAAACATACCAAAAGGCAAAACTAGCTTGAAGAAAAAACCGTCTCTAAAGTGCATCAGTATACACAGTCACTGAGAGGTAGCATAGCACATTATAACATTCGTGACAGCAGATGGTAGATTAAAACTGAAGAAACTGCAAAAAGGTGGAAATTTAAGGAGATTTTAAGGAGATGGGACCTGGATAAATTGAAAGAACCAGAGGTTGTACAGAGTTTCAGGGAGAGCATAAGGGAACAATTGACAGGAATGGGGGAAAGAAATACAGTAGAAGAAGAATGGGTAGCTTTGAGGAATGAAATAGTGAAGGCAGCAGAGGATCAAGTAGGTAAAAAGACGAGCGCTAGTAGAAATCCTTGGGTAACAGAAGAGATACTGAATTTAATTGATGAAAGGAGAAAATAAAAAATGCAGTAAGTGAAGCAGGCAAAAAGGAATACAAACGTCTCAAAAATGAGATTGACAGGAAGTGCAAAATGGCTAGGCAGGGACGGCTAGAGGACAAATGTAAGGATGTAGAGGCTTATCTCACGAGGGGTAAGATAGATATTGCCTACAGGAAAATTAAAGAGACCTTTGGGGAAAAGAGGACCACTTGCATGAATATCAAGAGCTTAGATGGAAACCCAGTTCTAAGCAAAGAAGGTGTAACGTCCCCGTGTGTAATTAAATGTCAATGATAATGAAAACGTGTGCCAAATGTTGACTTCCCACAAAACTGAATAATAAAAATGAGCCAAGCGTAACCTCCTTGCAAAATTAATGAATATAATGGCCCAAATGTCAACTCCCCACAAAATTAACGTTAAGAAATGAAAATTACTCATTAAACCCACAATAATGTTAATTAGATAATGAACCATGAACTGACTGTAACATCTCAACACAAATAATTAAACCTGACAAATTTTATAGGTACAGCAGCGCTGACCTACGGCCCTGTGAAATAATTAAACCTGATAAATTCTTACTTCAGTAAAACTCCATCTGCTCTTATTTTTGGCACAGCTTCGTGCAATGCTTGCGTATATTTAATTCTGATTCTTGGAGAAAATGCATAGGAAATATTCTTTGAATTGAAATGAATCTTCTTCTTAAAAGGGTGGAAAAATTCTTTAAATTGAAATGATTACTTTTCTTTAAAAGATTTACTTTATAAAAATTTATTATTGGGGCAATTCTTGAACAAATTAATTACAATTAACATATGTTATTAGCTGAGCGCACTGCTGCTTCATTACCTTCTATAACAAAATACCTCGTCCCGAACCGTGACCAGAGATGGAGGGAGAGCACGCCGCCGACGCATGGCGACGCCCGCTCAGTACAACCGTCCACTCGCTACAACTACTGCCGACAGAGTGCAACTCGCAACTGCTCTTGCCGACTCGCAACATGCTACTACTGTATCCGACTGTCTACACGCAACAACTCTCGCGCGGTCAAGCGCAGACTAGCCACGATAAATAACTCTCTGGTCAGAGATTCTGTCATGCCTCGCCATCGCTGTCAATGAATACACTGAATACATACGTGTTTCAAAGGGAAAGCAGACAGGTGGAAGGAGTATATAAAGAGTCTATACAGGGGCGATGTTCTTGAGGACAATATTATGGAAATGAAAGAGGAGGTAGATGAAGATGAAACGGGAGATATGATACTACGTGAAGAGTTTGACTGGGCACTGAAAGACCTAAGTCGAAACAAGGCCCCGGGAGTAGACAACATTCCATTAGAACTACTTACAGCCTTGGGAAAGCCAGTCCTGACAAAACTCTACCATCTGGTGAGCAAGATGTATGAGACAGACGAAATTCCCTCAGACTTCAAGAAGAGTATAATAATTCCAATCCCAAAGAAAGCAGGTGTTGACAGATGTGAAAATTACCGAACTATCAGTTTAATAAGTCACAGCTGCAAAATACCTGAGGCAGTACTGACCCTAAGACTTATCTTAGAAAATATATTAAGGAAAGGCAAACCTACGTTTATAGCATATCTAGACTTATAGAAAGCTTTTGACAATGTTGACTGGAATACTCTATTTCAAATTCTGAAGGTGGCAGGGGTAAAATGCAGGGAGCGAAAGGCTATTTACAATTTGTACAGAACCCAGATGGTAGTTATAAGAGTCGAGGGACATGAAAGGAAAGCAGTGGTTGGTAAGGGAGTGAGGCAGGGTTGTAGCCTCTCCCCGATGCTATTCAATCTGTATATTGAGCAAGCAGTAAAGGAAACAAAAGAAAGGTTCGGAGTAGGTATTAAAATCCATGGAGAAGAAATAAAAACTTTGAGGTTCGCCGATGACATTGTAATTCTGTCAGAGACAACAAAGGACTTGGAAGAGCAGTTGAACGGAATGGACAGTGCCTTGAAAGGAGGATATAAGATGAACATCAACAAAAGCAAAACGAGGATAATGGAATGTAGTCGAATTACGTCGGGTGATGCTGAGGGAATTAGATTAGGAAATGAGACACTTAAAGTAGTAAAGGAGTTTTGCTATTTGGGGAGCAAAATAACTGATGATGATCGAAGAGAAAGGATATAAAATTTAGACTGGCAGTGGCAAGGAAAGCATTTCTGAAGAAGAGAAATTTGTTAACATCGAGTATAGACTTAAGTGTCAGGAAGTCGTTTCTGAAAGTATTTGTATGGAGTGAAACATAGACGTTAAATAGTTTAGACAAAAAGAGAATAGTAGCTTTCGAAATGTGGTGCTACAGAAGAATGCTGAAGATTAGATGGGTAGATCTCATAACTAATGAGGAGGTATTGAATAGAATTGGGGAGAAGAGGAGTTTGTGGCACTTGACCAGAAGAAGGGATCGTTTGGTAGGACATGTTCTAAGGCATCAAGGGATCACCAATTTAGTTCTGGAGGGCAGCGTGGAGGGTAAAAATCGTAGAGGGAGACCAAGAGATGAGTACACTAAGCAGATTCAGAAGGATGTAGGCTGCAGTAGGTACTGGGAGATGAAGAAGCTTGCACAGGATAGAGTAGCATGGAGAGCTGCATCAAACCAGTCTCAGGACTGAAGACCACAACAACAACAACAACGACAGCAGATGGTTATCCACAGTCCAGCCACATTAATGTGACCACCTGTCAAATCCCTGAATAACCAACTTCTGCACCGCGATACGTGCAGAAAGATATTCAGTGAGATTCTAGAAGGTACCGACATGTATGTGGAGCCATGCCGATTCCAGTGCCGTGACGGGCTGCACTAGGTTTCTCGGTTGAGGATCCATTGCGCGAACAGTCCCATCGGGGAAGTCTCATAGAATTTCGATTGGATTTAAATTCGGGGGAAAACGGTAAACACATCCTGGTGATCTTCGCATCACGCACGTACACCGAGAGCTGTGTGACACGTCGCATTGTTCTGCTGGTAGATGGCATCGTGCCGAGGAAAACATATTGCATCTAGCCTGGACATGGTCCGCAAGGATAGATGCATGCTTTTGTTTATCCATTGAGCCTTCCAGAATGGCGAGATCACCCTGGGAATGCCAAAAAACAATCCCCAGACCATAACGCTCCCTCCTCCGGCCTGGACCGTGACGAGGTTTGTTGCAGGGTGTTTGCTTTCAAACGTTCACGCCGTACACGGCTTGGCTTTGAGCACTATGGGACTTAACTTCTGAGGTCATCAGTCCCCTAGAACTTAGAGCTACTTAAACCTAACTAACCTAAGGACATCACAAACATCCATGCCCGAGGCAGGATTCGAACCTGCGACCGTAGCGGTCGCGCGGTTCCAGACTGTAGCGCCTCGAACCTCTCGGCCACTCCGGCTGGCCCACGCCGTACACGCCAACGGCCTTCTGCCCGATGGAGCATAAAACGTGATTCAACTAAAAAGGTTACCTGTCGCCTGTCAGTGGACGTCCAGCCCTCGTCGCCGACGAATAGCAGTCAAAATTGACGCTTGAACCAGGTGCCTGCTGCGGGGGCCCATATGTAGCAACGTTCGCTGAACGGTTATTGAGAAAACACTCTTGGTGGTAGCCCCTTGTTTCTTCTGGGTGCTCAACAGCTGCACGTCTGATCGCCCGTACACATCTCTGCCACCATCCTCCTACTTGTCATCTATGGCCCGTGGTGTATCACAGCTGTTGGCGCGTGTTTTGGATAGCGCCATTTTGCCTTGCACGGTGTAATTTAAGCACGGCGGTACGCGAACAGTTTATGAACGTATCCGTTTCGGAAATGCCTCCACCCTTGGTCCGAAAGCCAATGATCATGCCCTTTTGGACGTAATATAAATCGTCCACCTGCCGTGTGGAAGTGGTTATTGAATGTTGACGTCGAAAATAGATTGTGGTCATATTAATGTGACTGGACTTTGTATTTACCAGAAGAACTTAACATTCGTAAGGTATTCCTGTTACAAGTAGAGAAAAATTCTTAAAACTGCGTGTCATGCTTAAAAATCGCGTGTCATACGAACAAAATCGACGGATTTTTGCAACTGACTACAACACAATTTTCGGGCACCTCAGAAATGACACATGTTCAGAATTGCTCTGAGCACTATTGGACTTAACTTCTGAGGTCATCAGGCCCCTGAACTTAGAACTACTTAAACCTATCTAACCTAAGGACATCACCCGAGGCAGGATTCGAACCTGCGACCGTAGCGGTCGCGCGGTTCCTGGCTGTAGCGCCTCGAACCGCTCGGCCACTCCGGCCGGCGACACATGCTCAGTGTGAGACAAATTTAGATGCTACTTTTCTAAACTTGATTTACAGATAAACAACGAGAAAGATGCAACTCAGGTACAGACTCTGAATAAGTACGAGGGTAGTTCCAAAAGTAAGGTGTCCTATTTTTTATAAGTACATAGACCTGTTTATCTCTACAATCGTTTACATCAGTTTACAGCTTGAACATTTAGCTGTTTTTAGACATAATCACCATTTCTGTCGATGCATTTTTGTAGACGTTGTGGCAGTTTTTGTATTTCCATGTCATACCAGCTCGCCACCATGCTGTTCAGAAAATTATGAACCTCTTCTTTCACCTCGTCGTCCGAGCTGAATCGCTTTCCGGCAAAATGGTCTTTTAGCCTAGGGAGCAGGTGATAGTCACTGGGCGCCAAGGCAGGAGTATAGGGTGGGTGGGTGATAATGTTCCATTGAAATAGTTGCAGGAGAGGAGCGGTTTGCCGAGCGAAGTGCGGGCGAGCGTTTGTAAGAGGTCCGAGCAGATGTAATTTCGATGTATTGCTCATGCGCTGCCTACGATATGCAAGGTATAAGAGAATCTCTGACCAGAGAGCAGTGTTGACTGCAGTAGGAACTGTGTAGCTGTAGCAGTACGTTGTTGCTAGTGAGCTGTCTGCTCTGGTCTGGTCTGGTGTATCGCGTTGGCTGGGCCGGTCGCGGTGCAGCGATGACGGAGCCTGAGTATTATTGTACAAGGTAAAAAGCAGCCTCGCGCATATGTAGTAATGTAATCTCAAGTCCCATGTAAATGGTTTAAAAATATCGTAATAATAATCTTTCTCATAAAAAGTAACTTTTAACAACCATTCATTTCAATTTAAAGAATTTTCTAATTTCTCCCATCCATGATCATCCCGAATGTTGCAAAAGAAAAATCAGTTCCCAGAATGAGATTTTCACTCTGCAGCGGAGTGTGCGCTGATATGAAACTTCCTGGCAGATTAAAACTGTGTGCCCGACCGAGACTCGAACTCGGGACCTTTGGAAGGTAGGAGACGAGATACTGGCAGAAGTAAAGCTGTGAGGACCGGGCGTGAGTCGTGCTTCGGTAGCTCAGATGGTAGAGCACTTGCCCGCGTTAGGCAAAGGTCCCGAGTTCGAGTCTCGGTCGGGCACACAGTTTTAATCTGCCAGGAAGTTTCATATCAGCGCACACTCCGCTGCAGAGTGAAAATCTCATTCTGGAAACATCCCCCAGGCTGTGGCTAAGCCATGTCTCCGCAATATCCTTTCTTTCAGGAGTGCTAGTTCTGCAAGGTTCGCAGGAGAGCTTCTGTAAAGTTTGGAAGGTAGGAGACGAGATACTGGCAGAAGTAAAGCTGTGAGGACCGGGCGTGAGTCGTGCTTCGGTAGCTCAGATGGTAGAGCACTTGCCCGCGAAAGGCAAAGGTCCCGAGTTCGAGTCTCGGTCGGGCACACAGTTTTAATCTGCCAGGAAGAAAAATCAGTTGTTTCCTTTTCATAAATGACAAATCTATCGGCCAGCATTGCACAGGGTTGTGCCAGAAAACATTATTTTAAGAGCAGATATATATGCGTTATCCGGCGACTTCATTGAGATAAGAATTTTTCTTTTTTTTTTTAATTCAGAATGATCTTTCAGGGCCATGATGCAGCACTGCTGACGTCCAAAATTTACCAGGTTAAATTCACAGTCAATTATTGAAAAGTCATAAGTGAGTGACAATTTAATTGAGAGGTTAGTTACATTGTATTATCACCACGTTACTGAATTTATTTTTTGTTGGGACGTTACACTGAATGTGAACGACATAATTATAATTTTTACTGTTGAGAAGTTTAGGAATTTTTGTGTTTTGAGGTTACGGTAAATGTGAATGAATTTTGTGGGGACATTAAATGAGAAAAGAATTTTGTGCGGAGGTTAAATGTGAATGAATTTTGTGGGGAGGCTAAGTGTGAAAGAATTTTGTGTGGAGGTTAATGTGAAAAGAATTTTGTGGGTAGATTAAATCAGAAAGAATTTTGTGGGGAGGTTACACGTTCTCATGGAGAATGTGTACGCCCTTGCTCAACATTCCTCTTCTCCGGTTCTGAATTGCCCGTTTAAGTTTTTTCAGAGTCTCACAGTACATTTCAGAGTTAATTGTGGACCCAGTGGGCATAAATTCGACCAAAAATACCCCTTTCCGATCCCAAACAACGGTTGACATGACTTTACCAGCAGACTGCAAACTGTCTACACCACTTACGAATATTTCTGACATCCATGCACGACTCACCATACAGTGCCGTCAATTGGCGATGGATTTCAGTCGGCGCAGTGCCATTTGCGTTCAAAAACCGAATAACTGCGCGCAATTCGCACTTGGCGGTAACATCCAATGGGAGCTCGATTCTCAACGGCTGCCAAGCGCCAAGCGCGGTGTGCGCATGTTTACATACAGCGCGTGAAGTACTCTTCATAACAGTGTGACCGACTGCCACACAGAGTTCTGCACTTATAAAAAAATAGGAGACCTTACTTTTGGGATTACCCTCGTAGAAACAACATCTAACGACTTCAAATGCTCTAGGGGAGCGTATTGAAAAGTAATGTCTCAGAATCTTTTTACGTGAAAACTTTTAAAGCTTTTTAAATAAAAAATTACTAAAATTATACATCTTTATTCTTCGTGTCTAAATATTTATTTTTTGACGCAGTAACCCTGGCAACGAATACATTTCTTCCAACGAGAGACCAGTTTGTTGCAGTCGCTGTAGACTGTTTGACTTTGTTGATGGAGCCACAACATCATCTCTGCTTGCGGCGATTCAACACTGTCAAAGTGAAGTCCTCGGGGTGTTCTTTAAGTTCTGGAAACAGATGAAAATCGGGTGGGGCCAAGTCGGGACTGTATGGAGGTTGATCGGTGGCGGTGAACAAAGGCGTCGTGTCGTTGCAGATGTCGCAGCGATTGTGTGTGGTCTGTCATTGTGATGATGGAGGAGAGGGTGCTTCGTATTTGAACGAGCTCCTCGAATCCGAATCTCTGTTACAGCACGCTGTTTCTGCCGTATGGGCATTACACACCTACACACCTCCATGTTACACATTACAATTCGGAGGCTTGTACCGACAGTGTGTTGCAACTTGCGCCAGCGAAGTGGGAAAGTCGACCGAGTAATATGCATGACCTGTAATACCACAACCGATATTGAGAACAGAATAAAAATTTCGGAGACATTACTTCTCAGCACGCTGTCGTACATAAGAGGACAGCAGACAAATTTTACGCGATTATAGGCTCCGAATGTTTGAAGTCCAGAATATCTGTTATCAAGGAAGCATATTTAAGGATTACCAGAAGAATATTCAGCTTCCTAAAATTCCAAGCAGTGAAACATATTATTGCAGGTGAACACGACGAAAGATACAGGGTGTTTCAAAAATGACCGGTATATTTGAAACGGCAATAAAAACTAAACGAGCAGCGATAGAAATACACCGTTTGTTGCAATATGCTTGAGACAACAGTACATTTTCAGGCGGACAAACTTTCGAAATTACAGTAGTTACAATTTTCAACAACAGATGGCGCTGCAAGTGATGTGAAAGATATAGAAGACAACGCAGTCTGTGGGTGCGCCATTCTGTACGTCGTCTTTCTGCTGTAAGCGTATGCTGTTCACAACGTGCAAGTGTGCTGTAGACAACATGGTTTATTCCTTAGAACAGAGGATTTTTCTGGTGTTGGAATTCCACCGCCTAGAACACAGTGTTGTTGCAACAAGACGAAGTTTTCAACGGAGGTTTAATGTAACCAAAGGACCGAAAAGCTATACAATAAAGGATCTGTTTGAAAAATTTCAACGGACTGGGAACGTGACGGATGAACGTGCTGGAAAGGTAGGGCGATCGCGTACGGCAACCACAGAGGGCAACGCGCAGCTAGTGCAGCAGGTGATCCAACAGCGGCCTCGGGTTTCCGTTCGCCGTGTTGCAGCTGCGGTCCAAATGACGCCAACGTCCACGTATCGTCTCATGCGCCAGAGTTTACACCTCTATCCATACAAAATTCAAACGCGGCAACACCTCAGCGCCGCTACCATTGCTGCACGAGAGACATTCGCTAACGATATAGTACACAGGATTGATGACGGCGATATGCATGTGGGCAGCATTTGGTTTACTGACGAAGCTTATTTTTACCTGGACGGCTTCGTCAATAAACAGAACTGGCGCATATGGGGAACCGAAAAGCGCCATGTTGCAGTCCCATCGTCCCTGCATCCTCAAAAAGTACTGGTCTGGGCCGCCATTTCTTCCAAAGGAATCGTTGGCCCATTTTTCAGATCCGAAACGATTACTGCATCACGCTATCTGGACATTCTTCGTGAATTTGTGGCGGTACAAACTGCCTTAGACGACACTGCGAACACCTCGTGGTTTATGCAAGATGGTGCCCGGCCACATCGCACGGCCGACGTCTTTAATTTCCTGAATGAATATTTCGATGATCGTGTGATTGCTTTGGGCTATCCGGAACATACAGGAGGCTGCGTGGATTGGCCTCCCTATTCGCCAGACATGAGCCCCTGTGACTTCTTTCTGTGGGGACACTTGAAAGACCAGGTGTACCGCCAGAATCCAGAAACAATTGAACAGCTGAAGCAGTACATCTCATCTGCATGTGAAGCCATTCCGCCAGACACGTTGTCAAAGGTTTCGGGTAATTTCATTCAGAGACTACGCCATATTATTGCTACGCATGGTGGATATGTGGAAAATATCGTACTATAGAGTTTCCCAGACCGCAGCGCCATCTGTTGTTCAAAATTGTAACTACTGTAATTTCGAAAGTTTGTCTGCCTGAAAATATACTGTTGTTCCAAGCATATTGCAACAAACGGTGTATTTCTATCGCTGCTCGTTTAGTTTTTATTGCCGTTTCAAATATACCGGTCATTTTTGAAACACCCTGTACATGGTGAGTTTGTTGCTTTATTTGTTAAAATACCTTCGCATATGAAGGGTCCAACATAAGAATGAGCTAAGTCCAGTTTTATAAATTTTACAGGACATTAATAGGCCTATTTCTGTTTTAAATTTGTTCTTGATGTTATAGTTCTGTAACACTATACACTTATTTTACAGAATTACAGACCTTTAGCAATATTCTGTAAATGTATAACAATATCATAACATATTTATTCAACCTGTCGTTGCTACATGTTAAGAAGTTGAGTAAGAGTAACTTATTCAATAAAAGAAGGGGCTGAGTCCATGAATTCAAGGTAGCATAAGCATTGCTTATTCCTTTAGTACTTGAAGTAAGAATCAAACTATATTTAGAAAGCAATTCAAGATTGCCCGTTCTGAATGTGAGAACTTCAAGCAACAGGAAGACTGTCATAATATTCTTGTGCTTCTGACCCACAGATATTTTCCAAACCTTGCAAATACCGGTATTTATCATAAGAGATAGGTAGTTGGTCTGCAAATACATAGTAGAACATTTTATAATTTGAAACTATACCATAGTAAAAACATCAACAAGGTTTGGAGATTATCTCACAGTCTTACCGGTATAAGAAAACTCAGGCAACTCAAACTCTTGTCCATTGGATCCTTAAGCTGGATGAGCCGATTTCAGAGCAGCAATCCCCCCATGCTCCATTATATGTCGACCTGAATTTTACAAGCCTTGGGTGAGTTCTGCCTATGACGAATTCTTTAACTGGACGTGTACAAAAAGGACACTTCTGCTTGTACAAGGACTTCAGGAATGCTGTCCACTGGCGAAAAGTTCCACATGTAGTTCAACAATATTAAAAGATGAAGGCTTTGTCCGAGCTGATACGAACATCTATGTCCAATCCTTGGAACTTCTGTTTGAGTTCTCTTAAATGGTGAAGGCTTTCACCGAGCTGATACTATTATCTCTGTCCAATCTTTGGGAACTTCTGTATGAGCTCTTGTTTATAAGTGCCTTGGTTTTATCACATTCAAAATAAGGATGCCCTGTTATTGGAAACGTTACTTTTACAATATCAAATCCTTTCTCAACTGTAACTAAATTGTGCAAAAATCGAATAAGTGTGTAGTTCTTATTTTGGCCAGAAAATGAATCACAAAATATGACCAGATATTTCACGGTCATGCCAAGGTAATTGTAACAACATGTATGAATTATTGATCAGACTTCATTACTACCTTTTTCGGCAACACATTCAGGGTACAGGAAAAATGTACTCTCTGCATTTGATAAACAGTATATGTTGAAAGCATACATAGATAATTGCCGTTTATACTACACGACGTTAGTTGTAATGTTAGGCAGAGGCAGAGTCTTTCCAAAATCCATACATATGGCTTCCTTTTCCACGGCCTTTCGACTTTCCTTCTTAGCTTTTTTCTTCCTGTCACAAAATGTGTTGGCTTACATTTTGTGATAATCGTATAAAGTTTTCAAATTCTTCAATTGAGTCTCAATATCTTTTACTTCTACTTCTTCAATGCGCTTTTGTTTTCCCAGTTCCAGGCATTTCACTTTGGTTGTATATTCGTCACAGGTACTACGTGTATCTGTAATGGGATATCCAAAGGAAAGATTGAAGTTCGTATTAAATATGTGTCTACGTGTTTCATAAGATCCCTTAACTACGGGGTAAGCCTCTTTGAATAAACTGAGTATTTTACTTATGTTTGGTTCTTGAGAGAGGTATACCTTACTTGTATCTTTTAGCCCATAATGATTATGTCTACTCGGAAAGGAAGCAATATGCTGCTTAATGGTATTAACTGTTTCATCACTTAATTTCCAAGGCCTGTTCCCGTGTTTCCCTCTCTTATCTATAGTGGCATTCCCAGCAGTTCGAAAACTAGACACTAAATATTGGTTCTTACTTCTTGAGATGCCGTGCATTGCCATAAATGCCTTACGACAAACTACAACTTCTTTACCCCATCCCCTATTTGTCCTCAAACTCTGTACTTGTAAGGTGCATTATTAAATCCTGCTTCACATTCGTCTTTGTTTGGCCTTCTACGTTTATTGGAAGTACAGCAATGAGACCACATAAGCATTCTGCAGATCTACAGATTTTATCAAGTTGGATTCTTTTGAAATATTCTGTTTGTCTCTTCAGGCACGTTGTCATAGTACTGTTGGCTACATCTCATCTCATGAGACATTAAATTAATCTTTTTATTTACCTCAGATAAGTGACGATCTTTTTTTCTTTTCTTCGTTACTTGCTGACCTCCTGCCATACTTTCACTACAGGCATCACTTAATGACTCACGTTCCATATCCGTATTTTCTCAAATATGCAGACATTTAGTGCACTATACAAAGACCTGCACCTGTTTAATGTACCAACACTTCACATAATTAGAACAAGCTGTTTATCAGAGCTGCAAGCCATATTATTTGAAGACCAGCACTTAATGGACTAAGCCTTTTATTTCCCTGTTTCATATGGACGGAGCTCTTTCTTTCCCTGTACTGCATTTTTTCAAACCCCATTTACAGTATGACTGAACTTGGTTTTGCCTACTTAGTACATTAGAAAATATTGGTTCTGCTCCATACTTTCATATACTGGTGAAAACTCAAAAAATGAAAAAAATGGTCTTAGCTCATTCTTTTCCTGTACCCTTCACAGCTGAACGCATCACATGGAACCTTGAATAGTAGTTTTTCATCATTACTTTAAATTTTTATTAGGTTATTCGATACTAATCGGAAGACGAACATTACAACAGAGATGATATGCCCAAAAGCTGCATGATGTGATACCATACTGTATCAATGGGGCAAAAGTCAGTGATTTGCAAATTCTGGATCGTGCGTGAATATAGCAAGCTGTCCTTCACACTGGTGGTATTTCCAAGCCAGATTTGCGGAGAGAGACTTCTTTTCCTCCAGGAACGTCATAACGCTAGAGATTAACATATGCTCAAGGAACTTGTAAGTGACTGACGTCAGCCGTGTTGAGGTATAATTATGTGCATCGGTTTTATTTTATTTTTGTAAACAAGGATGGTCTACACTGTTTCCCAATCGCGCGGGACTAATCTTGCTAACAAAGGTACCTTACAGACTTCCCCTCGACGATTAAGGTGTAGAAGTATGAAACCGGGACTTGGTTGCAATAATTACACGTCTGTTGTTTGAAACTGATAAACAATATTTTCTTCAAAATAATTTCCATTGCTGTTTATACATTTCTTCCACCTCTCCGGCAGGCTATGAATATCACGCCAATAAAACTGTTCTTCTTTTGAAACTAATCAGTCAACGAGCCATTTTCGTACATTTTCATACGAATGAAACTGTTTTTCAGCGAGAGCGTGCCCTAGTGATGCAAATAGATGATAATCGGACGCAGCCAAGTCTGGAGAATAAGCCGAATGCCCTAGTATTTCCCAACTGAACGCCTTCGATCTTTTCCCTGGCCCGTTTTGCTGTGTGTCATTGGGCGTTTTCATAGAGCAATATGACTGTGTGTTGCTTTTCTCCATATTCTGGCCGTTTTTCACGTAATGTTCGATTTAAATCGATCATTTGCTGTTGCTCGCGATCAGTGTTAACGGTTTCACCAAGTTTCAGCTCATAGTAGGTGACACCCTTCTGATCCCACCAAACACAGAGCATTGTCTTCTTTCCAAAGCGATTTGGTCTTGCAGAGGATGTCGATGGTTTGCCTGGATTCACCCATAGAAACGACTATCTTTTGTATCTAGCGAGCAGCATTTCACACAGGGTCTTTCGATTTGCTTGCTTTCTTTCATTCAGTCCATGTGGAACCCATTTTCCCACTTTCTGCACCTTTCCCATAGCTTTCAACTGAAGGGAAACGGCTTCCTATGTCACATTCAATTTTTCCGCGAGTTCCTGTTGAGTCTGAGTGTCATCTTCATCCAGTAAGCCTTCGAACTTTTTCGATGGTTTCCCGTGCTCGTCGTTTCTCAAGTCAAAATCACCACTTTTGAATTTTTTGAACCACTCGAAACTCTGTGTGTTCCCACGAAAACTTCCGCCGAAAGCTTCGACAAGCATTCGATGCGATTCTGCAACAGTTTTCTTCAAATGACAACAGAAAATCAATGCTGTCCGCAAATCGTAGTTCGTAGGCACGAAACTCGTTATGTTTACAGGGTTGGGACAAATACCAAAGTATGGAACTTGGGTTACTGTGTATTAACATTCGTCGTCAGCCGTTAAGCCCGTCTCACACGGAGCAAGGTTCGCCGCAAGTTTGCGAGATGGCGTGCATGCTCGCCGGCTTGCAGGGAAGGGAGCCGGCTGTCTCCCATTCCGAAGCTCTCTCACGGTGCAAGATCGTCAGCTAGTTGTGTTGTGATCCGCTGCATGTTGTATCGAACGAAGACGGCTGCTTCAGGTACAGATGTTCAGAGCAAACTGCCGTTATTAGCTGTTTTGGTGCTAAACGATGCAGAAATGCATGCTAATGAGAGAAGAAGAAAGAAAGAATTGACGAAAAACTGTATTAAGAGGAGAAACGCTGGAAAAGGTGTGCTCTCCATGCTTCATAAAGAGTTGAGGTTAGTTCGCATAACACCTACTTTTGTTTGAAAAGTATCACCATTCCATTACTGTTTGACTTTAAAAATATACCAATAATGACTGTTATATACGACTTTATTTTATAGGATAGAAGATCGTACATCCTTTGCAAATTTTATACGTATGGATATGGTCGAAGAACACACGTCACTTGCAACTCTTCCGAGTGCTTCAGCACGCAAGTGTTTATTATAATAGTTTGCGCTTTACATGACGTACGGACACTGTTCTTCCCTATAAGTACATATCAATGCTTCAATCGCTTCCTTGGATCACTGCGGTGCCCTTATTTAATAATTATACGAACTTCCTACCGCACCTCACAACAGCAGAAAAGCGACTATCAACAAAGGCTTTCCGCCCAAGCTTTCCGCGACTGACGTCACAAACGAAACGTCTCATGATTGGCCAACGCAGGTGGCACGCAGGGAACCTTACAAGAAAAATAGCACCGGACCTATCCTGGAAATCTTACAAGGTTCCCAGCAAGGTAGCCCGCTAGCAGACAACGGAGCCCGCAAGGTAGCCGTCGCGCGAGCCAGCAAGGAAACTTACAGCGAATCTTGCTCCGTGTGAGACGGGCTTTACAGGAAGCAGATGGCGCAGCAGACGCGGTCTCACGGGCCCTACACTGGCGGCTAGAACTATCTGTAGGTAAATTCCGGTTTCATACATCACGGGTTCTACATTGGCGGCTATCACCATCTATAGGTAAATTCCAGTTTCATACTTCTACACCTGGTAGACTGACATTGACAGGCTGTGTAGGGCACGACTAGCACTTCAACGTATGTAAACAGCAAGACGCGACTCTCAACCGTTTCCGAGTAAATAGAGCTTGAAAATGCAACGTATGCTCATATATACACTTCGCATGGTCGCTAGTATTAAAGGAGTCACCGGCTGAGCTAGTAAGCGCTTATTTTCAAAAGCGAGAGATCTTTGGATCGAATCGCCCTACTGTCACTTCTTTTCTTTATTCCGGAATAATTCTAACTACAGATTTATTATGACTGTGCCGATTATCAATATTTAATGGTTCACTTACTACATTTATCCTGAAAAAATTAATAAAAAAATTTCCTAAAGAGACTGGAAATAAGAAAAGGATACAAGAGAACTTTCTGTCAAACAAGTACAGTCATTTTATTTATAGTATTGCACCTGTATCTGTGACAAGTATAATGTGCAACGTATGGAGCACTGCACGAATCAGGATGCATCTTTTTTCTCAATGTATCTATTGCAAAACAAACTTGGCTTACATTCACAAAAGGTTTTCGGATACCACACATTTTTATGGTGAACCACGCGTATCTGTTGTTAGAACTACGTGGGTGTGGAAAGACAAAGTGTACTGGCAGCGTATTCGATCTATACGAAGAACTCGCGCTTACGAAACTAAGCGCTTACACCCTCGGTTCCTTGAATACTAGCGACCATACGAAGTATAGAAAGATGCCTAAAATTTTCAGACTGGATTTTCTGGAAAACGATTGACATTTGCGTCTGACTGATTACATATATCGAAGTCCTAGTCGTGCCCAACACACCCTGTCAATATGAATCAAACGGTCAGGGAAAGTCCATACGTTCCTCTTGTAAGCGAGAGATCCTTGATAGTCATGTGCAAGGAAAATAGCTAATTCTGCAACGTATTCAATATAAAATCTAATGTTTTGTTCATTTTGAGTAGTCTTAATTGCCTTTCAATTTCAGGTGTTCGTTTTCAATATCTCTTATTTATGAGAGTGTGCGGCGGTAGTGTGATGGCATCCTGCCGATATATTCGGAAGTAAGATATGAATAATGTATTGTATTGTTGACTGGGATATCCTACGGTTGAGTTCAGCCGCATATCGGAAAGGGTGTTCTTCCTCGGCTCACATTGCCCGCTTCCTTGTGGGTATGTGAGAGGTGCGTCACTTGTGCGTTTTAAGAGTGTAGGTGAGTGTGACGGTCGTACGTATAAAGTACTGGGTGGTTACATTTAAGGTGCAGCTACTCTCGGAAGTCCAGTATGGGCTGTAATTAACGTACGGCAGCGAAACTTGGCAGATATGCTAATGGTACGCTGGCAAAAAATTGGTACCAATTTTGACGGCCAGATGCAAACGTGGCGCTGTGAATGGAAGAAAGACGTCTAGAAATGTTTCCATATGTAATGGATTAGGAACGGGACCCGGGAAAAGAAGATCAAACTAGTGAAAAAGGCGTAATGTTGTTTTTTATTATTAACAGCCGCTTACACAATTTGTTCAGTACGAACACCGGAGAGGTCGACGAGATGCTGCATCCGTAAAACGACGTGGTCAACAGTTGCTCACAGCAGTTCCAAAGGAATCAGAGTAACATATTACTGTATACTGTCCTTCAGATCAGGTAGAGACCGAACTGTGTCCCCGGAAAAGTCGTTCTTTTAGATACCCCCAGAGCCAAACTTCACATGGATTGAGATCAGGCGGTCTTGCAGGCCATGCATATCTGGAGACGACACGTTCGTGTAAAGTTGCATTAAGTAGATCTTTCACTGGGCGAGCGACGTGAGATGTTGCCCCACCTTGCATGAATAAAGTTGTTTCCACTCAGTTGGACTCTCCCAAAGCAGGAATCAAATGCTCTACAAGTAGGTCAACGTAACATGGAGGCGTTGCGGTTCATCAGACTGGGCCTCCGGGTGTATTCTCTTCAAAGAACTGGCCGAGAATAAAGGTGCTTGTGAATCCACACCACAGAGTCACATACGGCGAGTGCAGTGGATCTTGGTGCACAACACGCGTTTCAACAGTACCGCAAACTCGGTAGTTCTGTGTATTTCACCCCAATTCACCAACATTTGTATATTTTATACTGTATATTTTTTATGTAAACTATACAAAATTCAAAATGGCACCGAGCACTATGGGAATTAACATCTGAGGTCATCAGTCCCCTAGAACTTAGAACTACTTAAACCTAACTAACCTAAGGACATCACACACATCCATGCCCGAGGCAGGATTCGAACCTGCGACCGTAGCGGTCACGCGTTTCCAGACTGAAGCGCCTAGAACCGCTCGGCCACCTCGGCCGTCTATAAAATACTATTCCATTTTCTCTTACAAATCAAGAGTTTTGCATAGCTCAAACTATCTCGAGAAGATAACAAGAAAAGATCATAAAGACTCACTTTTCCTTTTCCATTAATGATTCTCTGACATTTTAAGTGATTAGACTGTGTTACATAAAGTTTCAGTTATGTTTCTTTAGTTAACATGCGCTTCTTCTTACAAATTTTTAGAATGACCTTTTTCACAAAAGTTTTATCACCTACTAAGTAATATTACAGCAGGCACAGGAGTACCCGAGAAGAATCTTCTGCCCTCCGTGTAAAGATAAGTGATCCGTTCTGTTCCACCGTCATGCGATCTGGAGGCAGTAAGTTGCAGGTGGACCCGGCAGTGCGGTCAGTCTTATACAGAACGCACAAAGAAAACTTGGAAACTAGGTACGCCAGCCGGTGTGGCCGAGCGGTTCTAGACGCTTCAGTCAGGAACCGCGCGACCGCTACGGTCTCAGGTTCGAATCCTGCCTCGAGCATGGATGTGTGTGATGTCATTAGGTTAGTTAGGTTTAAGTAGTTATAAGTTCTAGAAGACTGATGGCCTCAGATATTAAGTCCCATAATGCTCAGAGCCATTTGAAACTAGGTACAATAGAGTATAAATTAAGTGTGTTCGTCCATCTCATGTACTAGTGAAGAGGCAATGAATGCAGTGATACGAGAAAATATATTTCTTAACTGTGCTCTGAGGTCCACTGAGTGAAGCATTGTCAGCAGTTTCGGTTTTAGAAGCATAGTACAAGTATTCGTATTAGGAACAGTAGCATACGTTTTAGTGTATTAATTCCTGTTGCTTAGTCGAGGCTGAGGTAGTAGTAAGAGGGCCGACAAATATTTGTAATAGTAATTGTTGTGTCATTTTACGATTTTCCGATGTATGATGATTTTGAAATGTTCTCGGATATTCAGCCGGATGGCGTCATACAAATGGTAAATTTCGGCAAGCTGACTTGTTACCATCCTCAGGCTATCCTGATGACTGAGGCCTGCCTGAAGATGTCAACAAGTTACCTTGTCGAAATGTACCATTTGGATGACGCCACCCGGCTAAATACCCAAGAAAGTTTCAAAATTCAGAGTAGTGGTTATTGTTGCGGTAACACTATGTGGTTGTAAATATTGTTGTTGTAATAGAAGCTATAACAAGCAGGCGACGAAAATACACTCCTGGAAATTGAAATAAGAACACCGTGAATTCATTGTCCCAGGAAGGGGAAACTTTATTGACACATTCCTGGGGTCAGATACATCACATGATCACACTGACAGAACCACAGGCACATAGACACAGGCAACAGAGCATGCACAATGTCGGCACTAGTACAGTGTATATCCACCTTTCGCAGCAATGCAGGCTGCTATTCTCCCATGGAGACGATCGTACAGATGCTGGATGTAGTCCTGTGGAACGGCTTGCCATGCCATTTCCACCTGGCGCCTCAGTTGGACCAGCGTTCGTGCTGGACGTGCAGACCGCGTGAGACGACGCTTCATCCAGTCCCAAAAATGCTCAGGGTAGTTGACTTACACCTTCTGGAGCACGTTGGGTGGCACGGGATACATGCGGACGTGCATTGTCCTGTTGGAACAGCAAGTTCCCTTGCCGGTATAGGAATGGTAGAACGATGGGTTCGATGACGGTTTGGATGTACCGTGCACTGTTCAGTGTCCCCTCGACGATCACCAGTGGTGTACGGCCAGTGTAGGAGATCGCTCCCCACACCATGATGCCGGGTGTTGGCCCTGTGTGCCTCGGTCGTATGCAGTCCTGATTGTGGCGCTCACCTGCACGGCGCCAAACACGCATACGACCATCATTGGCACCAAGGCAGAAGCGACTCTCATCGCTGAAGACGACACGTCTCCATTCGTCCCTCCATTCACGCCTGTCGCGACACCACTGGAGGCGGGCTGCACGATGTTGGGGCGTGAGCGGAAGACGGCCTAACGGTGTGCGGGACCGTAGCCCAGCTTCATGGAGACGGTTGCGAATGGTCCTCGCCGATACCCCAGGAACAACAGTGTCCCTAATTTGCTGGGAAGTGGCGGTGCGGTCCCCTACGGCACTGCGTAGGATCCTACGGTCTTGGCGTGCATCCGTGCGTCGCTGCGGTCCGGTCCCAGATCGACGGGCACGTGCACCTTCCGCCGACCACTGGCGACAACATCGATGTACTGTGGAGACCTCACGCCCCACGTGTTGAGCAGTTCGGCGGTACGTCCACCCGGCCTCCCGCATGCCCACTATACGCCCTCGCTCAAAGTCCGTCAACTGCACATACTGTTCACGTCCACGCTGTCGCGGCATGCTACCAGTGTTAAAGACTGCGATGGAGCTCCGTATGCCACGGCAAACTGGCTGACACTGACGGCGGCGGTGCACAAATGCTGCGCAGCTAGCGCCATTCGACGGCCAACACCGCGGTTCCTGGTGTGTCCGCTGTGCCGTGCGTGTGATCATTGCTTGTACAGCCCTCTCGCAGTGTCCGGAGCAAGTATGGTGGGTCTGACACACCGGTGTCAATGTGTTCTTTTTTCCATTTCCAGGAGTGTAGTAGTAACATAAGTTGAAACAGAGTGAACATAGCGAAAACCTATTGCTTTATTTCTGTGTCAGAAAGGGTCATCCGACTGAGAATTGGAACAATGTCAGAGTAGCACATACAGCGTTTGGACAAAAATATAGTAACATCAAAAGCACACATTACCATTCGTGGTACTGCGTAGGAAACACGTTGGCATTTAAAAGAGTTTGAAGTCCTCTCGGAATGGAAAATACAGCTCCTATATAGTTTTCAACGACATCTGCAAAATAGTGGAAAGTTCACGTAACCATTATGGAGGTGGACAGCGATCATACACCCGTCCCTCCAAAGTAGACCACAAAGGCTCAGTAATATTGAGATCTGGTGCTTGTGGTGGCCACGCGACAATTCATCCTCGTTCTCACAAACCAGAACTAGACGATGCGAGCTTGTCAACTGGGGCCCCGTCGTCTTGGAGCACAGCAACACCACTGAGAAACGAACATTGTACCATAGTATGGACCTAATCATCCATCACATAATGCTTGGTAGTTATGTGGCCTTTAGAGTACCCATGGAGCCTATCGAGTACGACGATATGGATGCCCAAATCACCACCGAACCGCCGCCATGTTTTCGCTCCTGGGACGTCAACTTGGCTAGAAGTTGGAAATAGTGTAAAAAAAGACTCATCCGAACAAATGACTTTCTTCCATTGTCCCATAGTTCGTGTTTAATGCCTTCAGCACCATGTTTTCCTGTTACGGTCTTTTGCATAATTTATGAGTTTTTTGGAATCCTAGATCGCCATGCAGTTCCCTGCTTACGGCGCTCCCTTCGTGTTGTTTTTGTGCTGACGTAGTTCGTGAGTGCGATATTCTGTTCTGCAGTGACTTTTGAAGTTTTCGTCCTCTTATTTTTCGTCGCAATTATCGTCATTGACTATCTGTCACGATCACTCAATACAAACCTTCGTCCGCATTGCGATTTAGCGGATTATGTTTTTCCGCTTTCCCTACATGCGAGCCGGCCTGGGTGGCCGAGCGGTTCTAGGCACTACAGTCTGGAACCGCGCGACCGCTACGATCGCAGGTTCGAATCCTGCCTCGGGCATGGATGTGTGTGACGTCCTTAGGTTAGTTAGGTTTAAGTAGTTCTAAGTTCTAGGGGACTGATGACCTCAGCAGTTAAGTCCCACAGTGCTCAGAGCCATTTGAACCATTTTGAACCCTACATGCGGTGTAAATACTCGATACAGTACCTCTTGAAACACCAAACACATCGGCACCCACCATACGAACACTATCAATATGCCCACGTTCAAAGTCACTCATCTCCGACATAATGTACTCATAACTGCACAGAACTCTGTTCTGGCCACGACTGACAGTTACACAGGTGTCGTTCAAGGTCAGAACAATAACACAACTTGCTGGCTTGGCTAACATATTCATTTGTTTTTCAAACATGCATTTCTCGAGCTGTTTCCATGTTTTTGTTCAAATGGTTCAAATCGCTCTGAGCACTATGCGACTTAAATTCTGAGGTCATCAGTCGCCTAGAATTTAGAACTAATTAAACCTAACTAACCTAAGGACATCACACACATCCATTCCCGAGGCAGGATTCGAACCTGCGACCGTAGCGGTCGCTCGGCTCCAGACTGTAGCGCCTAGAACCGCACGGTCACTCCGACCGGCCCATGTTTTTCTCCAACTCCGAAATGTTAAAGTGGACAAAAACAAAGAAAACCTATACGATACATTTTCTCAACTTCGATTTCGATTCAGTAAATGACACGTGAAATGACTGTCACACTGGCTTACATACATTCAAATTTGATCAGTCACAGTTCATTGATATTAGCCAGGAACTGAACTAGACTGACTAATTAAATAAAACAAAAAAATTCATTGCTGAATGTTTACTACTGTTTCTACACTTCCCGACAATTTTGAAGGGCTGTGTTCACTGTGGCAATAAACTGCATCGCCTGAGAACAGTCTCAAAGTCTGTTGTACGAGAGACATTCAATAAGTAATGCAACACTTTTGTTCTGAAAGCATATTGTTTTTTTTCGGGATTCCAATACACCATATCATACCCCACTCTTTTGGCTACAAAACCCTCTTTTTCAACATAACCTCCGTTCAATGCGTTGGCTGTACGCCACCTTACTGGAAGGACCTGTATGTCCGTATGGTAGCACTCCAGTGGCCGACGTTGGAGGAAACGTCTTGCTGTATGAATAACCTCCCCATCATTCATGTACTGTCTCCCGCGGAGTGCATCCTTCATTGGGCCAAACAGCTGGAAGTCGGAAGCTGCGAGATCCGCGCTGTAGGGTGGATGACGAAGTTTTGTGAGCTCCTCTCGTGTGCGCAGACTTGTGTGAGGCCTTGCGTTGTCACGGAGAATGGAGGATTTCGATTGCTTTTTTGTGGCGAACACGCTGAAGTCGTTTCCTCAGTTTCCTGAGGGTTCCACTGCACGAGTCACAGCTGTGTGCGTCCGGCCGGCACACGGGAGATTGGGACAGGTTTGCGTGACATTGTTGCGCTGATGACAGACGCCTCGTCCAACTACTCACCGTGCTTTTGTTCACTGCCAGTTGTCAGTAGGCATTCTGCAAGCGCCTATGGATACCTGCGATGTTCTGATTTTTCGCCAAAAGAAACTCAATGACAGCTCCCTGCTTGGACCGCACCTCCGTTACAGACGCCACTTTGAAGGCTACGTTTAGCGCCGGCACCCATCGAAACGTCATGAAACTATAGGGGTTGAAGCGGAAATATTACACGAAAGTCCCACAACAAATTACGAATTTTTCCAACCGAAATTAGTCGAGAAAAAAAGGGTTGAACTGCTTATTGAACGCCCTTCATATATTGGAGAGTTTGCAGTCCAGGTGAGGTTCTCAGCTGCATACTTTATTTTCTTACTTTGTGTAATTCTGGAGTAATATTTGACGTGAACCTGTAAACTGTTGGCCATTGCAACTGGAAGGAAGGAAGATTGGGTTTATCGTCCCGTCGACATTCAGGTCTTTACAGACGGAGCACAAGCTCAGATTGGGTCAAGGATGGGGAAGGAAGTCGGCCGTGCGCTTTCAAAGGAATCATCCCGGCATTTACCTCGAGCGATTTAGGGAACTGACGGAAAACCTAAATTGTATGGCCGGACGCGAGTTTGAACTGTCGTCCTCCCGAATGCGAGTCAAATGTGCTAATTACTGCGCCACCTCGTTCGGTGCAACTGAAACACAAGGAGGAGCAGATAAGAATGAAATTTCACTTATTGTGGGTATACAGCACAGCAGGAAGAATACATGACTAAATATATAAATGATTTGGGGGGATGGGGATATTCGTGCAGCAAAATCTAGTACACATAGGTGCCATCTATGACAGCAACAACGGCTCTGACGCGACGTGGTATCGAGCCAAAACGAGCTAAGATGTGAGGTGACAGATAAGTCATTCCATGCCCCTGTAACGCTATACCAGACTTCTTCAATCGTAGCGGCTGGCGAATGATGGTATGCCAGTCTTTTAGCAACCCATGACGAGCTGTTGTCAGTGGATGAAACATGAGGAGAACGAGCACCCTCCATAGCGAAGTAAATAAGGATAGAACATGCAATATGTGGTCTTCTGTAGAACATCTCTATCCATAAATATCAAAGATTCTAGGTGTAGTAGGTCTAGGCACTACTGAAAAGTTATTTTCTACACGAGCTACGTAAAGAATTTCATTTCCCACAAGTAAATTCCTCCATCCAGTGATTTTAAGACCATAAATGAATTGACAGAATTATAAAGAATAATTTCCAATGGCTAGTCCAGAACAGTTTTCCAATCAGCCTTAATACACTATGTTATCAAAAGTATCCGGACACCTGGCTGAAAATGACTTACAACTTCGTGGCTCTCTCCATCGGTAATTCTGGAATTCAATATGGTGTTGGCACACCCTTAGCCCTGATGACAGCTTCCACTCTCGCAGGCATACGTTCAATTAGGCGCTCGAAGGTTTCTTGGGGAATGGCAGACCATTCTTCACGGAGTGCTGCACTGAGGCGAGATATCGATGTCAGTCGGTGGGGCCTGGCACGAAGTCGGCGTTCCAAAATATCCCGAAGGTGTTCCATAGGATTCAGGTCAGGACTCTGTGCAGGCGAGTCCATTACAGGGATGTTATTGTCGTGTAACCACTCCGCCACAGACTGTGCATTGTGAAAAGGTGCTCGATCGTGTTGAAAGATGCAATCGCCATCTCTGCATTGCTCTTCAACAGTGGGAAGCAAGAAGGTGCTTAAAACATCACTGTAGGCCTGTGCTGTGTTAGTGCCACGCAAAACAACAAGCGGTGCAAGCCCCCCTCCATGAAAAACACGACCACATCATAACACCACGCCTCCGAATTTTACTGTTGGCACTACACACACAGGCAGATGACGTTCACCGGGCATTCACCATACCCACACCCTGCCATCGGATCGCCATATTGTGTACCGTGATTCGTCACTCCACACAACGTTTTTCCACTGTTCATTTGTCCAATGCTTCAAGCGAGGCGTCGTTTGGCATTTACTGGCGTGATGTGTGGTTTATGAGCAGCCGCTCGTCCATGAAATCCATGTTTTCTCATCTCCCGCCTAACTGTCATAGTACTTGTAGTGAATCCTGATGCAGTTTGGAATTCCTGTGTGATGATCTGGATAGATGTCTGCCTATTACATATTACGACGCTCTTCAGCTGTCGGTGATCTCTGTCAGTCAACAGACGAGGTCGGCCTGTACGCTTTTGTGCTGTACGTGTCCCTTGACGTTTCCACTTCACTGTCACATCTAAAACAGTGGAGCTAGGGACGTTTAGGAGTGCGGAAATCTCGCGTACAGACGTATGACACAAGTGACACCCAATCACCTGACCACGTTCGAAGTCCGTGAGTTCCGCGGAGCGCCCCATTCTGCTCTCTCATGATGTCTAGTGACTACTGAGGTCGCTGATGCGGAGTACCTGGCAGAAGGTGGCAGAAAAAAGGCACCTAATATGAAAAACGTATGTTTTTGGGGGTGTCCGGATACTTTTGATCACATGGTGTATTTCTGAATTTAGCTACATCTTGATCAGTCAGAGTGCGTGAGAGTGAAGCATTCTAATTATGATTATAAATAGGCCATGACTGATAACACCTTCACTGACAAATAGATCATGTGAATACATCAATTTGCATAATCCGCACGATCGTCAAGTTTTAGTTTCCGTATCCCTTAATCTCCGGTCGAGGCATCCTCCACTAAAGACCGCACAGGCGCTGCACCAAACCAACTTTAAAATAAAAGACCGATGGAAAGAGGAATGGTAGAGCAGAACAGCAGTAAACTGCCACAGTATGCCATGCATCTTTAGTAAACCAAAAGGATTTGATTGCCTTCGCAAAGTTTGGTCAACTCCTAATCGCATCAGAACCAACTGTGGGAGATGCGCCGACTCCTTACACAGATGGGGTAAACTTCCTTCGGCCGCTTGCGACTGTGGCGCTGAGAGACAGACGGTCACACACATCGTGCAGGAATGCCTACCAAGGGCATATGAGGGTGACCCACAGGATTTCCTAATGGCGACCCAAGAGGCAATCGACTATATATTATCTAAGCTGGACGTTTGTTTGTGATTGCTCTTCTGTGAGTGTAAATATACAATTGTCGGTGTCCTTATATACAAACTGTTATTTATTGTTCTGTTTATACATATGTGATTTTTTTAAAATCATGTTGTTTCTGTAATTTTTAGTGTGATGTTATGAGCCATATGCTAAATAAAGAAAATCTTCTGTCCTGAGCTTAGATTTTAGAATGAAAAGTTTCTATTTGTAGTCAGTGCATTGTTATCAGACAATACCAGATTAAATTACTAAATTTAAAGACCTGGCATGAGTCAGCAAAATTTTAGAACACGTTAAAGTGAATATTATTTACTGTATAAGATATCTGAAATATCTGCAATATCAGAAAACCCATATTAAACATAAAAAATTATGAAAAAATACAACTGGAATATGAAAGTATAGGTTGTCGCTTAATGTAGTTCCAGTTGAAACGTCCCCTTTGAACAATTTATACATGACTGTGCTTAATCTGACACACAATATTTTTTTAGCGCGACGCAATCTGACTTTCAGATATCCCTACAAAGGAATGGCCCTGACTAACATTAATCTATACCTTTCACAAATCACTTACCTCACCAAAAATCTTCGTTACTCGAACTACTGCAATACAGCGAGCGCCACTACTGCCAGCTAAATAACAGATTCAAACTACGGAAGGCACTAACTACTAGTAGGCATAGTTAGCAAATGAAAGATTTTAATAGAGAACAAACAATGTATTTACCTTAATAGTGTTGAAAAACCATAATATACATAGCAGTTCATAATATCCAGTATTAGAAATTTCAAGACTCCGCCATCTCTCTCCCCACATCCACCACTGCTGGCGGCTCACCTCCAACTGTGCAACGCTACGCGCTGTTCACATCCAGCTGCCGCTGCCCAACACTACAATGGCAGACAACAATGCAAACAAGTCACAGACTGCACACAGCACAGCCAGTGATTTTCATACAGAGCGCTACGTAACGTTGTCCATAAGGAAACATAAGCAGCTTACTTACATAAAGAAAACATAAACAGCCTACTTACACAGTGTTACACCGGTAAAACACACACGGTCCAGTCACGTTAAGTGAGCACCGCCTATGTTCGACGTCATCGTATAACAACCACTCACAGACGACTGGTAACAGCACTAGCAGTGGAGGGTATTAAAAGCGTGTCGGGAGGGCGCGGAATACAGTGCAGTCGTTGTCGTAATAGGAAAACGGAGCGATTTATCTGATCTCCAAAAGGGCATGATCAGTGGCTCTCAAGCCAAGCCTGAAAGCATTTCCGAATCGGCTAAGTTTGTAAACTGATCGCACGTAGTGGTGGTTAAAGTATACCGTGGATAAAATCGGCGTCGTGGCAGTTATGGTGCTGGGCCATAGATGATAGGACAAAATTAGAATTATATATTAATACCTTCAGCTGCTGACGGTCGTTGATATATATCAACGGGGACAGGTGAAAATGTGCGCACCAACCGGGACTCGAACCCGGGACCTCTTGCTTACACGGCAGACGCTCTATCCATCCTTTTTTTTAGTTTCTTTTTAATTATTGCAGAGGGGAGCTAACCCTCTGACCGAGCACGCTGAGCTACCACGCCGACTTTTTTTTCCGTTGTTGAACGTTGTGTTTGATCGTTGCGGACGTCACGTGACATCCGTTCATTTCGTTGTTGATCCTTTCACTCCGTTTTTTTTTTTTTTTTTTTTTTTTATGAGAGAGGCCAACCAGCTCTCTGACCGAACACGCTGAGCTACCGTGCCGGCGTCCGTCTTAGCCAACGAGGGCACAGAGAATAGTGCGACTGCAGGGACTATCTCGCGCATCTGGAACCGCGGGACCGTTACGGTCGCAGGTTCGAATCCTGCCTCGGGCATGGATGTGTGTGATTTCCTTACGCTAGTTAAGTTTAAGTAGTTCTAAGTTCTAGGGGACTGATGACCTCAGAAGTTAAGTGCTATAGTGCTCAGAGCCATATCTCGCTCACGCCTCCCGCGAGACCCACGTTCTCACCTTATATGTCCACACACTACATTCGTAGTGTCCCAACCCAACACACTCATTACTCGTGGAAGACATTCTTACCAAGTCCCGTAAGAGTTTGCGTAATGTGTGTTCATCCGCACAGAAGAAGGTCACGGCCGGTATTGCCAGAACGATATACTTATATGGATTTGGTGTCTGCTCTTTCGGACATTGATCAACAGAATGCCCAGATGAACCAAGGAGCTGCCAACAGTGGCTCCTCAACGACCATTACTGCTTATGGGCCTGTGCAGCAGGTGTCTTGATTCATGCACGCGTGCTGACTTCTGTTCATTGGCGACGAAGGCTGGAATTTGCACGCCAATACAGCAACTGTACGTCCTCTGAGTGGCGACATGTGACCTTTCCAGGTGAATCACGTTTTAAGGTCCATCGGACGTATGGCCATTCGCGCCTAAGGCGTGAAACGTCTGAAAGCAAACACCCTGCAACAAACATCGGAAGGGTCCAGGATGGTGGAGGGAGAGTTATGGTCTGGGGAATGTCTTCGTGGCGTTCCCTGGGTGATTTTGCTATTCTGGAACGCACAATGGATCAGCAGAAGTATGCATCTATCCTACATGCAGTTTGCTTTTCCTAGGCACGATGGCCCATACCGGCAGCACAATGCAATGTGTGTACGTGGGTGGGTCGAAGAGCACCGGGATGGGTTTACCGTTCTCCGATGGCCATCAAACTCTCGAGATTTAAACCCAATCGAGAATCTTTGGGACGACTTCGACCGAGCTGTTCGGGCCATGTATCCTCAACCGACTAACCTAGCGCAGCTGGCCTCAGCAATGGAGGCGACATGGCTCCACATCCTTGTCAATACCTTCCAGAACCTCACTGAATCCCTTCCTGCACGTCTCGCAGCGATCCGTGGTGCAAAATGCGGTTATTCAGGCTTTTGACAGCTGGTCACTTTAATGCGATGGGTAGTGTGTCGCTGTATTGCTATGATAAACTAAAAAAATCACTTATTTGACAATGCAGGGTATATTAGCGTATTACGGCATGTTCCTGACACACTCTAGTCCAAAATTACTAAAAACAAAGAGAAACTACTTTATTTCTCGAAGACATGCGACGCTGTGATGAGCAGCTTCCTTTAAGCAGATGCTGTCACTTACTGGGAACATACAGAAACGGAAACAAGTGATTCACTGAAAGCACCTGGTGTAAGTTATTTGCTACAGTCAGGTACAGCGAGTTTAGTTTATTCCCTGGTCTAGAAAATAATAAAACTTGCATGTAGCACATATGTTACTTAACGAGTGAGGAGGTTAAAGATCAGAAACGATTTTCTAGGGCCTGTAGGGGTATCTGTGAGCTCTGCTAGCTTCCTGAGGCACTTACAGTGAAAATGTCCTTAATTCATTAGACAAACAATTAGAGACAACTGGCATATTCTGTGACCTGTCAAAGGCTTTTGACTTTGTGAATCACAGCATTCTTTTAAGTAAATTAAAATATTATGGCATCACTGGTAGTGCTGCAAAGTGGTTGCAGTCATATCTCAGTAATAGAAAACAAAGGTTGTCGTTACGTAACATTTCAGCAGTAGGCAATGAGACATCATCTGACTGTGATTTTATCCATACTGGATAAGAGGTCGTAGTTGTGAATGTCAATGTTAAAAAATATATCGGCTCAACCACTTGTTTATGCTGTAAAACACTAAGGTTGACGCGTTTCGAAAGTCAAGCTTTCATCATCAGAATAATAAAAAGTAAAAGAACCTGTTAAAACTCGCTAAAATGGAACATGCACCAGGCACAATAAAACTGATAATAAAATTAAAACATCGTGGCTACTTCCCTTGTTGGAAGACACGGCTGGAACAAGGGAAGTAGCCACGATGTTTTAATTTTATTATCAGTTTTATTGTGCCTGGTGCATGTTCCATTTTAGCGAGTTTTAACAGGTTCTTTTACTTTTTATTATTCTGATGATGGAAGCTTGACTTCCGAAACGCGTCAATCTTAGTGTTTTACACTATAAACAAGTGGTTGAGCCGATATACTTTTTAACTTCATCTGACTGGAAAGAAATTACATCTGGTGTTCCCCAAAGTTCCATACTAGGTCCACTACTTTTTCTTGTGTATATTAATGACCTGTCATCTGTTACATTACCAGATACCAAGTTTATCCTATTTTCAGATGATACAAACATTGAAATAAATAGTAAATCAATTATAAATTTAGAAAGGGCAGCTAATCAAATTTTTACTGACATTAATAAGTGGTTCATAGCCAATTCGCTGCCATTAAACTTTGAAAAGACCCACTATATACATTTTAGAACTTCCAAGAGATTTCCTTCTAGTGTGTGTATAACATATGATGACATGGAAATAGGAGAAGTTGGGAGTGTAAAATTCTTGGGATTACAACTTGATAATAAATTCAGTTGCGAGCGACATACTAACGAACTGCTAAAGCTCCTAAAGAAGTCTGTGTTTGCAATGCAAATGATGTCAGACATAGGAGATGTAAATATAAAAAACTGACATATTTTGCTTATTTTCTCTCCATTATGTCATATGGTACAATATTTTGGGGTAACTCCACAAACCGAGAAAAAATTTTTAGAGTACAGAAGCGTATAATAAGAGTAATGTGTAGTCTAAATCCAAGAACACCATGTCGAAACCTGTCCAAAGAATTGGACATACTAATCACAGCTTCTCAGTATATTTATTCCTTAATGAAGTTTGTTATAAATAATACGTCTCTAATTTCCAACTAACTGCTTAGTACACAGTATCAATACTAGGAATAAGAGCAATATACATAAAGATTTAAAATCACTTACTCTTGCCCAGAAAGGAGTCCAGTATTCACCAACGCATAGTTTCAATAAGTTACCACCAACCATTAAGAGTTTCATTTCAGACAAGGCACAATTTAAACATAATTTAAAAGAATTTTTGGTGGCCAACTCCTTCTTTTCCATCCATGAATTTCTCAACAAGTGCAGTAGACCATTTCAATGAAAATGTATTATAATTTATTTTTTGACAATACTTGGTTGTAACAGCCAAGTAACTACCTAGTGTGTGAATGATGGATGTATGGAAAGCAGATGTAAGTCTTAAGTCTGTAAATAGAGGAAGTTTAATTTTAAATCTTGTACATAATTTGACTGTTCTTAACTGAGGATCATTGAAATGAATAATTTACTTTAATTTTTGACAATACTTGGTTGTAATAGCCAAGTAACTAGCTACTGTGTGGATGATGGATTTAATGAAAGCAGATGTGAGCATTACACCTGTAAATATTAGAAGTTTAATTTTAATTCATGTACATAATTTTAATGTTTGTTGACTGAGGATCATTAAAATTAATGAATCTCAAGTTTTTCTTACTACATTTTTGTAATGTGTTTATCTGATATGTTGCACACACAGGAGGATCCCCTCTTTTGTGGGTTTATTGAATGAATAATTAATCTAATCTAATCTTTCCAAGGTTCGCGCGGCTCCCCCCGTCGGTGGTTCGAGTCCTCCCTCGGGCATGGGTGTGTGTGTTGTGCTTAGCGTTAAGTTAGTTTAAGTTAGATTAAGTAGTGTGTAAGCCTACGGACCGATGACCTGAGCGGTTTGGTCCCATAGGAACTTACCACAAATTTCCAAATTTTCAGCTAGCTTCGACTGATGTCGGTTGAGTTGTTTGACGTAAGAAGTCCATGATCTCCAATGATTCATAACAGAGTATTTGCATTTTGTTCGCTTTGTGCCGTGGTTCTGTCCAAGAGCCAGCTCAGTCATCTATATTACATGGGGCACTTCTGAAGACCTCGTTTTACGATACTCAGGCGACTCAAGCAAAATACTTCGTTGGGATCGTCACACTGTCAGAAGTTTACCCCAGTCTCGTAGCGTGCTGCTTGCGTCGTCTGTACGCAAAACACAGAAAAGATGTAGATCACTATAGAACTTCAACAGCCTGTGACGTGTTACTGTGATCGTGATGGCTGACTGTGACATTTTGAACAGCTTGCGTAAACTACGAGTTCTGTTCAGCAGCAGAACGGATATTAAACTGTAATGTAAACAAATGTTACTATATTGTCCTATGAACCTCATACAATTTTTTTTGTAACCTTAGGTTATCTACACCTGCATAGATGACATTACAATCTTCTAAGCTTATTGAGTAGCATTTACTTTTAAAGTCAAAATCTGCATGTTTTTCAGCGTAGGAGCAATCGGTAACGAATCGTAAGAGATTAAGTAAACTACTTGAGAAATGCCGTTGCACGGTGTTTGAAAGCGTCTTGTAAAGTGTTCGTATGCACGTTGTATACAGCAACACTTGTTTGTTAGAAGTGTTTACGCTCTGAAGCGGACGAAATAGACGCACGAAGGGAGCCGCAAACACTGAAGTACAGTGTTTGGAAAACGTTTCGGATGTATTCGTAGACACAGTGCATGCAGCCACGCTTGTTCGTTAGGAATGTTTACGCCCTACAGCGGACGAAATGGACACACAAAGAGAGCTGAGGGCCTTTGGAAGAGCCGTTCTTGTAATGACCAATAATTTGCATAACTTGCTCGTAAGCATTCAGACAAATATCACGTTCATTAATTACAGGTAAGCGCTGATGTTCATCCTCAACGTTAGGTGTCAAAAGCATTGGCAAATATAATCGATGCCTTCGACACGAGGAAAAGAGAAACCGGCATGCAACGTCAGAGGCTACTGCGACACACTTTCAACTGACGTCAGGATGCGACAGACGTCTGCACTTTGATTCCGTAGGTTAACAGCAGAACAGTAACCAGCATCACGAGACTGAATTTTCGTTGCCGGTTACAGCGGTGTCGAGTTGTTCTCTAGAACAACCGCAGAACACCATGCTGAGTGACCAACCACTATGTACCTGGTGGGAGTACAGTGGACGCATATAGGTTGCTGATTGCTATTTGAGGATTACCCGTCTCTCACTGTGCATTATCCTGGCGCGGAATATGGTGGACTAGTTATACAGGATAGGGAAAATAAAAGTGGGTCGGTTAACAGAGTTCCAGGTTACAAAGAAACACAGCAGAGGAAAGAAAATACAGGACTAAACTGACTATAGCAGATGTTGAAAGTGACCGTTATTCATCTCTTGGCGCCACGGTCAGCAAGTTGCTGAAGGCGGATTGAAGCTGGACTGCTGGAATTATTGCAGTCTCATCCGAAATGTTGTGCTGCAGTTCTTTAAGATTACGAGGTTCTTTACGATACACCTCAGACTTGAGGGCTCCCCATACAAAGTAATCGCACGCTGAAATATCAAGTGACCTGGGTGACTAGCAATGGCTGCCACCAGACTGACCTCTGCTAACAACTCTGTCAGGCGTGACGATTGTGTAAACGTGCTCCAAGGTTCGGCCGTCTGTATGGGCAGTCGCTCCATCCTTCTGGCAGTAACTGTAGGTCTTTTCCTCCTCCGTTAATGATGCCAAAAAGGCTTCAAAATTTCCGGACCACTTATATTTGCCCCATCCTGCGGTTTTTATGATCATTGGTGCCATCAAATAAAATTCACGCAGGCCCTGACGACTGCGCGTCACTAGCCCTACCTACCAACGCCTCACCCCCTTTCTTTACGGTGTCATTGAATGATGTATGGAAGGGCATGTGGTTAGCACACAGCTTTCCCAGCCTTTGTCAGATTTCCGAATCACGGTCCGTAAAGCGATACCTTTTATTTTTTGTTTAACTGATGTTCAAACTGATTTTGTATAAAGAAAAGACAATTTGTTCCTGAATATATTCGCTGAAATATTTTACTGGATTGCTGTTTCTTAAGAAATCAGCGAACAGTTTTATGACCATGGTGGCGAACAGTTTTATGACCATGGTGGACGTTTATGTTTAACGAAATTACCAGCACTGCCTACGAAGGGAGTTTATGTCTCTGAAGACAGGCGATAAATGTCAGTTTGCTTGTCTTCTTCGGGCCTCCTTACTTTTGTCTTCTGTTTGAGCTTGTGCTGACAACATGTAACTTTACCCTGTCTGTAACTTTTGGCTCAATAATTATCTTATTTACTTTATTTAGCCATGTTAATTATTTTTAACGTGATCGCTATCCTACCTCCTTGTAATACAAATAACTATTGCGTTTTGGATGTATTTTTCAGCGGCAAAATAAGGGAGGTTGCAGGCGGATTGTTCGGCGTGAATGACCGAACACTATTCACATTCTTTCCTTAACTGATTCCTTAAAGGAAGCTATAACACTCGTGAGATATTTCCACCCATCATTTTCATTGCATTACGCAATATTTTTTTGTAAGAAATGCACGCGATTGAACGGCCACCCACCATTGAACAATGACGCCAATCAATCTGTTCATTTCAATCATATTTCAAACGTACATGTTCCAATCCTTCAGTGCGAGCTCTGATTTCCCTTATTTTATTATGATGACCGTTTCTCCCTATATTTTCGCATTCGGAGGAGAAAGTTGGTGAATGAAATTTCCTGAGAAGATCCCACCGCAACGAGAAACGCTTTTGTTTTAATAACATCCACCCCAAATCCTGTATAATGTTCGTGAGACTCTCTCCCCTACTTTTCGATAGTACAAAACGTGCTGCTCTTCTTTGAACTTTCTTGATGTACTCCGTTAGTCCTATTTGGTAAAATTCCCACCCCGCGCAGCAGTACTCCAAAAGAAGACGAACAAGCATAATGTAAGCAGTCTCTTCAGTAGATCAGTTGCATTTTCTAAGTGTTCCACCAATGAATCGCAGTCTTTGGTCTGTAATTGTTATTCATAGTTATTTAGTTGAATTTATGACCTTTAGATTTGACTGATTTCTCGTGTTACCGAAGTTTAATGGATTCCTTTTAGCATTTATGTGAATGACCTCACATTTTTCGTTGTTTCGAGTCAATTGACAGTTTTCGCACCATACGGATATCTTATCTAAATCGTTTTGCAATTGGTTTTGATCTTCTGATGACTTTACTAGGCGATAAACGACAGCAACATCTGCGAACAGCCTAATGCGGCTGGTCACATTACCTCCTGAATCGTTTATATAGATAAGAAACAGCATTGTAACACTACCTTGAGCAACGCCAGAAATCACTTCTGTTTTACTCGATGACTTTCCGTCAGTTAGTACAAGAGACGACCTCTCTGACAGGAAATAACGAATACAGTCGCATAACTGAAGCGGTTTTCCATAAGCACTCAATTTGAGTACAAGCCGCTTGTGAGGCAGAGTGTCGAAAGCCTTTTGGAAATCTAGAAATACAGAATCACTTTGAAATCCCTTGTCAATAGCACTCAACATTTCGTGTGAGTTAAAAGCTAGTTGTATTTCACAAGAACGAGGTTTTTTAAATCTCTGTGCCAATACACCGTTCTCTTTGTGGTAATTCATAATGTTCGAACACAATATTCCAAAATCTTGCTGCATATCAACGTTAATGATACGGGCCTGTAATTTAGTGGATTACTCCTATTGCCTTTCTTGAATATTTGTGTGATATTTGCAACTTTCCAGTCTTTGGGTACGGATCTTTCGTCGGTTGTATATGATTGTTTAGTATGGAGCTACTGAATCAGCATACTCTGAAAGGAACCTAACTGGTATACAGTATGGATCGGAAGACTTCCCTTTATTAACCCTTTCAGACCTGGTGGTCGCAATTGTGTATATTAAGTTTGTTCACTAATATTTTGCTGACAAGAAATGTCAGGTGCATCCAAACTCGCAGTGCACATATGTGTATGTTTCTTTTAGCCGTGCTCCAGTAGCTGCTGCTCTCATGTGAGCAGTCTGTGAACCACATGGTAAAATATACTCTCTGGTGTTGTTTCTCGATGGGAAGCCATTACTCATTGACTTTATTGCTATAATAGTCACGTTGCGGGTTTTGTTAATGAATGTTTTGTGTGGTTTTCTTCTTTTGGAAACATTAGACATTCTTTCAGTGGAATTTTCAGCAATTTTATTCAGTTCATATTTGTGTTATGTATCAAGTAAGTTTGATGTACACATTTGTGTACAACAGGTCCTTAATGCTGTATATTAGGAAACGTAACCTAAAATGTGCCTCAGCTGTATTTGCATGGCTATGGTAGTTATATGTGGTATTTTTTTCAGTAATTTCAGTACCAGGTGCAAGGAGGAGAATAACTTGACCTGTACATATGATTTTATTTTATATTGCTGGCTTTTCACTTACAAGTATGGATAAGGAATAGCTTTCTGTGGAGAATGATTGGGACTTGATTACGGACATAACTGAAAGTAGTGACGTTTCTGATATTAATTTGAGTGGAGCTGAGGATGACAGTGTACCACTTATTGAAAGGCAAGCTCCACAAATAGTGGAACGTGTTGGAGCAGATAAATTGGGCGTGAATGATGTGTGTAGAGACACCATATCTGATGATGATGGAGAGGTGGTGGATGCGGAAATGAATTTTTTATACAATGAAAACAACCCAGAATTGAATAGCCTGTGTGACAACATATTGATGACACTTAAAAATCCATAAAATGGAAACGCAAGTCTCTAAGTACCATGGGGGAAACATACAAAGCTCCAAATTTTTAAGAATCTGTCTTGTGTTCACCAATACAATACTTCAAAAGATATATACCAGATGGTTTTTACACTAGCATGGCAGCACATACTAATAATTATGCATTACAACAAGGCAAATCCTCATTCAAGCAGACAACTCCTCAAGAACTAGAGGTGCTATTTGGTTTGCATATATTGACTGGCACTTTGAAATTTCCTAGATTACGAATGTATTGGGATACAAGCCTGAAGGTAAATGTGTGTTGGGAGAACATGCCATGAGACAGATTTTTTAAATTACGAACAAATTTACACTAGGTGAACAATTTGGAGAAGCCACCTGTAAATAAAGATAAATTTTACAAAGTCAGGCCAATTTACAAAGCCATTCGAAAATGCTGCAGTGAACTTCATATAGAAGAGAATGTTTGTGTGGATGAAGGAATCATTCCTTTCACTGGGAAGTTTTCTGCAAAGCAGTATGTCAAGGGGAAACCAAGTCCATGAGGAATCAAAGTCTTTATGTTGTGTGGGAGTTCTGAAATCTCAAGGCATCAATGCAGCAGGCACTGTCCGTCAAAACAGATTTGGAAGGAACTTGCCATTTTCAGATGATAAAACAATAATAAAACAAACCAGAGGTTACTATGAAGAAATCACTAGTGCTGATGACATTACCATGTGTAAGTGGTTAGACAATAGGCCAGTTGTATTGTTATCAAACTTTATTGGTAAAGGCTCAGTGGATGAAGTTGAGCGTTGGGACAAAAAGCACCATAAATATGTGAAAGTAGAAAGACCTGAAATAGTAAGAAGATACAATCATGCAATGGATGGTGTGGATCTATTAGATCAATTGATAAGCTACTACAGAGTTTTCATCAGATCTCGAAAATGGCCTTTGCGTATAATTTTTCATGCTGTTGACTTTGCCATCATGCAAAGTTGGTTGGAATACAGATGAGATGCAAACAACCTGTCTATCCCAGAGAAGAAGCAAATGGACCTTCTTTCCTTTCGTATCAGGGTAGCAGATGGATTGATACTGTGCCAGAAGAAAGTGACTGAAAAGAAGAGGGGGCGTCCGTCTGATGAAGGACTGGCTTCAGACATGACAGTCATACCAAGAAAAAGAGGAGAATTATGATCAGCTACAGAGATACAGTTTGATTCCATTGACCATTTGCCTTTGCATGATGTAGTCGCTGCAAATTTGTAAAATATACGGGGAGTTCTAGAATTCAATGCAGAAAATGTAAAGTACATTTGTGTCTCCTAAAGGACAGAAATTGTTTTTTGCAGTTTCATGCTAAACCTTAAACTCAGTGTGTTGACCATTGTTGTTTAAATAAGAACTGTAATTTGGAATATTTTTATTGTTTCTTCTACTTTAAAGTGAAATAAAGAGTGGCATACTTGATCCATACTGTTAACCTCCTTAATGTATGACATAAAGCTCGAGACCTGATGAACACAATTGTGTACATGAAATATCTAGAAGACTAGAGAAAATATGAAAATTTTTCTTAGAAAAATGTTGTCAGGAGACTCACCTGAATGTAAAAATCATGTTGGACATTTTTTTTTTATAAGTGAATAAAAAATCAGGTCTGAAAGGGGGTAAGCAATTTAAGCTGCTTCACTACTCCGAGGATATGTGCTTCTAAGTTACTCAGGTTGGAATATTTATTTCGTCTTCTTTGGTGAAGGAAATTCGGAAGGTTGTGTTTAGTACTTCAGCTTTAGCAACACTGTCATCAACAGTATTTCCATTGTTATCGCGCAGAGAAGGAACTAATTATGTCTTTACATGGAACCAGAATCTGTTTGGATTTTCTGCCAGTTTTCGAGGTAAAATTCCGTTGTGGAGACTATTATAAGCAGTTAGCCAGTCATTTAAATTTGGCATGTTTTCTTCGTTGTTTCTGCTATAGTGTTCTGACCTGTTTTGTTTACCACGGGGGATCAGCTCCGTCGTTAGTTTATTTACTTAGTATAAATCTCTCATTTGCTGTCGATACTACTTCTTTGAATTACTATTTGAGTTGGCTCATGAACTGGTCTACGGTTACATTGTTAATTTGGAAGGCATGGAGACTGTCTCTCAGGAAGGTGTCAAGCGAATTTTCGTGTGCCCTTTTGAATAGGTATATTTTTCATTTATTTTTGGTGGTTTTTGGAGTTACGGTGTTCAGTCTAGCTACAACCCTGTGTTCACTAATCCCTGTATTCGTTCTGACGCTCGTTTTAGCTCGGCATTATTTGATGTCAAAGGATCAAGTGTGTCTGTACAACCATTTACTATTTGAGTTGGCTCATGAACTAATTGCTCGAAATAATTTTCAGAGAATGCGTTTAACCCAATTTCGGATGATATTTTATACGTATCTCCGGATTTAACATGTATTTTCGCCAACATACCTACGGTACATTGAAGTCACCACCAACATTAATTGTATAAGTCAGATACGTGTTTGAAATTAGACTAAAGTTTTCTTTGAGTCTTTCTGTAATTGTACCATCTGAGTTGGGAGATCCGTAAAAGGATCCAATTATTATTTTATGCTGGTTGCCAAGAATGACCTCTACCCATACTTACTCAAAGGAACTATCTACTTCAGTGTCGCTACAGGATAAACTACTTCTAACAGTAACAAACACGCCACCGCCAACTGTGAGTAACTTATCCTTTCTGAACATCGTTAGGTCCTTCGCAAAAATTTCGGCTGAACTTATCTCCGGCTTTAGCCAGCTTTCAGTGCCTATAACGGTTTGAGTAACAGTGTTTTCTATTAGTGCTTGGAGCTCTGGTACTTTCCTACCAGGGTTACTACAATTTACTATTGCTATACCGATGATTCCCACATCTACTTTCTGTGTTCGACCTGCACCCATTGAGACTGAAGGTCTTTCAATGTTTCCCCGAGACCGTCTAACCTAAAAAAACACCCAGACCACGCTACACAGCCCCTGCTACCCGTGTAGCCTCCCTCCTGCGTGTAATGTACTCCTGACCTATTCCGCGGAATCCGAAATCCCACCACCCTCTGGCGCAAGTCGAGGAATCTGCAGCGTGCACAGTCACAGATCTGTCTGAGCCTCTGATTCAGATCCTCCAACTCGGTCTGTACCAGAGGTCCGCAGTTCGTCCTGTCGACTACGCTGCAAATGATGAGCTTTGCTTCTCGCAAGCAAGACTAGCAGTCTTTACCACTTGTGATAGCCTCTCGAAACGAGAGAGAATCTCTTCTGATCTAAAGCGACACGCATCATTGGTACCGACATGAGCCACCTTCTGTAGTTGGCTGCGCCCTGTCCCCTTCACAGCATTCAGAAGAACCCGCTCCACATCTGGAATGACTCCACCCAGTATGAATGCGGAGTGAACATTGGCTTTCTTCCCCTTCTTGGCCGCCACGTCCCTAAAGAGCCCCATAACGCGCCTATGATTGGAGGTACCAACTACCAATAATCCTACCCTCTGTGACTGTTCGGATCTTGCAGACTGAGAGGTTTCCTCTAAAACAGGACAAGTGACTGCCTCTGATTGAGGGATAGTGTCAGCCACAAACAGCACCTGGAACCTGTTTGTCAGGCTAACCAGGAAGGCCTTTCGTCTTGCCCTCCAGGAAGTCTTTAGCAGCCTGCCACGTGCCGAGGCGACCTCCCACTCGACCACAGGTGAGGGGTCAACCTCAGGGCGAGCAGTAACTCGGCTGGTCACTGGTGCAGACTGATCGTCAGACTCGTGAGTCGTCATGGACTTCCCGGGTTTGATTCCCGGGGGGGGTCAGGGATTTTCTCTGCCTTGTGATGACTGGTTGTTTGTGTGCTGTTCTTAGGTTAGTTAGGTTTAAGTAGTTCTAAGTTCTAGGGGACTGATGACCATAGATGTTAAGTCCCATAGTGCTCAGAGCCATTTGAACCATTCGTCATGGACGTCTGCTGCATCCCCACAGCCAGGACACAGTGATGCCCATCCACTGCACCTACAAGCTGTGTAGCCGAAGCCATCACAGCCTGGAGCTGAGAGCTAAGTGTCACCAGCTCTGCTTGCATCTGCACACAGCAGTCACAGTCCCTACCCACACTAAAGAACATGGAAAACTACACTACACAGACAAACAAACGACTATCGACATGCGTTACAGAACTCTCCTGTAGACACTGACGAAAAAGCAATAAGTGTGTCAGTTAAATTAGATTAACATGTAGAGATTCAAAGACTAAAGTACCAAAGAACACATGTGAGACTAAATAATTCGCTCCTGCTTAGGGACTTGTGATATGACAAAACATCAGTTTACTTTCTGACACAAATGAAAACGTGAGAACTAGATTATTACATATTAAATTAACAAGCAGAATTTCAAAAACGAAAGCACACAGATGAAACTGTATGATTCGCTTCTGGTTAGGAATTCGTAACAGTCACAAAATCAGGTACTACCCAGATGCAGCTTGTGTCTCGGCCGGCTGCTGCTGCTGCCTGACCCTCAATGGGTCTTAGGAGGCAGAGAAAATCCCTTTCCGATCCTCCCATCAACGATACTTCCTTTGTAGTGCCAGGACTCGAAACCGGGCCCCTCATACAGTAGTCAGACAAGTTGCTCGCTAAATTACATCTATGTGACTTCTCTGCAATTCACACTTAAATACCTGGCAGAGGGTTCATCGAACCACTTTAACACTATTTCTCTGCCGTTCCATTTTCTAACAGCGCACAGGAAAAAACTAACACTAAAATCTTTCCGTGAAATCTCTGATTTCTCGTATTTTATTGCGATGATAATTTCTCCCTATATAGGTGTTCCTATTCAAGAGTGTTACGTAATTAATTTGTAAGATTCGTATCTCATAGTCGTTCCATAGTAAAAAAAAAGTATTGTGTGTACTTAATGTGTTTGCTTTTTTGCACCTACGAAAAAATCACATGTACAGGTGTCACGGAAGTTTGGAAATTATTTTAGTGTTTAGTGTGCTAAAGCAAAGAAGGTTGAGAAACGCTGTCGTAGCTCAGGACGGACAACCGTAGTGTAGGCAGTCTCTGTAGTGGATTTGTTGCCTCTTCTAAGTGTTCTCCCAATAAAATGCAGTCTTTGGTTCGCCTTACCCACAACATTTTGTATGTGATCGTTCGAATTTAAATTGTTCGTAAATGTAATCCCCAGGTATTTAGTTGAGTTGACATACTTTACATGTGTATGACTTCTCGTGGAAGCGAAATGTTGATGACCACACACTTTTCATTATTTAGGGACAATTGCCACTCTTCGCACCTTACAAATATCTTGTCTAGTCATTTTGCAATTGGTTTTGATCTTCTGATGACTTATGAGACAGTAAATGACAGCATCATTTGCAAACAATCGAAGAGGGCTGCTCAGATTGCCTCCTAAATTGTTTATATGTGTTAGGTACAGCAGAGGGCCTATAACTCTCTCCTTGGGGAACGCCAGATATCACTTCCGTTTTATTCGATGGCTTTCCGTCATTCACTACGAACTCTGACATTTCTGATGGGAAATCACGAATCCAGTCGCACAACTGAGACGATACTCCATAGGCACGCAACTTAATTACAAAGCCCCTGTGAGAAACGGTATCAAAAGCCTTCTGGAAATCTAGAAATATGGAATCCATTTGACATCCCCTATCGATTGCCCTTCATGACAATAAAGAGCTCCTTGTGTTGCACAAAAAACGATAATTTCTCAATCCGTGCTGGGTGTGTGTCAATAGATAGTTTTCTTCGAGTTAATTCGTACTGTTGAAACTCGGTATATGTTTCAGAATCCTACTGCGAATCGACGTCAGTGATGTGAGTCTGCCGGCCGCTGTGACCGAACGGTTCTAGGCGCTTCAGTCCGGAACCGCGAGACTGCTACGGTTGCAGGTTCGAATCCTGCCTCGGGCATGGATGTGTGTGATGTCCTTAGGTTAGTTAGGTTTAAGTAGTTCTAAGTTCTAGGGGACTGATGACCTCAGAAGTCCCATAGTGCTCAGAGCCATTTGATGTGAGTCTGTAATTCAGCGGATTACTCCTATTTCCTTTCTTGACAATTGGTGTGAACTGTGCAAGTTTCCAATCTTTAGGTGCGGGTCTTCAGTCGAGCGGTTGTATATAACTGTAAAGTCTGCAGATATTGTATCAGCGTACTCTGTAAGGAACCTAACTGGGATACAGTCTGGACCGAAGACTTGCCTTTGTTAAGCAATCTGAGTTTCTTCGCTACACCGAGGATATCTATTCCTAAGTTACTTATATCGGTAGCTGTTCTTGATTCGAATTCTGGAAATTTACTTCGCGTCCTTTGGTGAAAAAATTTCGGAACAACCCCTGGCAGTGTCATCGGTAATATTACCATGACTGCTGCGTAGTGAAGGTATTTATTGTCCCTTGCCGACGATGTACTTTACATACGACCAAAATCTCTTTGAATTTTCTGCCAGATTTCGAGACAGAGTTTCCTCGTGGAAATTATTAAAAGCATCTCGCGTTGAAGTCTGCTCAAGCTTCTGTAAAACTTCGTCAGTCTTGGAGATTTTCCTTTCTTTTAAACTTGTCATGCATTTTTCGTTGCTTCTGCAACTGAGACGCGACTGCCCATTTTACGCTAAATAACAACTGTTCTGCCACAGAATTCTTTGTTGATTGCTACCAGTATCGGTGGATTCATCCTTCATATTCGAGCAATTAAACGTGGATAATTACAACCACATGACAAAGGATAAGCTAGTAGCCGCCAATACAACTTGTCCTGTGGCAACAGTATGCTTCTCAAAGGTCGAAAAACAGAGCGCTTAGCGGAACGTGCTGTATCGCCTTCCAAAAACTACCTTTTGGCAATAACTTGAGCGAGTTATTAGTTTTGGAAGGCGCCGCATGCTCGGTGTTTGGGTTATCGACGATAAGCACCTTGGTGCTATGGTCGAAGTAGAATTGGAATCTGCCAGCTAACTCTTTGCCGTATCTTTGAAATCGTCCACGTTAAATCACAAAACTGTATATAACTGTACATCAAGGAATAACTAACTTCGTTTCGAAATGAGCGGGAGAGACAGGGGGATATCAGCTGGACTATATTATGGTCATATGAAGATTTAGAAATCAAATCTTGAACTGCGAATCATATCTTCTTGTGCATATGCGCTTGGGCAATAACTCTGTTCTACGTCTACATCTACGAGATTACTCTGCTATTCACAATTAAGTGCCTGGCAGAGGGTTCAATGAACCACCTTCAAGCTGTCTCTCAACCGTTCCACTCTCGAACAGCGCGCAGTAAAAAGCCCTTAAAGTTTTCTGTGCGAGCCCTGATTTTCCTTATTTTGTCGTGATGATCATATCGTGCTCATCATATGAATATGTTTTTAAGCTCTTTGTATGTATCAAAACATGTGGTGCGTGGTTGAAATGATCTCAGCGACAAATCTAAAGTGTACAGTGAGAACTATTTACGTGTTCCACAACGAGGATGCAGTGGGAATGCATTTACATCTGTTGGACGAATGTTATGAAAACAAACACTCGAAACCGACGTTTCACGACAATTAATCTGTAAAAACACACTAAATGTCGAAAGCGTGTAAACCGTCTGAGGATGAATCACAATGATTCGAAACCGGTAACGGTTTCCTTTGAATAAAGGAACTGAAAGTAAATTTGTGGCTGGTTGCTGTCCTAACACTATCAACATTTGTCTTCAAACAACAGCCACTGTCTCCATCATGTCATCATATGACAAAATCGCATCGTCCAATTCTACTTTCATTTGTGCAGCTGTCCAACCCCCCCAAATGAAAATGTTTAATAACAGCACGGAACTCTATTTTCTCGGTTTTAAATCGCAGTCGACATACTGACCAACTCAGACGGCTGTACATTGTTGAAATTCCTTATACTGTCCTTGGGATAATCAAGGTTACCAACTACGAAGGCACAACAGAAGCGTTCCATTCTCTCATTGAAATTTACCAGGCTTATCAGACTCTCATGTTCAGTCATCTTCTGCGCGACGCCTCATCAGCAGAAAGTCTGATAACCAGACGCAGCAGAATTAAATATTTGTCCGTTAGTAGCATCTATATTTCCTCAGTATGTGCCGAAATGTCAGATTCACTCAAGGAAGTGGTGTCAGAATCGGCATCTCCTCGAATCCTCTCTCCGTTAAGTCAAGTCCGCGATGATTACACCACCAATTTGGCCGTCAATAACTGTCACGTATTTTCAATGCTACCGTCTGCTGCGAGATTCCGGCTCTCTTCGTCCCTGTGTGAATGATGTTAATGCTTATTTGTTAAAATACGTTTCAAAAGGCCACTGGTTTAGTATTTTCATAGTTTGAATTTTTAATTTATTATGATATGTGATCTAGGGTAAGCTGAGTTTTGGAACTTTTGCGTTGTCGTCTGGCGTTCCTTCAACAAAATTGGTGCCTCTAATATATTTGAAAATAACCTGTTTCTTCAAATAAGGTTCCGCCATACAAGTTTCGCAGTTAGGCCCAAAAATATAACTATACTATTGCAGTATTGAGACTTACGATTAAATAAATCAGATAAAATACAATATTTTGCTGGAATGACCTCCGAACTGCAGTTCACTCGTTTAAATCTTCTTTGAATGTGAAACAAGAAAAAAAGGAAAGCTGAACTGCAAACGGTTGAGGTTTCTGACTGTAAGTAGGGGGAGGTTGCTATCGATGAGCCACCTAAAGAAAATGTGTAGTAAAATTCTCGGATATTGTAATAAATATTTTATTTTCACTATAATTTGAATGTAATGTTTTGTGTTTCACTATAGTAGACAGAAGTTATAAATATGCAATGTTAACCCATTAAGTGCCAGTTTCCTAGTTTGAGCACAGAGCACATAGTTATTTATAAATACACAATAAATTATTAATTTGCAACTATTACTGTTCTATGTCATTTGTTGATGCTTTTTATAACAAATGTATGCTTACAGGAAATTAAAAGCAATAAATCCTACCATTAATTGATTATTGAATACTAAGGCACACTTTTCGTTATTACAGGTATTTACTTTATCGACAATTTAGTAATATTTCAAATATGTGGCAAAGATCTTTTTGTGATTATTTATAGTCAACAATGTGTCTTTTAAACTACTTGCATTGTTAGCTCAATTGGAGTTATATTCATTGTTTTCCATTGTTATAAAATTTGGTGTACTCGAAATAGGACACTGGGACTTGGTGTTATCATTTCAGTTATTTGTATCGCTGCACGTTCGAACATGAAACTCTACTACTGTTATATATATATATTAGTAAATAATACATTTCCAGATGGACAAAGGTATTTACACATTCCCTTTTCTGTAGTTTGTGCTAATGTATTATTCTTTCATTTCACTTTATTTTATTACATTTTGTTTCATTTTATATAGATTATAGGGGCAGCAGCCTTTTCAGTAGTTGCAGGGGCAACAGTCTGGATGATTGACTGATCTGGCCTTGTAACATTAACCAAAACGGCCTTGCTGTGCTGGTACTGCGAACGGCTGAAAGCAAGGGGAAACTACAGCCGTAATTTTTCCCGAGGACATGCAGCTCTACTGTATGATTAAATGATGATGGCGTCCTCTTGGGTAAAATATTCCGGAGGTAAAATAGTCCCCCATTCGGATCTCCGGGCGGGGACTACTCAAGAGGACGTCGTTATCAGGAGAAAGAAAACTGGCGTTCTACGGATCGGAGCGTGGAATGTCAGATCACTTAATCGGGCAGGTAGGTTAGAAAATTTAAAAAGGGAGATGGATAGGTTAAATTTAGATATAGTGGGAATTAGTGAAGTTCGGTGGCAGGAGGAACAAGACTTTTGGTCAGGTGATTACAGGGTTATAAATACAAAATCAAATAGGGGTAATGCAGGAGTAGGTTTAATAATGAATAAAAAAATAGGAGTGCGGGTTAGCTACTACAAACAGCATAGTGAACGCATTATTGTGGCCAAGATAGACACAAACCCCATGCCTACTACAGTAGTACAAGTTTATATGCCAACTAGCTCTGCAGATGATGAAGAAATAGATGAAATGTATGACGAGATAAAAGAAATTATTCAGGTAGTGAAGGGAGACGAAAATTTAATAGTGATGGGTGACTGGAATTCGTCAGTAGGAAAAGGGAGAGAAGGAAACATAGTAGGTGAATATGGATTGGGGGGAAGGAATGAAAGAGGAAGCCGCCTTGTAGAATTTTGCACAGAGCATAACTTAATCATAGCTAACACTTGGTTCAAGAATCATGAAAGGAGGCTGTATACATGGAAGAAGCCTGGAGATACTGACAGGTTTCAGATAGATTATATAATGGTAAGACAGAGATTTAGGAACCAGGTTTTAAATTGTAAGACATTTCCTGGGGCAGATGTAGATTCTGACCACAATCTATTGGTTATGAACTGCAGATTGAAACTGAAGAAACTGCAAAAAGGTGGGAATTTAAGGAGATGGGACCTGGATAAACTGAAAGAACCAGAGGTTGTAGAGAGTTTCAGGGTGAGCATTAGGGAACAATTGACAGGAATGGGGGAAAGAAATACAGTAGAAGAAGAATGGGTAGCTCTGAGGGATGAAGTGGTGAAGGCAGCAGACGATCAAGTAGGTAAAAAGACGCGGGCTAATAGAAATCCTTGGGTAACAGAAGAAATATTGAATTTAATTGATGAAAGGAGAAAATATAAAAATGCAGTAAATGAAGCAGGCAAAAAGGAATATAAACGTCTCAAAAATGAAATCGACAGGAAGTGCAAAATGGCTAAGCAGGGATGGCTAGAGGACAAATGTAAGGATGTAGAGGCTTGTCTCACTAGGGGTAAGATAGATACTGCCTACAGGAAAATTAAAGAGACCTTTGGAGAGAAGAGAACCACTTGTATGAATATCAAGAGCTCAGATGGCAACCCAGTTCTAAGCAAAGAAGGGAAAGCAGAAAGGTGGAAGGAGTATATAGAGGGTTTATACAAGGGCGATGTACTTGAGGACAATATTATGGAAATGGAAGAGGATGTAGATGAAGATGAAATGGGAGATACGATACTGCGTGAAGAGTTTGACAGAGCACTGAAAGACCTGAGTCAAAACAAGGCCCCGGGAGTAGACATCATTCCATTAGAACTACTGATGGCCTCAGGAGAGCCAGTCATGACAAAACTCTACCATCTGGTGAGCACGATGTATGAGACAGGTGAAATACCCTCCGACTTTAAGAAGAATATAATAATTCCAATCCCAAAGAAAGCAGGTGTTGACAGATGTGAAAGTTACCGAACTATCAGTTTAATAAGTCACAGCTGCAAAATACTAACGCGAATTCTTTACAGACGAATGGAAAAACTGGTAGAAGCCGAACTCGGGGAAGATCAGTTTGGATTCCGTAGAAATGTTGGAACACGTGAGGCAATACTGACCTTACGACTTATCTTGGAAGAAAGATTAAGAAAAGGCAAACCTACGTTTCTAGCATTTGTAGACTTAGAGAAAGCTTTTGACAATGTTGACTGGAATACTCTCTTTCAAATTCTGAAGGTGGCAGGGGTAAAATACAGGGAGCGAAAGGCTATTTACAATTTGTACAGAAACCAGATGGCAGTTATAAGAGTCGAGGGGCATGAAAGGGAAGCAGTGGTTGGGAAAGGAGTGAGACAGGGTTGTAGCCTCTCCCCGATGTTATTAAATCTGTATATTGAGCAAGCAGTAAAGGAAACAAAAGAAAAATTCGGAGTAGGTATTAAAATTCATGGAGAAGAAGTAAAAACTTTGAGGTTCGCCGATGACATTGTAATTCTGTCAGAGACAGCAAAGGACTTGGAAGAGCAGTTGAACGAAATGGACAGTGTCTTGAAAGGAGGATATAAGATGAACATCAACAAAAGCAAAACGAGGATAATGGAATGTTGTCAAATTAAGTCGGGTGATGCTGAGGGAATTAGATTAGGAAATGAGACACTTAAAGTAGTAAAGGAGTTTTGCTATTTAGGGAGTAAAATAACCGATGATGGTCGAAGTAGAGAGGATATAAAATGTAGACTGGCAATGGCAAGGAAAGCGTTTGTCAAGAAGAGAAATTTGTTAACATCGAATATAGATTTAGGTGTCAGGAAGTCGTTTCTGAAAGTATTTGTATGGAGTGTAGCCATGTATGGAAGTGAGACATGGACGATAACTAGTTTGGACAAGAAGAGAATAGAAGCTTTCGAAATGTGGTGCTACAGAAGAATGCTGAAGATAAGATGGGTAGATCACGTAACTAATGAGGAGGTATTGAATAGGATTGGGGAGAAGAGAAGTTTGTGGCACAACTTGACTAGAAGAAGGGATCGGTTGGTAGGACATGTTCTGAGGCATCGAGGGATCACAAATTTAGCATTGGAGGGCAGCGTGGAGGGTAAAAATCGTAGAGGGAGACCAAGAGATCAATACACTAAGCAGATCAGAAGGATGTAGGTTGCAGTAGGTACTGGGAGATGAAGAAGCTTGCACAGGATAGAGTAGCATGGAGAGCTGCATCAAACCAGTCTCAGGACTGAAGACCACAACAACAACAACATAATGGCCTTCAGACGAGATAGATACCTCACTAAGGAAGAAATAGAGGAAATAATAAACAGTGACGCATTCTATAATGTGTCAGATGATCAGGACCATATCAATATCACCATATGTCCTCCTGAAGTAGACTGTATGACCAACGAAGAATAAGGTCCAGACGATGTTACTGGAACCGTGGAAGTCTCAGATGTGCCAGGGGCTATTGAATTACATTATGTTGCATCAGAGAATAACGAAGAAACTGTATGTAAAACTTCACTGCCAAGTACATACCAAGTTTCCAGAAGTAAATCGAGGAAGAGACATCTTACTGATGAGAAAAGCAATTGGAAAAAGACACCTCCAGTTTATGCAAAGCTGTCTCAAACTAGTGAGCATGACATCAGCACAAAGAGAGAGGAATTGAAGGAACAACTTTCTTCCTTGACTCTGAAGGAGATGTTTGAAGAACTGATGAACGAAAACATATACGAGTTCATAGTGAAAGAAACTGTGAGATATGCAGTAAATATGAAGAATATGCAGGATTTTATCTTCACAGTTGAAGAAGTGAAGGTCTTTGTCGGATTTCTTCTTTTTGCTGGCTACCATAAGCTCCCTGCTGAAAAGCTATACTGGTCTGAAGATGAAGATGTTGGCATACCAATTATAAAGACAGCTATGCCAAGGAATAAATATCAGAAGTTGAAAACATTGTTTCATTTTCAAGATAATGACTTCGCCAATGAAAACAAACACGATCGCGGATTCAAAATTAGACCTCTCTTAAAAATGATAAATGAATTTTCAAAAATTTGGAATATTTAAGGAAAATTCGTCAACTGACGAAATGATAGTCAAACACTATGGACGAAATAGGCTGAAACAGTTTATCTGAGACAAGCCTATTAGATTTGGCTATAAGTTGTGGTCTCTTTGTGGACAAAGTGACTACTGTTTCAAATTTGATTTATACTGTGGAAAGGATCCAGAAGATACTGCAAGGGATGACCTACTATTGGGATCAAGAGTAGTCCTACACATACTGGACTGCATTGAAAAACCCGAGAATCACTGTGTGTACTTTGACAATTTCTTCACTAGGAGAGATATTCTGATTCATCTAAGAAATTTGGGTTTTCGTGCAACTGGGACTGTCAGAGAGAATCGAGTTGGTGACTGTCCACTACTGAGCAGCAACGAACTGAAAAAGACAGTTCGAGGAAACTATGACTACCAGTTCGACAGGAATGGTGAAGTGTTATTTGTTCGATGGCACGACAACAGATGCGTTACAATTGGTACAAATTTTGAAAAAGTTGAACCTTTGGGAGCAGCTACGCGATACAGTATACAAGCAAGTAAGAAGACACAAGTCCAACAACCTGCCGTTTTGAAGTTGTATAACGCGTACATGGGCGGTGTTGACCACCATTACTGGTTAGTTGGAAAATGTGTGACGGTAATTAGAGGGAATAAATGGTACTGAGTCCTATTTACACGTCTGCCGAAAATGGCCCTCGTAAATGCCTGGCTCTTCTACAAACTAGTACATGGGAAAAATGTACTGGATTTACTGGATTTCAGACGTGCTGTTACAGTTACATACCTGAAATTGGACATTGGAAGACCAAATATTGGACGTCCAATGGAATACCCATCAAGTCAGTTGAGAGTGATACCAGACATCAGGTTTGATGGAATTGCTCGTATGATTGACAAACATATTGTGTTAAATGCCGTGTAACACTGTGTGTGAAGTGTTTTGTACCATTTCACAGGAAATAAATAGTTAAGACTTGAATACAGTTTAGTATGCTATACGATACTGTTAGATCCCAGCGTCCTATTTTGAGGACGTCCATTATATCAGCATGTATAAATATTCTTTGGCTATTTTTGTACTTATTGTGGTTCATACAGTATGTACATTATAATTAAGGAATAAAAAATTCAATTAAAAAAAATTAATTTGGGACTTAATGGGTTAATGAAATATTTGAAAAATGTTCATCGGCCCAATTAAGGCGACTGATTTACTTCATTGGCCTAGGCAGTTTCTTTGGTGTTAGCAGAAGAGCCAACACCGTGTTGCGAGTGGAGGCCGAAATGCACGCGTTAGCTCACGCAGGCTGGCGTGAGGAGGGAAGAACCATACTGACGTGAGGTCTGGAACATGACAAGGAATGAGAATTCAGAAAGCAGACGTAATTAGTTTCATACTTAACTTTAATCCATTAATGATGAACGTCGCTCTTGACGGAATATGATACACAATATTATCTGTTCAGAATACATTCTTGACTGAATATGATACACAATATTATCTGTTCAGAATACATTCTTGAAGTAATTATAGTAACTGAATATGACGCCTTGCTAGGTCGTAGCAAATGACGTAGCTGAAGGCTATGCTAAACCGTCGTCCCTGCAAATGAGAGCGTATGTAGACAGTGAACCATCGCCAGCAAAGTCGGCTGTACAACTGGGGCGAGTGCTAGGGAGTCTCTCTAGACTAGACCCGCCGTGTGGCGGCGCTCGGTCTGCAATCACTGATAGTGGCGACACGCGGGTCCGACGTATACTAACGGACCCCGGCCGATTTAAGGCTACCACCTAGCAAGTGTGGTGTCTGGCGGTGACACCACAGTTTCCGTTTATAGGCTATGGTGTAATAGCTCGTAAATATTACACACATCTAAATAAGTATCAATGCATTACCGAGGCTAAAAATAGAAATGTCACCTTCGAAGAAAAAAAAAAGGTCGATTATCAAAACACAAACTACTAGAAGACATACAGTATAATGAAACCAGTACTTAAATTTTGTTCATACTGACCTACTTAGGCCTAAGATCAGACAAGGATCGTGGTGGTCCATTCAGCGCAACTCGCACTGCAACACTTAACAATACAACAGCGTATTTTACGCTGTTGCTTTTTGACATCGTGGATCAACTCACCACTAGGTAAGCGAATCTTTGGCAGCATACGGTACACTTAATGACTGCTGTCATACACCTAATGTCAGTTTCCACAGGGAAATTGAGCGGGGCCATCGATGGAGCCGGCCCGTTGATAGCAACCTTACCGTACAATGAACAATGAAGTAGATATTGCATGAAGGGAAGCAGGCGGGAGGCAAACTCAGGATAAACGGAAAAGTCCCGATCATGCGTTAGTGGGTTAATGTATTTTAGAGTATCGGTGTATACAATGACGGATTCCTCGATTGCCTCGTCTTTGCTCTCTTTCTCCAATGAACACACTTTGTTCACAACGTGCATCACTTACCCGCTCAAATCCCGGTTAACAGGCATCGCTATTTAAACTACTGGTGGATGTTGTCATCACCTGCATGTTCACAGCCAGAAATGTTTTCAACAAGATCGGTCAGACGTGTGTCAGTATCACAGTCATCACTCCTATAAAGTTCAGAGCCACTTTCAGCAGAGGATGTTGCAATTTTCTTCTTCGAGTGATCAATTATTGCTATCTTCACGTTGTCTGTAGCGTTACAAATATCGAAGATTATATCGAGCAAGTTTAGGTGTGTCCGTAAACTGAGGATGTCCAAATGCTTTGCTCAAGATTGCTTATGTGATTCGACCCTCTTCGTCGTATGCTAGAGATGGAATAAACCGACCAGTTAAAACCGATACCGGTATTTTAGTTCTGAATAGCCAGTATTTTTCGATACTTCTTTGGTATCGATTATGACTTTTTTTCACTTTTTACTAATAACCGGATAAAAAACCAGCTCATCTGTGCAGTGCTAAAAATTTTGGTTTTTTAAATAAAACTTGTTTTTAGAAACGAGTGACGTTTATTCGTAAAATTTCCATTGCTTTGAAATATTGGGTTATTTTAGAAGTTGGGAGATGCGATCAGCACTGTTTTAATGACAACGCTTCAGTTAGAAACTAGTAACAAACATACGAGGGTCACTCCAAAAGAAATGCACACTATTTTTCTAAAAATCCATCTTTTATTCTACATGTTTGAAAGTTTTACAGTGTGTAGATACATCCCGTAGGAACAATATTTTCATTTCTCCAGATAATTTCCATCCCTCTCAACTGCCTTACGCCATCTTGGAACCAGCGCCTGTACACCCGCACAGTAAAATTCTGGACCAACTTGGAGCCACTGTTTGGCAGCGTGCACAAGGGAGTCATCATCTTCAAACCTTGTTCCACAAAGAGAGTATTTCAGTTTCCCAAGAGGAGATGATAGTCACATGGAGCCAGGTCAGGACTGTAAGGCCGGTGTTTCATTGTTGTCCATCCGAGTTTTGTGATCGCTTCCATGGTTTTTTGACTGACATATGGACGTGCATTGTCGTGCAACAGCAAAACGTCCTGCTTTTGCCGATGTGTCAGCGGTCACCAATTCGTTAACTCTCTGCACATTGTCTGGAGTGTGTGCAGTACGAGGCCTGCCGCTGCGAGGACAATCCTAAATATTGCCATGCCCGCTTTCATCACGTAACCTGCTTGCCCACCGACTAACTGTACTGCGATCGACAGCTGCATCTCCATACACCTTTTTCAACCACTTGTGGATGTTTCCCACTGTCTCATTTTCACAGCACAGGAATTCTATGACAGCACGTTGCTTCTGACGAACGTCAAGTGTGGCAGCCATCTTGAAGACATGCTGTGACGGCGCCACTCACGGGAACAGGTTGAACTAAGTTTGAAAACAAGCGGGAAGGATGTATCTGCACACTGTAAAACTTTCACACATGCAGAATGAAATCTGTATTTTTACAAAAATAGTGTGCATTTCTTTTGGAGTGACCCTCATACACACCTGGAAATGGAAAAAAGAACACATTGACACCGGTGTGTCAGACCCACCATACTTGCTCCGGACACTGCGAGAGGGCTGTACAAGCAATGATCACACGCACGGCACAGCGGACACACCAGGAACCGCGGTGTTGGCCGTCGAATGGCGCTAGCTGCGCAGCATTTGTGCACCGCCGCCGTCAGTGTCAGCCAGTTTGCCGTGGCATACGGAGCTCCATCGCAGTCTTTAACACTGGTAGCATGCCGCGACAGCGTGGACGTGAACCGTATGTGCAGTTGACAGACTTTGAGCGAGGGCGTACAGTGGGCATGCGGGAGGCCGGGTGGACGTACCGCCGAATTGCTCAACACGTGGGGCGTGAGGTCTCCACAGTACATCAATGTTGTCGCCAGTGGTCGGCGGAAGGTTCACGTGCCCGTCGACCTGGGACCGGACCGCAGCGACGCACGGATGCACGCCAAGACCGTAGGATCCTACGCAGTGCCGTAGGGGACCGCACCGCCACTTCCCAGCAAATTAGGGACACTGTTACTCCTGGGGTATCGGCGAGGACCATTCGCAACCGTCTCCATGAAGCTGGGCTACGGTCCCGCACACCGTTAGGCCGTCTTCCGCTCACGCCCCAACATCGTGCAGCCCGCCTCCAGTGGTGTCGCGACAGGCGTGAATGGAGGGACGAATGGAGACGTGTCGTCTTCAGCGATGAGAGTCGCTTCTGCCTTGGTGCCAATGATGGTCGTATGCGTGTTTGGCGCCGTGCAGGTGAGCGCCACAATCAGGACTGCATACGACCGAGGCACACAAGGCCAACACCCGGCATCATGGTGTGGGGAGCGATCTCCTACAGTGACCGTACAACACTGGTGATCGTCGAGGGGACACTGAATAGTGCACGGTACATCCAAACCGTCATCGAACCCATCGTTCTACCATTCCTAGACCGGCAAGGGAACTTGCTGTTCCAACAGGACAATGCACGTCCGCATGTATCCCGTGCCACCCAACGTGCTCTAGAAGGTGTAAGTCAACTACCCTGGCCAGCAAGATCTCCGGATCTGTCCCCCATTGAGCATGTTTGGGACTGGATGAAGCGTCGTCTCACGCGGTCTGCACGTCCAGCACGAACGCTGGTCCAACTGAGGCGCCAGGTGGAAATGGCATGGCAAGCCGTTCCACAGGACTACATCCAGCATCTCTACGATCGTCTCCATGGGAGAATAGCAGCCAGCATTGCTGCGAAAGGTGGATATACACTGTACTAGTGCCGACATTGTGCATGCTCTGTTGCCTGTGTCTATGTGCCTGTGGTTCTGTCAGTGTGATCATGTGATGTATCTGACCCCAGGAATGTGTCAATAAAGTTACCCCTTCCTGGGACAATGAATTCACGGTGTTCTTATTTCAATTTCCAGGAGTGTATATGATCGGTACAGCATTGCAGAGACAATAATTTATCGTGTCTACTCCAAACATTCTGGTACATTCGTAATTTCGCGCCAGTGGTGCGTTGGTCCCTGCACACGCCTGTGTTTAATGATTAACTGCCGGAAATTTCATTGTTCTGTGTCTGTTGGTTATTGTTCGGTGCAGTATTGAGTAGGACGTTGTGTCGCACAGTTTGCGAACTTCGAGATGGCAGAGTTAGAGGAGCAACGCATCTGCATTAAATTTTGCGTGAAACACCAAATTATGCAGGAAGCCTACGGTGATAAGCCCATAAGCTGTACTCGGTGTTACGAATGGTTCACATGGTTTAAAAACGGCCGGACGGAAGTTAAAGATGACCCTCGTTCAGGATGCCATTCGACGTCTACCGAAGATACTCATGTCAGGAACGTCAACGAAATTGTGCATTCTAATCGAAATCCTGCCTCGGGCATGGATGTGTGTGATGTCCTTAGGTTAGTTAGGTTTAAGTAGTTCTAAGTTCTAGGGGACTGATGACCACAGATGTTAAGTCCCATAGCGCTCAGAGCCATTTGAACCAACTCCAATCGAAGACTGTCTGTCCGAGATATTACAGAAGAATGTAACATTTCAGTTGGATCATGTTATGAAATCCCGACTTAGCATCTTGGAATGCATCGTGTTGCCGCCGAGCTCCTCCCACGGCTCATGAGTCGAGACCACAAAGAACTTCACCTCGCAATCTGTAAAGAGCTTTTGGATCGCGCAAATGAGAACGAGATGTTCCTTAAGAGAATCATAACTGGTGATGAGACGTGTGTCAACAGTTATGATGTTGAGACCAAGGTTCAGACTGCACAACGGGTCGGGAAACGTTTTCCAAGACCAGAAAAAGCTCCTCAGGTCACGTTAAACGTTAAAGCCATGCTGATATTTTTCTTTGACTTTGAAGGGTAAGTTCATCATGAATTCGTGCCACAGGGACAAACTGTTAATGGATGCTACTATCGGGACGTGTTGCGCGACGCCTGCGAGAAAATGTGAGAATGAAACGGCCTGAAATGTGGCGAGACATTTCATGGCTCTTGCATCACAATAACGCGCCCGCACATTCATCCCTGTTGGTGCGTGAGTATTGCACAAAAAACGAAATTACTGTGCTGCCTCATTCTCCATACTCTCCAGACATGACACCTGTGGACTTTTTTTATTTCCAAAATTGAAAATCTCGTTGAAAGGACGAAGATTTGCAACGAGAGACGAGATAAAAGAAAATTCGCAGATGGTGCTTCGCGCGATGCAACAAGAGACGTACTAAGACTGCTTCCGGAAGTGGAAACAGCGATAGGAGCGGAGTGTCAATTGTGGAGGAGTGTTTGGAAGGAGACCATGCAAAATAAGTAAAAGATAAGCGTAGACAAATTTTGTGGACGGGAAGTTTTTGGACAGACGAGTACATGTTGCCTTCTGGCGTGGCCTATTAGACGGTATGCGTGTACGTGCAGCGTGTAAGACTTATCCCCCCCTCCCAAATCTAGTCTAAGCAGTAGTTGCTCGCTGTCGTCCTCCGACATCAGTTGTACTGCAGAGTGATGCCATCCCTAGTTTGAAAGTATCAGTGGAGTACAATGCTCCATTTTCTTTAAAAGATTAAGAACGGGAGGAGTCGTAGCTAACTTGCGACGTCATGTAAGGAAAAAACATCCACAATGTTGCTTTAAAGAGAAGATAAATTTGACTGATATCTATAATTTTATTGAAGTGCAATACATTTGGGATAATAACTGAATCCTTAATTTTGTGGTTGCTTCAAGGTGAAAAATTGATGCCATTCAAAAGTAACGATGCAGGGAGGTCATCTCTGTCATTATCGTCGTGCCCGTCTTTTTCAACTTCGCCATCTTTGCTCGAGACAATGACATCGATTTCTGCAACCCTCTCAACCCGATTTCAAATGTGATCTCCTTCCCACTCCTTCACCTTCATTGGAGTTTCTCAACCGTTGTTTGAAGTCTACGTTTATTACTGGAAGTAATAGCAATAAAAAACCAAAAATCGGTTATTCGAGAAACCGGTTATTTTGAGCGGTTTTAACAGTAAGATTGAACTGTAAACGAAAAAAAAACGGAGTAACAGAAAACCTGTTATACCAGCGATCCCTACCGTAGGCCTATACCGCCGTTGAGTCAACATCGGCTCCAGACCGCTCATGAAAAGTAAGCATGGTTGCATGCTATAGTCAAGCAAGACTGTGTTCCTCTTTATGATACGCTTCTGTAACAGTACACTGGAGTATACTGTGTATTTTCTTCCTAAATTCACAACTCACATTCATGTTGAAAGCGTGACGACCACATTCCACCATGCTTGGTGGGAAGGGGAAGATATAGTGTTGCAGTACAAAAACGCAGGTTTAGCCACTCAGTATTTATTAGGCTCAACAGTAAAGGATGTGATTATTTCTCTGAGCATGGAAGTAGCATGGGCGTAGAAGACTAAAGCTCAAGTCATGCTGAAAAGCACGTAAGAAAGCGTGCAAGTGAATTACAAACAGAAGAAAGAGGACTGTCCAGTGAAAGCCAAGTCACTGCCACCAACAAAGTTGGAACCTTATCTGAAATCGCTTCTCTCTCTGCTTCGCATAGCTCTGCTGCTGAAATGGCGAATCGCTTCGCCAATGCATCGCTCGCAGCTGATGGAGATGGGAAAGTCGAGGGTCGTACGGTCTTCCTCGCTGCCAGCGAGTGATCTTCCGGCGACAACAGAAACATTGACATACGTATAATAAGCTGTCGTGAACAACAAAATCTTCCAACACGTACAATCTAATTGATGCTGGTAGTTTCTGTGTATGCCAACGGCTTTGCCGCAGTGGTCAACACCGGTTCCCGTCCGATCACCGAGGTTAAGCGTTGTCGGGCTGGGCTAGCACTTGGATGGGTGACCATCCGATCTGTCGAGCTCTATTGGCAAGAGGGGTACACTCAGCCCTTGTGAGGCAAACTAAGGAGCTACCTGATTGAGAAGTAGCGGCTCTGGTCTCCTAAACTGGCAAACGGCCGGGAGAGCGGTGTGCTGACGGCACGCCCCTCCATATCCGCATCCAGTGGCGCCTGTGAGCTGAGGATGACACGGTGTCCGGTCGATACCATTGGGCCTTCCAAGGCCTGTTCGGACGGTGTTTAGTTTAGTTTTTTAGTTTCTGTATAATGATGTGCTGAAACCAAGGATAGAAACACTGGAAAACTACTACCCATTCTAAAATATACACTGAAGCGCCAAAGAAACTGGTAAAGGCATGCGTATTCAAATACAGAGATATGTAAACAGGTAGAAAACGGCGCTGCGGTCGACAAAAAGAGACTGGCGCAGTTGTTAGATCGGTTACTGCTGATACAATGGCAGGTTATCAAGATTTGAGTGAGTTTGAACGTGGTGTTAGAGTCGGCGCACGAGCGATGGGATACAGCATCTCCGAGCAGGTGTCAGCGTGCGAACCATTCAACGAAACATCATGTATTTGGGCTTTTGGAGCCAAGGCCCCACTCGTGTACACTTGATGATTGCACGACACAAAGCTTTACACCTCGCCTGGGCCCGTCAACACTGACATTGGACTGTTGATGACTGGAAACATGTTGCCTGGTCGGACAACTCTCGTTTCAGATTGTATGAGCGGATGAACGTGTACGGGTATTGAGACAACCTCATGAATCCATGGACCCTGCATATCAGCAGGGGACTGTTCAAGCTGGTGGAGGCTCTGTAATGGTGTGGGACGTGTGCAGTAGCAGTGATACGGGACCCCTGATACGTCTACATACGACTCCAACGGGTGACACATGCGTAAGCATCCTAACTGATCACCTGCATCCATTCATGTCCATTGTGCACTCCGACGGACTTGGGAAATTCCAGCAGGACAAAGCGACACCCCGCACGTCGAGAGTTGATACAGAGTGGTTCCAGGAACACTCTTCTGAGTTTAAACACTTCCGCTGGCCACCACACTCCCCAGACATGAACATTATCGAGCATGTCTGGAATGCCTTGCAACGTGCCGATCACAAGAGATCTCCACTCCCCCGTACTCTTACGCATTTATGGACAGCCCTATAGAATTCATTGTGTTAGTTCCCTCCAGCACTACTTCAGACATTAGTCGAGTGCATATCACGTCGTTTGCGGTACTTCTGCGTGCTCACGGAGGCTGTACACGATGTTGGGCAGGTGTACCAGTTTCTTGGCTCTTCAGTGTAGAAATTCCTGTACGGAATAGAAGGAAATGTCAAGGAGAAATTTTCTCAGTTTGTTTTGAAATTATACCTTGCTGTCTGTGAGACATTTTATATCACTTGTAAGTGATTAAATTTTTTTGTTGCAACATTGTGCATCCCTTTTGGTGCTAAATGCATCTTTAATGTAGAGTAATGAATGTTATTTTTCTTTCTGGCGTTGTAAATATGTACATTGTTGTTCCTTCGGAACTGTAATGGATTCTGTACAACAAGCTTCATGAGGGAGTAAGTATACTGGGAAGCAGTAATCACAATGCCCAACTTCTTGAACAGATGTCTACAAGACACTTATTACTCGTGCAACACATTTTTGAGAAAGGAAGGTTGTACGGATGTGATTCACCTAATGTGAAAGCAATTAAGGACCGTTCTCGTAAGTTTGTAGGACCGAAGTGTTCTGAAACATTCTGGCGGTGCATATTCCGGATGAGATGGTGAGGACATCAGACAATCGTTTCTCAGAAGCCCAGTTCGGCAGGCGTCTAGGCAACTTAACGTTCTTAGAGCAACTTTTCATCGTGTAGTACACCAGCGTCTTCGTCTGTATGCTTACAAAGCGCAAATTCTGCAACATCTGATGCCGAACGACAAACTACGCCGACAACAATTTGCTACAGATAGGTTGCAGTGTACTGACAAGAATTCCAGCTTCTTGGAAAGATATTTATTTTCAGACGGGGCAACCTCTCATGATCATGAACTGTTAATCGGCATAATGTCCGGATTTGGGTTCGCAACATCCGCACGCTGTCATTGAACATAGCTGTAAACTGAACGTCTGGTTGGACGAATACACAACAGGATTGTTTGGACCGTTCTACTTTGTAGAAATCTCAGTGAATGGGGTTAGTGTGTCTGGTCATGTCAAAGCAGTTTGTATACCCTCAGACATAAGACTTGCAATTCAACATCTTTCAACAGGATGGAGCTTCGTCAGTGGCTGTTCACAAGTTCGTGAATACGAAATTTCCCAATCGCTGGATGGGATGCGGGGAACCCATTGCCTAGCCACCATGTTCCCTCGACATTAACCCGCTGAATTTCTTCCTCTGGCGATTTGTGAAGGAGCGCGTGTATGAGACGAAAGTGGACGACATTCCTGTGTTGCGAGATCGTGTCATTGGTGCGACTGTAAGAGTACCAGAGGATATTTTACGAAGAACGTGGCAAGAAATGAAATACAGACTCGATATCTATTCTTCGAGCTACAAATGGTTCACATGTAGACGTGTACCGATGATTATTTAAAAAATTATTTGAAATGCTCTAGCATGCTGTAGTCGGTGTGGTCCCTACCGTCCACTACTGGACGTTCCAGTTTTCTTCGTGGGCGGTATGCGGTAGGGGCTAAAAAATTATGATTGTATTTTTTGTAAAATTTTAAGATAGAATATCTACTAAAGGATTATTATTAAGTGCTTTAACTTACTGTATATCTACTTTATAAATTTTGTAAAGTAAAGCAAATTCCCTACTTTATATATCGTCATTATTGAGGAACAGATGCACGGCTGGCAAATTTTACTACTAACAGAGATACAAAAGTAGGCGGTTAGTAAAAAAGTCTATCTAGCATATGGTGCAATTTCATTGTCATATCAACTGCAGTTTTATTTCCTGGGCCTTTGAAAATGGGAGGTTTGAGAGGAATGTCCTGTGTAATACATACAAATTGCAAAGCATTTACAGAGGTTCATTGATAGGGAATGTGACTAAACTGACTCTACTACCTTTCGGATTAATTGATCACAAATAAATTCTGTACTGAGATTCGAAACATATTCGCCTCGCAAAGACATTAACACCCAATATCCACAAGAGAGATGCGTTTCCAACACATGAAAGCCACATCAACTTCGGGATGCAAATCAAGAAAATAGTTAACTACGAACCTCGCGTGCAGTATCGTGTGAATGATTAACAAAATCGTATTGCAAGTGTGCCCTCCTGCACACAGCCAAAGTACATACCACCCACCACCTCGTTCGTCATCCAGCGACCAGCAACCCGCGCCATTCGATAACAAACACGACCTTCCCCAGCAAGGCGGAAAGCAGGAGTATTTATTTAAATTCATACCCTATGGTTCTCAGCGAGGCGAGCAGTGACCTGATTGGTTAGCTGACATGAAATTCAAAGAAGACTTCCTGGATATCTCACAGGCTACCCCAAATATAACTAAGTTGTTCGTGATTGATATTAGGCACAGAATCGTACCCCTGCAGGAAGCCTGCAGCAACTAATATACGAAAATGATTTAATTGTAGAAATATCAAATTAAATACTGGAAGATGCAATGAAGAGCCAGCTTTTGGAGTGGGTATATCATCAGGAGACTCTAGAATAGCCATAACCATCCACTCACGTAGTGAAACAGTAACTGCTTACCACGACGTCTAATTCAGAACTATATTACATCTGTTGTGAAATCGGAGATGTGTGTGATTTCATTCAAAAGTCAGTTACTCCGTATGTTTATTTGTTCGGATTGGCTTTGGCTCTGAGCACTATGGGACTTAACATCTGTGGTCATCAGTCCCCTAGAACTTAGAAATACTTCAACCTAACTAATCTAAGGACATCACACACATCCATGCCCGAGGCAGGATTCGAACCTGGGACCGTAGCAGTCGGGCGGTTCCGGACTGAGCGCCTAGAACCGCTAGACCACCGCGGCCGGCATTGTTCGGATTAAGGTGCAAGGGTAGTCCATATATTCCAAACGTCAGACAGTGCTGCAGTTGTCTAACAAGGAACTCCTTGAGTGTGAGGTTGCGAAAGGTCAATTATATTTACGGTATTCGACGCACCACATATTGTCTACCATACGACCACAATATTGGCTGTTAATGGCAACAGGAGGCAATACTGGAGGTATCCGATGGTGAGCACAGCATGAGGTACGGAACGCAGTTGAACTGCTTAGGCTTATTTCACATCTACCCGGCACCCGGCACCGGCTAGCCGGTTGTGAGGGTGAGGCGCTTACGGGACGTTTCACACCAGGCCGACAGACGACAGTCAACAGCCGGGCCGAGGCTGTGGGAAGCCGGCGGCCCCCACTGCGTCAGCCCGTTGTCGGCGCCGTGCGGAAATACCGGCTCAGGTGATGGGGCATGCAGAACAGTCGAGCGCTACACGTCTCCGCGACAACTATCGTGTGCCGGCCAGTTGCGTTTTGCTTTGTTGGTGGTTCAGTCTGTTCAAATGGTTCAAATGGCTCTGAGCACTATGGGACTTAACATCTATGGTCATCAGTCCCCTAGAACTTAGAACTACTTAAACCTAACTAACCTACGGACAGCACACAACACCCAGTCATCACGAGGCAGAGAAAATCCCTGACCCCGCCGGGAATCGAACCCGGGAACCCGGGGTTCAGTCTGTTCTGGACATTTCTATCGAATGTGTGATGGCGGAAATTGATATCAAAATCCTAATGTGGTGTGCGTACTGTAAGACCTTCGGTACATACACCATCAGATTATTTGACTTGTCGCTCTAACGAAGTAGGCGAGTGTCAGCAATGTGTCTCGTGGTCTTATCGTGGCGTGTTTATCTTCTGCCGTTAGGTCAGACGATAGAAATGCCACTTGCACGCTTAGAGTAGCAGATTGACGGTGTCCAACTTTAAACAGAACTTGATTAATTCTCACACACATTTATTAAAATAGTAACAAGCATAAAAACTACTTAACTTGGTTCTGGATGCTATTTACAATCGACAATCTGAAGTTCCTTTGGTATTGGTACGTTAATCTTATTCTCACATATATCTCTGATACTTGACAAAAGTGCCTATACATTTATCTTCATGGCTATGTACAGGAATATGGTAATCTTATTAGGCGCAGACTGAAACTTGACCATAGACTTGTACAGACAAATGTAGAACTCGTACAGACTGGTACAGACTAATGCAGACTGGTGCAGACAATTGCAGGCTGACCAATCGGAGGTCTGTACACTCGTTATAATACCTCGCACATTCATGTATCACTGCGTGAGTGTGATCCGCGAGGAGAAAAGGTTCTACGTAAGCAGCAATCTCATTGGCTGCGTTACATATTAATACGCGGATCGGCGGAAGCAGAATTTGGTCCGTCTCTATGGCAGCGCCATCTCGTAGTGCGGAGACAGAGGAGCGCTGTGCCTGCGCTGTTGTGCTTAGCGGGGCGTGCTCTAGTGTACGCGCTGACTACGCGGAACTATGTACACAACACCTTATAACATTAGTTCAGGAACGACCAGTTTTGTGGGACAAGACTTTAGGTGCTTATAAGGACAGAATACAAACAAGTAATGCATGGATCGAAGTTTGCAGAGAACTCAACGATGGCTTTGAACGGTTGTGTGACAAAGACAGAGACGACTAAGGTAAGTACAAATGTTTATTTTTTACGTTAAATACAAAAACATCAGTGGCACATTAAATTTTAGATAAGTGCCGTTTCACAGATCCATTAGGTGTCGTAAAATAATCCGTCAACATTTTTCGTACATTATTGGTAGAAATTCCGCCACGTACACATTCACTTCTTCTTATACTTTCAAGTCCAGTTATGGACAGAGTACCCTCTGGGCTGTAGCCTCCTTTTTTAAGAATGGTATTGTGCAAAACAACAAACGCGTTGACAGTGTCAAGGGCAAAATCGAGTTTTAAATTTATAGCTCTGTGGAAAATCCTCCATTTATTAGTCAGTATTCCAAATGAACATTCTACGTACTTCCGGGCTCTTGACAGGCTATAATTGAACACTTGAACACTCTTTTAGCAACTGTAAATTGGTGTCCAGAGTATGGCCGTAGAAGGTGTTGATGCAGTCCAAAAGCTTCACCACCAATTAAAAAGTAAAGTACCTTTTGACTTAATGTACTTCGAAGGCACCTGTCTTCAGGAATCACCAGTTTTTTTTTCCATCAGTGTTTCCCACAGAGAGTATTCTTTAAATATAGTAGAATCACGCTCTTTGCCTTCTCTATCACGAACAACAAGCTACAAATGTTGCAGTAAATCGTCAACCACCGATTACCGACACACAGTATTGCGAACAAGCAGTGGAACAATTTTTAGGAACATTTTCCGGATCCCCACGCTTCGTAAGTCTCTAAGTTCGTAAACTCATCCGAAAATAATTAAAAAACTTATCTTCATCTCCCCTTCTTTCCTCAAAGAAAAAAAGAATGCACCCACTTCGTCTCTTCTCATATTGAGTGGATGGACCCAATGCACTGTTCTCCTTCCTCTTCTTCTTCTGTTTTCCAAACATCTCCACAGGAGATACCACGCTAATAGCTGGTTCTGCTCCATTTGTTGACGAGGTCAACTGAATATGCGTAAGACACGGAAGGACGGCACGCCATGCCGTGCGGCTGTTATCTACGTGTGAAGAGGCGATAGGTCGCGTCTCGATCCGGCAAAAATGCCGATTTGTCGACTGCCTGCTTGATGTAAAATAAGCCTTAGTCGACGATTAACTCATGACAGTGCTACAGCGCTAGTAGTGTTGATGCAAAGCAAAGTAATGGCAACGACAAACAAACAAAACATTGCTTTATATCTACAACAGTTGCCGAAGTTGACATTTCGTCAGAAGGGAACCCAAGAAATTTCGCAGGATGAGAACCAAGTGGCAGATGGAATACTATCCTTTCTGCATGGTGAGTCAGTGGAATGTGTGGTGTCATACACGCTCGACTGTACGGACAATGCATCTGAGGAGTACAATGATGACAACACGTGCTTAACAAGTGAAAGTGGTATATATGACGATAGTATCTGTTCCTGAAAGAACAGTTACCGTTGTTGACCATGCAGCTTTGCTTGAACGAAATGATAATTAAATGGACACCCTATCTGCAAAGAGGCGTTGATATACTTTTCATTGGGGACATGTTGAAAATGTGTGCCCCGACCGGGACTGCTTACATGGCAGACGCTCTATCCATCTGAGCCACCGAGAGCGCAGAGGAAAGTGCGCCTGCAGGGACTTGTCCCTTGCACGCTCCCCGTGAGACCCACATTCACAACATGTCCACATCACTACATTCGTAGTGCGCCTAACAGATGTTTGCCCATCATACTCATTACTCGTGGCAGATTAATCTATCAAGTCCCGTACGAGTTCGGACACAGCATGTGCGTTCGCACAAGAAGGTCCCCAAAGAACAGTTACCGTTCAAGCAAAGCTGCATGGTCAACAACGGTGAGTGCTCTTTCGGGACCTTCTTGTGCGAACGCACATGCTCTGCCCGAACTCGTACGGGACTTGGTAGATTAATCTGCCACGAGTAATAAGTATGATGAGCAAGCATGTGTTAGGCGCACTACGTATGTAGTAATGTGGACATGTTGTGAATGTGGGTCTCACGGGGAGCGTGCAAGGGACAAGTCCCTGCAGGCGCACTATCCTCTGTGCCCTCGGTGGCTCAGATGGACGCCGGCACGGTAGCTCAGCGTGTTCGGTCAGAGGGATAGCTGTCCTCTGTAATAAAAAAACTGAGTTAATAGATTAACAACGAACTTAAAAGGGTGTCTTGCGACGTCCGCCCCGATCAGATGCAACGAACGAAAACGAACAATATGAAATTAAAAAAAAAAAAAAGATGGGTAGAGCGTCTGCCATGTAAGCAGGAGATCCCGGGTTCGAGTCCCGGTAGGGGCACACATTTTCAACATGTCCCCAATGAAGTATATCAACGCCTCTTTGCAACTAGGGTGTCCATTTAATTATCATTTCAGTGAAAGTGGTACGGAAACAGGTGTCGAGACATGTAGTTCGTCATCCTTGTCGGACAGGAAGCCACAAATCGCGTCTACAGTGATACGTAGTAAAAGACTATGGTTGTCCAAGGAGCGGGCACTAAACATAACTGCGTACATGGGAGATCATCCGCAGCATAATAATATAAAAAAAACTATGAACAGACTCGAATAAGTCCGCAGCCATATGTCAGTGTAGTGCATAAGAAAAACTACGGATGCTCAAGGGAGGACAAGGCGACTTGTTACAGAAGCTGGTGTTTGCGCGTTTGAAGGATGCTCGATGCAATTCACAGGTTATGGGTGATAGTGACCTACTACGTTATGCACATCAAACTGGGCGCGACATAGATTACAGAGATTTCAAGGGAAGCAGTGGATGGTTGCGTAACTTCAAACAATGTTACAGAATTGGAAGACTGAAGGTAATGAAATTTCAAACAAAGCGTCAGTTTCACGATGCACAACAAACTCCGGAATCGGCCCGAAAATTTATAGATGAGATAAATAAATTTATCCCCTCGTTCTGTAAGTGTTTTTAGCTCCGACCAATCGGGATTTGAAGAGGAAACGCATATGAAACGAGTCCTGGAAATTAGAGCTACCAGGAGAGTTGTGTCAACATCAACTAATATTAATTCCTCAACGATTTCGTATACAATTATGACGACTGTTAATCTGGGTGGTAAATTGGCTGGAAAGTTATTTATTGTGCTACGAAAAGTTGGAAATGCTCTACCCCAACGATTCTTTCTCCTGTGCGTGAGCATGCTAAGGCAGTAGGCTATATTTACGTCACAGCAAGCAAGAGTGGGAAAATGGGCGTAAGAGAACTACAGCTATGGTATGAGCGCTGCTTTTGGCCAATAGCTGGTCAAAATAACTTGCTTTTACTTATAAAAATCATACTCCTTTAGAGTAAACTGTCCCTCCTGAAAAGAGTGTGACATTTCAATTCATACCACTGGAACCACTAGACCTGTAAAACGTATTATTGCACTATCTGCAATTGTGCCTTAAAGGATAGCCAGTTCCACGATAAGCACCACGACAGACTGTTTCGCATTCGGCTGCATGCCATTACGTTCCATCAGTTCTCATCACCTCATTACCAATATAATTCTACATGCGTTCTTTAAGAGTGCAGATCTAGTTGAACGTCCTGCACGGTTTATAGCTCTCAAGGAGTTTGCCTTCGATCTTGATCGTGCGAATCTTTGTGATCACTGTGGCGCGGCATTTTTCATTCGGTGTTCATGGTACAAGTTAATGGTTTGTTTCGGCCATTTCTTGAATGTAGACGACGTCCATTTTGTGAAGAAGAACCCATAGAAGGTTGATCTCTGCATCTCCCGGACACTCATTTTCTTTCGCCCTCCTGATGCACATGGTGAGTCATTAGCACCTAATATTCTTCCTGTCATAACTGTTAAAACAACATTTTCAAATTAGCCTCGCTAAAGGTTGAACTTGCGACCTCTCAGTCAAGGGGTTCCTTGTAAGATTTCGTCATATTACTAAGCAGTGTTGGAGTGAACAGAGATGCGGAAGGTGTGGATGGTTCCATCACACACAGCAACGTCAATCAAATCATATAGTTTGCCTAACTGCAAACGGACAAGTCAGTGAGTTTACCACATACAACTACATTTCTTTTATGGACACAGGACGGTTTCTTAGGTGCAGAACGTACTCTGCCGTTTTGTCAAAAACATACGAAGGCAAGTCTGACAGCACTTCTACCTCTGCGGATGTTGGAAAGTCTTCGGAATTTCCAACTTTCTAACTAGATGACTCTCGTCTTCCTCCTTACAATGAGCAACAGCTGTCCCCTCCTCACAGCACCAAGATATCTTCTCTCCCTGGCAAGAGGGAGCAAACGGTTACTCAGTCTTTTTTATTCGCCTCCAACTCCTTGCAAATGAGAGTCAGATCAAAAGTATAGAATCAGCCCCTTACGTCACGTTTCCATTCTTCACGGAATGTTGTCCCAGGTTTACAAGTTCAATAGGATCCCGGAGGATTTACGGGAAATACTATTTCAAGCAATCGTTACACTCAGATCTCAAATGAAGTAGTGGGCAGGTAAAATACACGGTTCTATTATAAAGAAAACAATAAGAAAATGTTTGCAATTAAGAAGAGACTCATTTGATTCAACTACATATTTTCGATAAAAATGTAAACTTTTTTGTTCTAAAGAGCTGATGTTATTCTTAAAAATTTAATTTAGTTTTGCAAGTCTGACTGCACAGTAAAATTTTTGCGTTTGGACATTTAAAAGTCTGGCAAATAACCTACCGAGCGAGGTGGCGCAGTGGTTAGACACTGGACTCGCATTCTGGAGGACGACGGTCCAATCCCGCGTCCGGCCATCCTGATTTAGGTTTTCCGTGATTTCCCTAAATCGCTCCAGGCAAATGCGAGACCGATGACCTCGCTGTCTGGTCTCCTTCCCCAAAACAACCAACCAACCAAATAAGCTACATTTAACATACCGATAACGTAGTTTTCTGTTCCCTTCAGGGTTGATTTCGGTGAGTCCCCACCAGGATGCTTGATTAGTGTGAGTCTCCTTGAATAGCTTATCTCACCAACAGGGTGACTGATTTCGGTGTGTTCTTCCGTCCAACCACTGCACCGATTAAGCGACATTTACCACGGATGTAAAAAATTGTTTCAGGTAAACTCTAGGTATTTTTTGGCATATATTCCCAAACTGCGATAGAAAGGGTGTTCCCATTTGCAAATAAGGGAGATGGGAAGGGGTAGGGTGGTGGCCAGTTTTAAGACAGACAGATGTACCGATTGAAAATATTATTTTTCACATGGAATATTTTTTTCACATAGCTAGTATTTATCGAGATATTTATTTGTATATTAATTTGCTTTGGATAAAAGCTCACGCTGATATTTTGTACATTGAAACAGGAGACCAGTTGGCCAAGGAAGCTGTTATGTCAGGAGCATACTCTAACAACCCTACCACAACAGAGGTCAAAAATTAATTATGATTGTAGTGTCGTTCACGCTGCTAAATATTGCATTTTCGGGCAACAACACAGTTATATTATGTGGCAGGTGTCATTAGAGCACAGTTAATAAAGTCATTTCTTGAAATAATGGATAAACTAGGCACTCATCTTTTCGTGTTTCCCACGCTGGTCTCGTTGTGAACTCATGGCTTAATCGTCGAAATTCTAGGTAGTGATGATTCCAAGCTCGGATGCAAAGAGGCCTAGATGTTATTCTGCGACATTCAAAAGTTTTATAGATGTGTTTCATAAACCATTCTTGAAGATTAAACTTTTGCAAGTTAGGGCAATGGTGATGTAAAAAAGTATTCAGCACTCCGAATTTAAGTTACACTTCTTTTTTATTACTTTTGTTGCAATATCGCGTAACTCGTTCCAAAACATCACTTTACAATATAAAACATACTTGAAAATATTTTCCTCACTGTCAAAGTTCACATTTCACAAACTGACTACAATTTGCGTCTTTTTAACATCACGACCAAAACTTGACTCTCTAATAACCGCTTACGCGCCCAAAAATCAGTTACAACTATGTCAAAGATCATAGTGACAAAAGAAAGAATACACATAAGAATAATATCACTGCAATATATACATATCGATGTATCGAAGTACCTCTACATTAATGAAATCCAATCTGAATGTTGTCACAGAAATATGTTAACTATTTTACAGAAACACAGTAGAATGTTGCTGGTATCGAGAGGTTGAGGTGAGGTGCCGTAATGGTTACGTAATTCAAGTACCATTACAATACCTTGATGTACAGTTGTCATTCATCGATTTTTTGCATCAAGTAAAAATGGAAGCCGGATGCCAGGGGTAACAGGAATGAGAAACATACGTAAAGTGTTATAGATGGTTTCTACCTCACATATCTCACTTCCCTCGGCTTCATACCACGTCAATGCGCTGCAAAGCTATCGTTTCAATCACTCGGATGATATTCAATAACGGCAGCTTCTCTTTTCATTTGCGTTGCTTAAAACCAACAAACTCAGACAGTTGTATTTGCAATAATTCACGCGTTGGTGATATTAAGCATTTAACTTCAGCCTGTTCCAATTTCAGTAACACAGACAACTGTTCTCAGAGTTCAGATTGCTTAAGGTACCATCCCCTACCAGCACTACTGGTTTTCTGATAAAGAAGGATAAGGTAGTTCTTACACGTTGTAATGGTACTTGAATAAAGCAACCATTACGGCACCTCACCTGAACCTCTCGATACCAATAATATTCTACTGTGTTTCTGTAAACTACTTAACATATTTCTGAGTTAACATTCAGATTTGATTTCACTTTTGATACATCGATATGTCTATATTGCAATGCTATTATTCTTATGTGTATTCTTTCTTTTGTCACTATGATCTTTGACGTACTTGTATCTCTGATTTTTGGACGCGTAAGCGATCATTAGTTAGTTGTTGAGTTGTTAGAGAGTCGGACCTTGAGAAAGTCAAGTGTTGGACGTCATCTTGGAAAGACGCATAACGTAGTCAGCTTATAAAATGTGAACTTTAACAGTGACTGTGAGGAAGATGTTTTCAAGTATGTTTTGTATTGTGAAGTGATGTTTTGTGTTTACGTGATATTGCAATAAAAGCAATTAAAAGGAAGTGTAACTTAAATTCGGAGTGCTGATTATTTTTTTACATCACCATTGTCCAGCAAAAGTGTAATCTTCAAGGATGGTTTGCGAAACGCATCTACAAAACTTTTGAATATAGCAGAATAAAATCTAGGCCTCTTTGCATCCGAGCTTGGAATCGTAACCACCTAGATTTTCAACGATTGAGCCATGATTTTACGACGAGACCAGCGTGGGAAACACAAAAAGATGAGTGCCTAGTTTTTTCATTATCACATGAAATGGCTATTAACTGTGCTCTAATGACACCTGCCACATAATATGACTGTTGTTGCCCGAAAATGCAGTATTTAGGAGCGTGAGCAACATTACAATCGTTATTAAAATGCTGACCTTTGTTGTGGTAGGGTTGTTAGAACGTCTGATCAGATTTATTTTAGCTAGCCATTTTTTAATTATGACCACAGGCTAATAGAGTTTAATCATTCTCTTACCGGTAAATTATAAACTTTAAAATGTATACTTTACGCTGCAAAATGACACATATTGAAATACTAGCGGAGAAACCCATCGTTGCGCAAGTATTTATTTATAGCTGTGCATCCACACCGTACCAAGCAGCTTCTGGCCTTGTGCTTAATGCGGAGCCAACGTCGCCTTTCTCGTGGGCCTCGGCTTAATGTTTATGACGTCATATCTCCTGACTTGTGTGTCGCACAAAGATATAATGTTGTAGGTACATTCAGCGGCATATATGGATACTGTACGCGAAATTTGTTGCGAATAAAATTTGCAGCAAAGAAATAATAAATTTAAACGTCATGCATGATGCGGAAGTTTTCGTGCATCTCATTGTCCATGACGTCATATCTCCTGGACTATGTGTCGTACAATGATTAATTTTTCACTTACATTAAGTGGTATATATGCATACTGTCGTAAAATGTGTCGCGAATGGTGGTAAGTTCCTATGGGACCAAACTGCTGATGTCATTGGTCCCTAGGCTTACACACTACTTAAGCTAACTTAAACTAACTTACGCTAAGGACAAGACACACACCCATGTCCGAGGGAGGACTTGAACCTCCGACGGGGGGAGCTGCGCGAACCGTGGCAAGACGCCGGCTACTCCGCGCTGTGTTGCGTATGCAGTCAGTAGTAAAGAGGTAATAAATTACAAGGTCGTGCCTCATGCGGTACTATTACTGCATGAACAGCGGAAACGTAGTTAGCCATGAACACTTTTCCTTTCATCACTTTATAGGTAATGTCAGCCATAACAGCTTACGTAAGGATTTGAGATTATGTGTGTAGCTGTTGCAAGTCGCTAAGCGCTCTCATTTCAAATACTGGACTACAGCCGGAGAAATCACGCGTCGCAGGCTACGCTTCTTTTTCACCCCCACTCCTTTGATAGGTAGGTGTTACGCTAGGCGCGAGCGATTAATTTGTCGCAAGAATGAAACATGGTGGCTGGAATATGACCCCGCGCACCATAGAGTAAATATCTCTGGAGTGAGCATTCACATGCGCAGAACAGATTTTCTGTTGTCAACATACATTTCCGGCGTGGTCACGTGTTCTCGGGACGTCGTGTGTTTGTCCGTATAGCGCCCCGTATATTTAGTATGTCACTACATCCCTAGTACAGAGGGATTCTTTTCGAACGTGTCGTGGATTATTTATATATGTTGCGCAGACATTTTAACAGTATCCATTTGATACCGGGATAAACCAGCTGCGTAACTTTTAAGGGCAAGTGATATTACATCCTGCTTCTTTGCGATAGGTGTCACAGTTCAGATGCACTCGATTTTTAGTAGTTTTCAGTATGATACGGCACTTTATAGTATTACAGAGCCTGACGTACATTTTTGCAGTGATAGTCTTGCAAAATGACTTGACAGTACGCTAGTACTTTTGCAAGTGTCCGAAAAACACCGAATTTGCCACACATTAGCGATTGTATCCCTGCTAATTCTTCCTTTTTTTCTGCTATTTCTGCGTATTTATTTTCTCGCGACCTAAAGCACAATTTTTCTTGCTGGTGACACTTTGAAATATTTATTTAACGCATTTTACGTACTTGCTCCCAGTTTATTAAATAAACAGTAGACTGCGTAATCTATATACATAATCGACAAGTCACTGATAAATGCATGGAGGATAATATTTGCTGAAACAACTAACCATTCCCTTTCCTGTTCCACTAGCAAATTTACGAGAGGAAGCGATTGTTTGTAAGCTTTTGTACGAGCCGTAATATCTATTATATAGTCATAAAATCGTAGAAAAATAGGTCTACAGAATCAAGCCTTAATTATAATGCGTCTCGAAATTTTTAAACATATACAGTGTCTCTTAATTATAGGATAACTATAATTAGAGCTATATGGTATGGACCCATGAAAAGTTACTATCCCTCCTTTCACATATTTTTCTTTGCATCCGTAGCTACAACAGTAATTCACCCTCGCTATTACACTATCAATCTACGGTGAAACACAACAAAAACTCTTGATATTATAAACTTCAAACGCTGCAGAAAGCACACACGCACAGCAAAGTCCCGAAAACACGTGACAATCCTTGTTTAATGTTGACAACATGCGCAAAACGCAGTGCTCACTCCAGAGATATTTACTCTATGCCGCGCACCTGCGATCAAACAGTGACAATTTTTTTTTAATAAAAATAAAACCGCAAACTGCTCAACTTCACGCGTGACGCGGTAGTCGCAGATGTTGAATGATCACACGGATTGGAGCGAGCCCGCGTACTGGCTATGCTGTTTCTCAGTCGCTCTCGCAGTGTGTCTGCAGACAGACGCATTCTGTGCGCCAGCAGCATGTCTGATAACGAGAGTTACGCTGCGGAAGACGTTGTAAGTTGTGTTGTCGGTTCACAAAAACTAACTGCAGAAGCAGAAAAGAGGCCAGCTCTCTACCATAGGCAATTAAAAGAATACAGTGATCGCAGTTTGAAAGAGAAATGATGGGGTGCTGCAGCGTCGTTCGGGAATGGACTGAATTGTCTGGACCAGAAAAGAATAACAAAAGTACTTCAAAGTTCACTAATTTTATTTATTCATGTGGACAACGTCATTACCACAATTTATATTTTGTCATATTGCCGAGGTACTGACCCATGTGGAGTCACAAAGCAGTTTGTAAAGTAATCCCTAACCTGCGTACCACACATATCACCTCTAATTCCTATACAGGGTGAAAAGTATTTAAACCGACAAACTCTGGGAGGTTGTAGGGGACATCAAAACAAATATTTTTTCCTAATGTCATTTTCTCCTATGAGGAGTATTTAAACCGGTAGAGGAAGATTTCTCTGGTCGCAAATTAATTAAACCAACAAACACTTTTCCATATTTTTATGACCAAGAGACAACACATTAACACAACCCAATTTCAGTTACATTAGATTTTCAAAAATGCCCCCATTGACACGTAAACAAAGGTTACACCGTCGGATAATGTTCTGTCTGACACGGGCAAAAACCCCAGGAGTATCCTGAATTGTTCCTGCTGCTGCTACTATCCGGGCAACAGATCCTCTTCTGATGCAACAGGAGTTGCGTAAACAGGATTGCGCATCTAGCCCCGCACAAAAAAGTCCAGAGGGGACATATCTGGGGATCGAGCAGGCCATGGTACAGGACCACCTCTGCCAATCCACGTTTCTGGGAACCGTCGTTCCAGGAATCGACGCACACGATGACCGAAATGTGCCGGCGCCCCGTCATGTTGGAACCACATGCGTTGTCTTGTAGGGAGCGGGACGTCTTCCAGCAATTCTGGCAATGCTCTGGCGAGAAAATTGTAATAGTGCCTGCCATTTAATGGCCTAGGTACCAGATACGGCCCAATTAAACAGTCCCCAACAACTCTGACCCACACATTAACGAAGAACTGTACTGACTGAAGGATCCCGCTCCACATGCTGCAAGACAGCTTCCCCAAAGTACATCGTTCTTAACGTGCGACGGCGTCCCTGTCCAGGTAATCTGCTAAATGACCTGGTCTCAAGCAGACGTTGGTACACAGCAGCAAAGGTCGTATGATGCGGGATACGGCGATTAGGATATTGTTGTTGATAAACCCGCTGTGCAGCTCGTCCGTTATGGTGCACTACGTAGTACGTACCAATCATATCTGTGTACTCACTCCAGGTGTATCGCTCCATTAGTAAACAGAGACAATGCACTACTACATCGGTGGACAGCAGTTGCCTACAACTGAAGAGCGTAATACGGCCTCTAACAACTGACGAGCGTAATACGGCCTCCTTCGGTTTAAATAATCCTCATAGTAAAAATGACATTAGGGAAAAATATTTGTTTTGATGTCCCCTACAACCTCCCACAGTTTGTCGGTTTAAATACTTTTCACCCTGTAGACTCAAAACGTTGCAGAAGGCACTCATATGACTCGTCCTCGATTCACACACTGTCCTTTTTGCTTACGAAGTTCTGTAGGATACAACATGGTTTTATGAATATGTCTGAAAAGTCGAAATCCACATCCATTTGTTAGCCAAAATCCCAAATCTACATTCCACCAATCTACGAGCACGACAAAGTCTATAGTTTAAAACATGCTGTTTCATTGTCAGGTTTCTCTTAGAATGAGGCCGTAGAATATGTCTAGATAGTGCAAATGCTTCATGCCCTACAAAATTACAATGCTGAAGTTCTCCTTCCTCGTTGTGAGGTAATTTTTGAGGGTTTGGAAAGTTTAACTAATTGGCTTTCACTCTTTAGAAGTTGGATTTCTTGAATACATTAGAATCCCCACTAGCGCCGTATGAGCCCTCGTCTGTCGCAGTGAAACAATAGTTAGCGTCCACTACACCCAAAAATATTGTCGAAAAAAATTTCTTGTAATTATAAAACACTGAGACATTGTTAGCAGGCTTTCTCAGTCTTACATGCTTTCCGTCCTCAGCACTAATGCAATCTGGAAAGTCAATTCTGTCTAAAAACTGTTTGGCAATAATCATCGAGTCATCCTGAATTTTTTCTGCCGTATGAAGAGGCTATGGAATTTCCACAACTGTTCGCATGTGTCCTTCACAATTTTTCTGCTTGCAGCGTAATAAGCGAAAGCAGTTGCAAGATATCTGGAAGAAATAATATTCAGAAACAGCATTAATATTTAATCATAGTAATATTAGGCAACATACTTACAATAAAGTGTACCCATTGTTAATGTCATTCATGACAGGCAAAGAAATTCAAAAGAGCGAATTATCTGAAGGACTGTTTCGCGACAGAACTGGCATCACAGACAAAATCTCCGTCTGTCGAGACTGCAACAAAACGGAGAAAGCATCAGTACTTAGATGCAGTTTATTTGTGCTCCCTCAAATGAAAGACAGACTGACCACCAGCAACATCGTAATTCTGGAAAAATAGCAAAAGAAACAAGGATGGATGTTCGCCCCCCCCCCTCCCCAGGTAACCTCCTCAAAACAACAGTGATGCAGCACGGATCACAAAAGTAAGACATCCTACTAAAACAGAAGCCAAGAAGGTTACTTCATACGAGAAATCTCTCTTAAATATATTACATCTACATCATGCTCCGCATGCCACCCAATGGTGTGTGGCGGAAAGTACTTTCAGCACCACTATCTGATCCCTCCAACCCTGTTCCACTCGCGAATAGTGCGTGGGAAGAATGATTATCGGTAAGCCTCTGTATTGGCTCTAATTTCTCGAATTTTCTCCTCGTGTCCAATACTCGAGCTGTATGTGGACGGAAGTAATATGTTGTCTGACTCTTTTTGAAAAGCGTTGTTCGCAATTTCAATAGTAAATCTCTCCATGATGCACAACGCCTCTCTTGTAACGTCTCCCAGTGGAGATTGTTTAGCATCTCCATAACGCTCTCTCGCCAGCTAAACGATCCCGTGACGAAACGCGCCGCTCTTCGTTGGATCTTCTATATCTCCTGTATCAGTCCTACCTGATAGAGATCCCAGACAGATAAACAATCCTCAAGAATCGGGCGAACAAGCGCCTTATGAACTACTTCTTTCGTGGATGAGTCACATTCTCTTAAGATTCTTCCGATGAGTCTGAATCTGTTTCCCACTATCTGTTTCATGTGGTCGTTACCTATAGTTACCTCTGTATAGTTACTCCTAGATATTTGACGGCAGACACTGTCTCCAACTGTTTGTCATCAATAGTGTAGCTGTACAGTAGTATGTATGCGCAATATATTACATTTATTTACTTTCAGGGTAACCTGCAAGAGCCTGCACCATTCATCAATTCTCTGCAAATTCTTACTATCTTCTGGCGTTGCTATTTTGGTTCAGACAACTGTATCATCTGGGAATAGCCTTAAAGAGCATCCGATGTTTTCTACAAGATCATTTATACATATTGTAAACAGCATCGGTCCTATCACACTTCCCTGTGGTACTCCGGATATTACCTTTACATGTGTCCATTTTGTTCCATTATGAGCAACGTGTTGAATTCTATCTGCAAGAAAGTATTGAATCCAATCGCAGGTCTGCTCTGATATTCCGTGTTATGTATGAGGTGGAACTATGAACCCCATGGAAAAAGGCTGACCCGGCTGAGTCAGGCAATTTGACTCTTAGTCTGATCACGAGGTGTGGCCATTGCACGCGTTGATCACGTAGGCTGACGTGAGGATCAATGAACTATACTTGACGGGATGTATCTGAAACATCTTAGGTGATTAGAAAGTTAGTAGACAGGAATACAATTAAATACTTAGCTTTAATTCAGCATCAGCGGTGAACGTCGATTTTGACTTTGTACAATAATATTTACAAGTGCAGTTATAGACTGAACTGCAAATACTTCTTCACAATTCTGAGTGCTTCACACATATAGATCAATTGTCAATGCATAAACTGTATGTGGCACCTGGCTAGGTGGTAGCTACTGACTTAGCTGAAGGCTATGCTAACTAGCATCTCTGCAAATGAGATCTCTGAAGCTATAACAAGTGAACCATTCCTATAAAAGTCGGCTGTAGAACTGGCCCGTGCGCTAGCTTGTCTCGTGAGATCAGCCGAGTGGCGGCGCTCGGTCTGCTTGCGTCGACAGCCGAAAACCTAGCAAGTGTGGTGCCTTGCGGTGACACACATTCCGCAAGCTCGTATTTTTTTCATTAAACGGCAATGGGAGACGGTGTCAAATGCTTTACTGAAACCAAGGAACACGGCATCAACCTGAGCACCGTTGTCCACTGCGCCGTGGATCTCATGGAGGAATAGAGCGAGCTGAGATTCGCAGTATCTCTGTTTGCGAAATCCATATTGATTTTTATGGAGGAGATGTTCATTTTCCATAATTCTACAACAGATTGACGTCAGCGATATAGATCTATAATTGTGTGGATCTATCTTACAGCTTTTCTTAAAAACGGCAATAATCTGCGCTTTTTTCCAGTCGTTTCGCTGCTCCAGCGATCTTCGATAAGTTACTGCTAGAAGGGGAGCAAGTTATTTCGCATAATATTTATAGAATCTTATAGGTATCTCATCTGGTCTTGATGCCTTTCCACAACTAAGCGACTGTTGGTGCTCTTCAGTTCCACGATCGGTTATCTCAATATCTGCCATATCGACGTTCGTACGACGATTGAAAGGCGGTGTTACGATCTTCCGCGGTGAAACAACTTCGGAAGACCGAATTCAGTATTTCAGCCCTTCTCTGCTATCTAATGCTTCGGTGCGGGTGTGATCGCTGAGAGAATGAACAGATGATTTTGACCAACTTACTGATTTCACGTACGACCAAAATCTTTTAGGGTTTTTACTCAGGTCGGTTGACAAAGAGAAACAAAACGAAGAAATTAACGAGGGCAAAAACTTTGCTTTGTGCCCATGCTGGCGAAGTTAAGCGAAGAAAAAAAAACATTAACCGAAAGTAGAAATACTGAACGTGATGAGGAATGCCAGATGTTATCACCATCCACCAATTTTTCCACAGCATCCGAACACGCTTCATACCAACACCACTCAAGCAATTATTCTCCAGCAACATCATTCTTTCAGCAGTGTTCGCCAAAAGTGCTAACTGAAATGGAACCTCCACAAACTGTGTTCCTGTGCCCCTCTGCTGACAACCGCAACAACTCAGAAACTTCTATGCGCAACTTGGTTTTGCATTTCTCACAGGAAATAAGTTCGCCAATTTCGAATTGTAGTAGTGATTTCCTCGATGTATCTGATCAGTAATGTAAAAGTAATAAAAATAATCAGTAATGTAAAAGGGCAATAAAAACTGTTGAATGAAATTATGTGTGCTTACCTCAAGGTCACTGATAACCGCTTCACAGGTATTACAGACTTCCTCCATGTCGTGTCTTGTTTTGTTATTTTCAAAACTGGTTCAAATGGCTCTGAGAACTATGGGACTTAACATCTATGGTCATCAGTCCCCTAAAACTTAGAACTACTTAAACCTAACTAACCTAAGGACAGCACACAACACCCAGTCATCACGAGGCAGAGAAAATCCCTGACCCCGCCGGGAATCGAACCCGGGAACCCGGGCGCGGGAAGCGAAAACGCTACCGCACGACCACGAGCTGCGGACTTGTTATTTTCGGTCCTATTGCTTGAAGCAATAGGAATCATTCAATAGTACTGAAAACATTGTTTGGTTGATTTTGTAACTCTTCATGTATTTTATAAAACTGGTCTTTCACCAGTCTTTGACTTACAATTGGATGCACTCAAAAACGATATTTGCTCTGTTTTCTCGCTCTTCTTCATAGCAAAAGTGCCACCAAACAAGCTATTGAAATCCAGGGCAACACTAGAAAGTACTTGTGATTTTCCTGTCGCTGTGTGCGCACCATAATGTACTTGTCTAGCCGCACCGACAGAAAAATCGCCTGTGCGCGCCTAGCTTAAGCCTGACAGAAACTTAACTGTGCAAAGTTGGTGAAATGAGTCCAATAGCTTAGGAGGAGATGTGGAAAGATGTAGAACATATATATGGATCCTGTGCTACCATGCTGTGTTCAGTTGAATTTCTTTTTGCGTTTCATCCTCATCTGCGGAGGGCATTTCCAACGTGTGCTACAGCTTTTTCCAAGGTCCGATGCACATCCTGGCGCGGTATTGACTGAAGTAATATTCCGTTTCCGCGTGCTCCCGCGCAGAGGCGTGACGTCACTTGTTTTGAAAGCTCGAGAGTAACTGACCGTTGACGCCTGCTGTTGTTCGCTATTGCTGTCACTCCATGGCGGAAGTCTGGCACGCGTCTTCTTCAGCACCGGAATCCAAACACCATTAGGTTTTACACCTTCCTCCTTCCGATTAAAACTTTTAGTGTGTTTAGGATCGCTGAGGCATGGAAGAGTCAACATCGCAGCGTGCTTAGTGCGCGGCAATACACTTTTCCTGGTGTATCAGTAGTGTTCTTAGATTCACGTGTTCGTTCTTGCAGGTAACAAATCATTCACAACAAGTCGCAGCGCGGCAAAAACTGTGGCTCAAGTAAAAAATGAAATAATTAAGAAAAATCGCCGGCCGCTGTGGCCGAGCGGTTCTAGGCGCTTCAGTCCGGAACCGCGCTGCTGCTACGGTCGTAGGTTCGAATCCTGCCTCGGGCATGGATGTGTGTGATGTCCTGAAGTTAGTCAGATTTAAGTAGTTCTAAGTCTAGGGGACTGATAACCTCACATGTTAAATCCCATAGTGCCTAGAGTAATTTGAACCTTTTTTTTTTTTTTTTTTTAGAAAAACCGTCTTAAAGAATTCTATAAAACTTACACTTAAGTTGTATAAGCTTCCTTTAAAATTCAAGTAATTTTTGGCACTAAATTCCATTATATTCCATACAACAATAGTACGAACAAGTAGTTCTATTCTCGCCCAGTGTGAGGTGTTATCAGGTAATTATTAAATAGTTCTCTGAATTTTGTTACTTTTCTTGCTTTGCTAAAAATGTTTTTGTTTTTGTTTTGACATCTCGTGAATTCCTTACCACTTTCCACCTCAAATAATATAGATAATAATGTAGATAATACGACATTCGAGCCTCCAGCAGGCAAAATTAGTACTTAAGTTAGAATAAAAAATGAAAGAAGTTCAAATTATTCTACAGAAAAGTACAAAACGCAAAGTTATAATTTATGAAGATTAAAACAATTTAAAAAGGAATATCAATTAGGTACAATTTAAAGAACACAATTTACGAAAACAGAGTCATCAATGGGCGTATACAATGTAGCAATATAGAAGTAACTTCGCGTGTACCACAGGGAAGCATGTTGGGTCTCTTGGTGTTCATCTTGTACACTAATGATCTTGCAGACAACATTAACAGTAACCTCAGATTTTCCACAGATGATGCAGTTATCTGCAACGAAATACAGTCTGAACGAAGCTTTACAAATATTCAGTGAGACCTTGATAAGACTTCAACGTGTGCAATGACTGGCAGCTTGCTTCAAAAATGTAAAATCATACATTTTGCAAAACAAACAAAAAAAACCAGTATTCTACAAATATAATTAGTGAGTCACAGTCGTAATCTGTAAACTCGTACCGATACTTGGATAGAGATAAGAGATGGGACCATCACATAGATTCAGTCGTAGGTAAAGTAGGTAGCAGCAGACTTCGAGTTATTGGTAGAATACTAGGGAGGAGATGCAATCAGTCGACAAAGGAATTACTTACAAATCACTCGTGCAACCCATCCTAGAATGTTGCTCAAGTGTGTGGGACCCATACCAAACAGGACTGGCAGGGGATATTGAATGTATACAGAGAAGGGCAGCACGGATGGTCACAAGTTAGTTTGACTCACGAGAGGGTGTCATTGAGATTCTGAAATAATTGAACTGGTGGACCCTTGAAGATAGACGTAAACTATCCCGCGAAAGTCTACTAACAATGTTTCAAGAACCGGCTTCAAATGATGACTCTAGGAATATACTACAACCCCCCTACCTATCGTTCCCAAAGGTTTCGTGAGGATAAGGTTAGATTAATCACAGCACGCACAAACTCATTTAAACAATCATTTTTCCCACGCTCCATACGTGTGTGGGACAGGAGAAAGCTCTAATAAACGGTACAGTGGGACTTAGTCTCTGCCTCGCACTTCACAGTGGTTCACAGGGTATAGATGTAGATTTACAGGTAATAGTAATGTTGCAATGGATATTGATATGGGTGATCCTGTGATGTCGCCTACACAGTGGAAGCCGTAGCCTTAGACAATAACTTGCGTACTACTTTAGTAAATAGCCATTGCAATGAGCAGCATACACCACTACAGTCGGATTGTAAAGACCTGGACTTTTCAATGCCCACAGCGACCACTCCTTCAGCAAGTAACACATGCCCTAGCAACAGGAAATATGTTAGCAGTTAACACTCATGGGTCCATATGTTGTATTTGTAGAGGGAGAAAATGGTAACATGGGAAAGTTAGTTCCAATGGCCCAAGGAAGAATGTTGTTTGAAGAAAGCAACAATTTACAAAATGAAATTCGTAATATCTCAGCTACTGGCAGAAACAGGTATAAAACTAAATTCAAAACTTGGCAATCAGCAAATAATTTACAGTTACTTGATGTCTTTCATCAGAAAGGTGTGGAGGCTTAAATCCCTAATTTTCTCTCAAAGAGGCGGGGTGTTATTCGAGATGTTGATACAGGCTTACCTAAAGACGACATTCTTGCTGAAATTAAGTCTGAATTTTTAGCAACTAAAGTGAGAAGATTCCCAAAGAAAGTGATTCGAGGTAGAGAGATGAAATCCTCTCTCACAGCTAAATGCGTCGTAACATTTAAATCTCAATAACTTTCCCAATATGTATATTTGTGTGGCACGCATTGCTTGGTTGCCCCACACATTCGATCAGTTTTGCGGTGCCATAATTGTCTTAGATACTTCCATTTAAGTACACGAGGTCGTAGTAGTGTTCGTTGTGCAATTGCATGTGTTTGTTAGTTAGTTGCTTTCCTGTTCCATGGATCATTTTGCATAGTAAATCGTAATGATGTGAAACAGTCATTTTACATTCACATCGCAAATTAGTTTGTACATATGGTTACCTGCTGAACATTTCCAAGTTCTCTTTTTTTTAACAAAAGAAAAAAGATACACGGACGTGAGATAGTAGTTCCTACCCATCACATTTTACCCTTTATTCAAATGGTTCAAATGGCTCTGAGCACTATGGGACTTAACATCTGTGGTCATCAACCCCCTAGAACTCAGAACTACTTAAACCTAACTAACCTAAGGACATCACACACATCCATGCCCGAGGCAGGATTCGAACCTGCGGTCGTAGCGGTCACGCGGTTCCAGACTGAAGCGCCTAGAACCGCCCGGCCACATCGGCCGGTTTCCCTTTATTGTAATACACTGAAGCGCCAAAGAAACCGGTGTAGGCATGCATATTAAAATACACAGATATGTAAACGGGCACTATAGCGCTGCGGTCGGCAATGCCTACATGAGACAACAAGCGTCTGGCGCAGTTGTTAGATCGATTACTGCTGCTACAATGGCAGTTTAACAAGATTTAAGTCAGTTTGAACGTGGTATTATAGTCGGGGCACGAGCGATGGCACACAGCATCTCCGAGGTAGCGATGAAGTGGGGATTTTCTTGTATGACCATTTCACGAGTATTCCGTGAATATCAGGAATCTGGTTGTAAAGGCGTCCAGATTTTACGGACTGTACATGAGCTTGATCCATAATGATAGTACGATATAGTATGAGACCCTCAGAAAATAATAGCTATATTATATCAACGAGAGGCAATTGCAGTTAATCTCATGTACCGAAAACTAACAAAACAGTACCTACCAATATATGGATAGGGGCATGAATAAACAAGTTAAAGTGAAATGCATTTTGGAGACGAACCGAGCAGGTGGTTAATGGCATCGGAAAACCCCATTTAGCACGTGAACGGAGAGCTTCAGCACAGAAAGGGATAAGGCCAGCTCAATACATTATTCCTTTTAACATAAATACGGCTTTAACAGGGCTAGGCTGCGACCCAGCAAGAAAAATAAAATTCACCTCTAGCGAGACGGTGGTTGGATGAAACCATACTGGGTGATGCAGACACGACACGGTGGGGAGATCCCCATTATATAAAAGCATTTTGAGAACTAAAATGGCTAGATCTCTCTCTCTCTCTCTCTCTCTCTCTCTCTCGTCTCACAGCGGGCCACACAGGTGTATGGAAAATAGCGAGGGCGTTGAGAGCTTTGCTTTCTGCAAAGTGAGGATGATACACTTCAAGTATCATGGCGACAGATAGCAAAGAAATTGCGGGAAAAGAAATTGTGCACGTCGCTCCTACCCTTAGCGAGTGTGCAATGGCTATTATTTCGCCTAGGTAAAGATTAACGTTCTATGGAATGCAAGAAAGTTGAGACTGAGTGAATTCAGTCAAGGCCAGAGTAGGGAATTAGCGTTTCTGATCCAGCTCGGAGACAATGCTGTTGCAGGTGCCGCTTGGTAAACTACCATCGCACATTAGGCCACAGTAAATGTTGAGTCTAGAATTGCTCACTCCAACTTGCATACGCTTTGACCACTGAATATCAAAAGCTTGGATACAAACCTATCCTCACGTTGAGTACATGAGATTTTTTTCATTGGTTCAAAAAGTAAAATTTATTCTCAACCAACTCAGTGCATTGACCAGCTACGACAATGTAAATGTAAATGAGTTGATGAAGATTTTTAATCATTCTTTCCTGTGATATGAAATTGTCATATGTAGAGATAACGATTTTAATAATCGTCAGTTCAATGTGTCCAAGAGTTAAATATTTTGTTATAGAGTGTCAAAAGTAATTGGACATGATTGTTGTGTGTCATTTGACCCCTGACAGCACAGTTGATAAATTATGTGTAGAATAAAAAAGGGAATAGCTGTTTTGTCTTTCTAGAATAGACCCCAAACTTTCACTTTTATTAATTCATACACTCTAGTTAAGTGACAGCAGCATTTCTAATGATTTTTGTTATTATCCGCACCTGATATTAGATGCCTTACAGGGCCAAGTTCATATTTATTTAGAAACTCTTTTAACACCCAGTGCTTGAGAAGACAGTTCAGATGTTTTGTCCATTTGCACGCTAAGTGGTAAGCTAAGTTTACACAAACTAGTACACTCACTGTGCAGATACAAAGATCGGACTATAACATGGTAAACTATCAAATTTGGGATGTCGCTGCGGCCGCAAAAAGATCCTACAAGAACGGGACCAATGACGACTGAAGATAATCGTTCAGCGTGACAGAAGCGCAACCCTTCCACAAATTGCAGCAAGTTTCAATGCTGGGCCATCAACAAGTGCGAACTATTCAATGAAACATCATCGATATGGGCTTTCAGAGCAGAAGGGCCACTGATGTACCCTTGATGATTGCACGACATGAAGCTTTACACCTCGCCTGGGGCAGCCAACACCGACATTGGACTGTTGATGACTGGAAACATGTTACCTGGTCAGACGAGTATCGTTTCAGATTGTATCATGTGGATGGACGTGTACGGGTATGGAGACAACCTCATGAATCTATGGACCCTGCATGTCAACAGGGGACTGTTGGTGCTGGTGAATGCTCTGCAATGGTGTGGGGTGTGTGCAGTTGGAGTGATATGGGGCCCTCTTACATCTAGATACGATTCTAGCGGGTGACGCGGATGTAAGTATCCTGTTAGATCACCTGCATCCGTTCATGTCTATTGTGCATTCCGACAGACTTGAGCAATTCCAGCAGGACAATGTGACACCCCACACGTCCAGAATTGCTACATAGTGGCTCCAGGAACACTCTTCTGAGTTTAGACACTTTCGCTCTCCACCAAACTCCCCAGACAAGAACATTATTAAGCATATCTGGGATGCCTTGCAATGTGCTGTTCAGAAGAGATCTCCGTCAAGTCGTATTCTTACGGGATTTATGGACAGCCTTGCAGGATTCATGGTGTCAGTTCCCTCCAGCACTACTTCAGAGATTAGTCGAGTGCATATCACGTCGTTTGCGGCACTTCTGCGTGCTCACACGCTGTACACGATGTTGGGCAGGTGTACCAGTTTCTTGGCTCTTCAGTGTAGAAACTCCTGTACAGAATAGAAGGAGTTGTCAAGGAGAAATTTTCTCAGTTTGTTTTGATATTATACCTTGCTGTCTGTGAGACATTTTATATCACTCGTAAGTGATTAAATTTTGTTGTTGCAACATTGTGCATCCCTTTTGGTGCTAAAGGCATCTGTAATGTGGAGTAATGCATGTCATTTTTCTTTCTGGCGTTGTAAATACATACATCGTTGTTCCTTTGGAACTGTAATGGATTCTCTACAACAAGCTTCATGAGGGAATAAGTATACTGGGAAGCAGTAATCATAATGCCCAACTTCTTGAACAGGTGTCTACCAGATGATCGTGGGTGAGCAACAAATATTACTCGTGCAACACGTTTTTGAGCAAGGAAGGCTTTCTTTCTTAAGGGGAGCCGGAACAATGAAAATGACAAAATTAACGTTTTTTTGTTTTTTTTTATTATAAAATTATTTGGAATTTTCTGAATAAAACAAATCAAAATTCACCCTTCTAAGTGAATTCTAAGTGTGTTTTTTATCTCTGCAAAGTTGACGCGCCATGTAAACAGTTGTAGCGACTTGGTGTGTCACCTCTGACGGCGCCGCTCATTGGCTGCAAGCAGGGTATCTTTGCGGAGTTAGACAGTGTTTTGTTTTCCATATATATATATATATATATATATATATATATATGGCTTTGTCTCTGTGACAAGTGACTGTTCATATCGGTAAACGTAAACGCTATACCGTGTGTGTTGACTTGTGGAGTTTGCTATGTGTTGTTTAGCTGTTCAATTTTGCGTATTTGACGAATTTTGCTAGTACCTGTTTTACGTATTTGGTTTGTGGATATCAATATGCCCAGTTTCAACAATTGAGTGTTTAAGAAAAGACACAATGAGTGGAAGAAGAAATCTTTTGTTGTTTCGAAGGGAGATGGTGCTCAGACTGCTTCACTGACCACTCCAAATGAATGTGATAGAACTTCTTCCAGCAAGAAACTTTGTGACAGCAAAGAAAAATTTGAAAACTATGAAAGTGACAGTAATGATGTGAATGAAATAATTAACATTTCCTTGCTCCCTAATATTTTGAAACATAGTTTGCAAAGAAAGAGGACTGGAATTAAAAATAACTTCACACGTTAGTTTGGCATGTAAAATGTAATTGAAGTGTAACAAATCTGCTGCAGAAGTTTCGTTTTCTAATTCTAACAGTATTCCTCGTAGTGGTAATAGTGGAAAGAAGGTGTATGATATAAATGTTAGGCTAGTGTATGGCTCGTGTTGCATTATCAAGGGCAGCGCTGCAGGGACAATGTTATGTAGAATTATGAACTTGCCAAACCCATCAACCAAGTTTGGATTTTATAATGAATTGGTGGGATCTTCTACTAAAGATATTGCTCAAGCAACAATGAAGAAAGCAGTCGAAGAAGCTGTGACAGACAATGGGAATCGTAGAGGTTTGACTGTTGCTTTAGATGGATCATGGCAACGTAGAGGTCATAAATGGAGTTGTGACAGCTACCAGTGGAGACAGTTGCAAGGTAATTGATGTTGCCATTCTCTCAAAACATTGTAAATGTAAGGGCAATACCACTGACGAACATAGTGGAAGTTCTGAAGCAAATTTTCATGGCACGAGTAGAGCGATGGAAGTAGAGGGAGTGAAAGCAATTTTTTTCCAGATCACAGGAGTGGTATAATGTACGATACCCCAACTATCTAGGAGATGGTGTTTCTAAGGGATATAAAGCTGCAGAAGAACCCAAACCTCATGGCAATGAAATTTACATTAAAAAACAGGAGTGCATTGGATATGTGCAGAAGCGCATGGGGGCTGGCTTGCGCAAACTAAAGCAGGCATTAGGATCCCAGAAGCTTGGAGGAAGAGGAAGACTGACAGATGAAGCAATTGATAGATTGCAGAGGTATTGTGGGTCTGCAATTACGCAAAATACAAGAAGCATTGAGCATATGAGGATGGCAGTATGGGCATTATTTTTTCATAGTGCCTTATCAAATGAGCACCCACAACATGCACTGTGCCCCACAGATGATGACTCATGGTGTAAGTACCAATCAGGAAAGGAATATACCCATAAAAACAGTTTGCCAAATGCTGTAATTGATGTAATTAAGCCCATATTCAGAGATTTATCACAGCCAAGTTTATTGGAAAAGTGTTTACATGGGAAAACACAAAACCCCAATGAAGGTGTAAATAATTTAATTTGGATTAGGATTCCCAAAAGAGTGTTTGTACAGATAAAAACACTGCATTTTGGAGTGTATGATGCAGTGCCAACATACAATGAAGGAAACATTATCAAATGTGATGTGCTGAAACTTTTAGATTTCCAACCAGGACACAACACCATTTCCAGAATGCGCCTAATTGATGAAGAAAGACTAAGAGGTGCTGGAAGAAGAGACAAAAGCCTACAACACGCAACAAAAGGAAAGAAAAGACCAGTGAAAAGGAAACTTAACACTGGAAGAAGAAGAGGATGCTGATAATCTATCATATGGGGCAGGAATGTATTAAAAAACTTTGGAAGCCATTTCCCGTAACTTTAAAATTTTCATCTTTGAGGAACATTTTCTCAAAAACTGCTAACAGTATATCAATGAAATTTATACACAATATTGTTTACTTCCGTGCCTTCATTTTTATAACAAACTGTAAAAGATATTGTATAATTCAAGAGTTATAGAAGAAAAAGTGCAAAGTTTTGGAAAAAGATAAGCATCTGTTTAAAAAAAATGTAAAACAAAAACCAATAAATGTTTCTTAACACTGCATTACAACTTTGTAGAGAAATATTTACTGAACATGTAGTCCAAATTTCAGAGCAATATGTTTAATGGTTTTAGAAAAAAGTTCCTTCTATTTGGTAAAATTAACATGGAGGAGACGTATCATTCCGGCTTCCCTTAAAGATGAGTTAGTGCAGAACATTACTCCATATGACATTACTGAATGAAAATATGCAAAATATGTCAATTTACAAATCGCCTATGGTTGTAAGTGAAAATGTGGCTGCACTAGGAGTTCAGTTTAAATTCTCATCGATATGGACACCGAAGAATTTTGAAATTTCACCATATTTATTGTTTTCTCGCCATGTGTTACACTTATCATTGATGTAGTACCTCTAGATGTGCAGAACTGAATATGATGTGACTTTTTAAACTGAGGGTGAGACCATTCGCAGAAAACCAGTTAATAATATTTCTAAGAGGTTTGCTTATCATTTCTTCTGTTTCTGTACATGTGCTTGGATTGATTTCAATGCCAGTGTCATCTGCAAAAAGAACTAATTCTGTTTGTTGTGTGCTGGATGGAAGATCTTTTACTTATATGAGGAGCAACTGTGGATCTAAGAGACTTTGCAGTACTTACAATAGCGGAGCGCTCAGGTGTTAGCATTGCAATGGAAACCACCGCGCCCCCAACTGCAGCATAGGGAAGCGAAGCACAGCGAAGCCTGCGTCACTTCGTGCATGTTTGGTTTTCCGTCCCAGCGTTCATCATTTGCCCAGGTTACTGCCGATGTTCCTGCAACGAGTTCTCTCCCCTATAATAACTGGCGTACAGTATGCGGAAAACCAGAGGGTCTGAACATGACAGAAAATAGGCTACAGCAGGGGCGTAAGCATGCAGTTACATCGGTTCCAGCTCCCAAGTCTTACGAACGTAAAACATATACTCACAGTCCTTATGAGCTCGGCTCCTCTGACATGTTATACGAATTCCAGCGGCCGCTGTGTACCATACGAAACAAACCGTATCCTCCCACCAATCTGGTCACTTTCGAGACAGGACGAGAAGCTGCTATTGACAGCTATTGTGCTTTAATAGTGCAGATTTTTCTTTGCCTAATAAATGAAACAAACGTGGTAACGACACAGGCTCTTAGACAGAATGTTGTTGAAAGCGTCTGCAAATCTGATAATGGCTTTTAAAGTCTGCCAGTGGATGCACGATCGGCCTTCTCGAACAGAGAAATCTTTTACGGAATTTGGCAACAACCGTATTTACGTAGCTTATATTTGCGAGACTTGGTTTAAGCCATCCCATCGAATACAATTCAAATATTATGTAGCGCTTAGACACGACAGAGAGGATGGAAAAGGAAGATTAGACATTTTCATTGTATCGGTGAGTTCGAAAAGAGGTCGGGTCCCAGAAAGTAAATTTCTGAGGAGAAAAAAAAACTTTTCCTACACAACGGGTTTAAGCATGGTGTCGTGGAGTTGACAAGTAGCAAGTTCCCCCAGGGTGAAACACTACACACCATTACAACAAACTTTAGCAATGGACTATAGTCAGTAATCGTGTCCGAATAAAGTGGAGACGACCCTTTTTCGAATTTGTTCGCAGCAGAAGGCTTATAATATTATTCATATTCATTATAGCAATAAAAGAGTGTGGTATGAACATATAGGTTTATTCACAATATACCCAGAATACAACCACAAGTAAAATACAGCAAAGCAGACAATGGGGTGTTGGAGCCCTTCCACGCCCACACCAACGTGGTGAACATCTCAAAAGATCTACACTCACCTCCGTAATTGTTAGTTACCAATCGAGGGCTTCACGGGATGAGGGACAGTGATATTACCCGTACGTCTGGGTGGGACTACCCACTAATACGGTCGCATCGAGGAGACAGATAGTGAAGGGAAAACGAACAAAGACTAGCGTTTTCAAGGACAGAGGGGAAAAAAGTGCCAAGGCAAGCGCCAATTGGATATGATTCATCTTTATCTTGTACATCCTTCGATGGCCACAGGCAGATACTGTTATCAAATGTTTGTACTCGTCGGGTATGTACTGTATAATTTTCTTTACACCGTCTAGTTTCTTTCCTTTTTTTGGAACAGGTCGATTATATGCTTGTTTATATGGATATATCCCCTTCTCTAACGCAATACTCTTTAACGAGCAGTGCTTTTAATGAGACTTGACCCCTATTATATACCAAACGACGCCTACAGATGCAAAGATAAGTTATCTGTGGTTTGAGAAAAAGATGGAAATGACCTCTTTTACAACTCATCGACTCAAAAGACTTCCAAGCAGCGGCGCTGTAATTCACTCTCGTAATGGTGTATTTATTATTGCCGCCATTTACAAACATCCTTAGTGTAAATTACGAAACCTTGATCTCGATCAGATTATTATTGGCCAGCTTCAAACGCCATTTCCCATTTGTGCGGACTTCAACATGCACCACTCAGTATGGGGTTGCGAAATATACGACGTAGATGGCAGAAATTTGCTTATACTTCTCGGAAATCTCAGTTTAATACTTCTTAATGATGTTGTGATGATGTTTTGGTTTGTGGGGCGCTCAACTGCGCGGTTATCAGCGCCCGTACAATTACCCAATCTTTGCTCAGTCCAATTTTGCCACTTTCCTGGATGATGATGAAATGATGCGGACAACACAAACACCCAGTCATCTCGAGGCAGGTGAAAATCCCTGACCCCGCCGGGAATCGAACCCGGGACCCCGTGCTCGGGAAGCGAGAACGCTACCGCGAGACCCGAGCGGCGGACATTCTTAATGATGGCTCTCCTACCATGATACATAACTCATACCGACGACCGTCAGCCATTGATTTGACATTGTGCTCTGCTGGCACAGTCAAAAGTGACTCTTGGTTTCAATCACCTCCCTCTAGAAATTGCGATACATTCCCAACAAATTCAGTCAATGTTATATATCGCAACTGCTGCTGGCATATCACGGAAGCTGACTGGCCACAGACACTGCCAGAGTCCAGGAGGAGGTTCACACCTGTAACAATTCGTTACGTCCGAAAGCTGCCTATCAACAGCTCATTTGGACTACGGAAGACGATGCAAAAATTTCCATACCAAAAAAAAGGGAGCCTTCGTTTTGAAGCAACGGCTCCTCCTCTGATGGACACCAGAAGGCGCTGGAGCTATAGCGCAGCTAAAACATGCGTACAGTAACTTCCAGAAACAACGGACGGTAGAAAACTTCATTGTATAGCAAGGTATAGCTGCGAAGCTCCGCAGACAGTTAAAAGAACGGCTCGAAAAAGTTTCATGAATTCTCAAATAATAATTTTAGTCTAGGTGATGTGTGGAAAAACGTCAAGTTTTTTAAACACAAGAACTCACCTAATCTTTCTCCATTAAATGACATCTGGCTTGATGATTTTGTGAACTTAATATCTCCAGCTTTTGCAGCCAAGCAGCCATTTCGTCCCCGGGAACACGGGGATCACAGTCACCTTCTCGTTATGGTATTTTTGTGTGAAGAACTAATGGGGAGCGTTAAAAAGCCGGTAAAATCCTTAACTGGCAAGTAGGCCATCACTACCATTTAATAGAAAATCTCCTCCACGTAGCACTCAGAAAACGGCTACAAGTATTTAACCAAATATGGATGAACGACACTGTAATAGAAGTTTGGACAGCTCAGGTAGTAATATTTATACTGAAACCACATAAAGACATAGATCAGGTCTTGTCATATCGATCTATTTTTCTTTCTTCCTCCATTGGTAAAACTTTACAGCACATGGTTAAAAACCACTTCGAATGGTAGCTGGAATCGAATCAGATTCTACCGTCGAATCAGTATTGGTGTAGGAAAGGCAAGGAGACAAGTGATAATTTAAATACACTCTAAGATAAAAAAAAAGACGCACCACGAAGGAATTACGTGAATGGGACGAATATCGGGTAGACGTGATGTACACATACAGAGGACAAAGTATTACAATTTCAGAAAAATTGGATTAAAACTTCCTGGCAGATTAAAACTGTGTGCCGGACAGAGACTCGAACTCAGGTAGAGCACTTGCGCGCGAAAAGGCAAAGGTCCCGAGTTCGAGTCTCGGTCCGGCACACAGTTTTAATCTGCCAGGAAGTTTCATATCGTCACTCACTCCACTGCAGAGTGAAAATCTCATTCTGAAAATTGGATTATTTATTCAAGAGGAAGAACTTCACAAATTGAGAAAGTCAATAAAGCGTTGGTCCACCTCTGGTCGTTATTAAGCAGTTATTCGGTTAGCCATCCAGTGAAAGAGTTTTTGGACGTCCTCCTGAGGGATAACGTGGAAAATTCTGTACAATTCGGGCGTTAGATCGTCAAAATCCCGAGGTGGTCGAAGTGTCCTGCCCATAATGGTCCAGAAGTTCTCAATTGGAGAGAGATCCGACAACCTTTCTGGCCAAGGTAGGGTTTGGCAAGCACGAAGACAAGAAGTAGAAACTCTCGCCCCTGAAATGCAAGCCCAGAGCGATATGCTATGAAGGACAACGAAACGGTGCGTAGAATGTCGTTGACAATCCGCTGTGCTGCAAGGGTGCAGCAGATAGCAACAAAAGGGTCCTGCTATGAAACAAAATGGCACCCCAGACCACCACTCTTGGTTGTTGGGCCCTACACCAGGAGACAGTCAGACTGGTATCCCACCACTGTCTGGGGCGCCCCCAGACACCTCTTTGGCATGGAATCTCATTGACTGGTGACTAACTGTCTTCAGTGATGAAGTCCCACTTCGAACTGAGCCGTGACCACTAGCTAAGACTTGTCTGGAAATGCCCCGCTCAGCAGTAGAGTACGAACCTCACTCTCGTCTGTCATACGACCCACCAATCAGGACTGTTGGTGTGGGGTGCCACTCCTTTTCATAATGAGATTCGTTTGGTTGTCATTAGCGACAGCCTTGCAGCACAGCGGTATGCCGACGATTTCTACCCCCAGTCTTTTTCCCATTCGTGGCAAACTATCCTGGGCTTACGTTTCACCAAGGTAAGACCCGCTTATCTTCGTGCTACCAAACCCTACCTTGGCCAGACGGTCGCCGGATCTCTCCCCAGTTGAGAACGTCTTGAGCATTATGGGTAGGGCCCTCGAGCCGTCTCGAAATTTTGACGATTTAACGCGCCAAATGGACAGAATTTCTCACGATATCCCTCAGCAGGACATTCAAAGACTCTTATCAATTAATGCCCAGCCGAGTAACTTTTTTGGGTTGCTTGGGGGTGGAGACCAGACAGCGAGGTCATCGGTCTCATCGGATTAGGGAAGGATAGGGAAGGAAGTCGGCCGTGCCCTTTCAAAGGAACCATCCTGGAATTTGCCTGGAGCGATTTAGGGAAATCACGGAAAACCTAAATCAGGATGAACCGTCGTCCTCCCGAATGCGAGTCCAGTGTGCTAGCCACTGCGCCACCTCGCTCGGTGCCGAGTAACTGCTTGCATAAGGGCCAGAGGTGGATAAGCGTGTTATAAATTTGGTCAATTTGTGACGCTCTCTCTCCTGAATAGATCATCCAGTTTTTCTGAAATTGTAATCATTTGTTTGTCTGTACATGTACATCGCATCTACTAATTTACTTGTCATTCAGGTAATTCCGTCGTGGTACGTCTTTTGTTGTCTTAGTGTGTATTTAGCCAAATTTGGATGAAAGACGCACTGATAGAAACTGTAACAGCTGAAGTGGTGATACCTATACTGAAACGAGGAGCACGCCACGTCAGATAGACCAAATTCTCTTTCTTCCTGCAAGGCAAAACTTTAGAGCGTCTGGTTAAAAATCGCTTGGAATCGAACCAGATTCTGCCGTCCACTAAGAATGGGTTTAGGAAAGGCAAGGTGACAATTGATAACATAAATATCTTAATTTCTGGCGTGGCCACAAGGAATGAGAATATGAAGCTGACTTTCTTGATGTTGTCGGTGCACATGATAATGTTCATATACCTGTGTGTCCCCCCTGATAGCTGAGTGGTAGCCAGCACGGTAGCTCAGTGTGTTAGCTGCCCTCTGTAATAAAAAAAAAAACTGAGTTAATGTATCAACGATGAACTTCAACAAGGGTCATAGGACGTCCGCCCGAAAAACACGATGAATTTCGAACAAAATGAGATTAAAAAAAAAAAAAAAGAAAGAAAAGTGGTCAGCGTGACGGATTGCCGTCCTACGGTTCCGGGTTCGATTTCCGGCTGGGTCGGAGATTTTCTCTGCTCAGGGACTTGGTGCTGTGTTGTCATCATCATTATTTCATCACTATCCGGCGTGCAGGTCGCTCGGTGTGGTGTCGAATGTAATAAGACCTGCACCAAGGCGACAGACCTGCCCCACAAGGTGCTTCCCGTCTAATGACGCCAAACGCTCATTTTTCCATATACCTGTGTTGCTACGGATCTTGGAAACCGCTAGAATACCATCACAGTTGATTTACGGAATAAGTACTTTTCTCGCTGCAATACGCCTATAGGTTCGCTTCCGGAATAAGTTAACTAGACCACGTCTTCTTACAACAGGTCCCCCACAAGGAGAAATCCTCAGCCCGACATTCCTTGCACTCTTTAACTTCCGAGAAGGAGAGAATTAGCGCTCCTCCTGCAAAGATTCTCGAGTATCCAAGACGTATTTGTATGTTCACTGAGGTGACAAAAGTTGTGCCGGCCGCTGTGACCGAGCGGTTCTACGCGCTTCAGTCTGGAACCGCGCGACCGCTACGGTCGCAGGTTCGAATCCAGCTTCGGGCATTCAACTTAGGTTGAAGTAGTTCTAAGTTCTAGGGGACTGGTGATCTCAGATGTTAAGTCCCATAGTGCTCAGAGTCCTTTGAACACTTTTTTTTTTTTCAAAATTTATGGGATAGCTATATGCAGATATATATACATGTGGCAGCAGTGTCGCAAGGTATAAAAGGGCAATTCATTGGTGGAGCTTGTAACCTCCCAACAGATAAATTCCGTAACCTTGGAACAATAAAATGTATCTAATCTCCTAATAAAAAAAAATGTGACTCATAGATAACCTTTCAGTAATTGTCTGTGAATTTAAAGTGGTAAATTTTGGACGTCAGCAGTGCTGCGTCATGGCCCTGAAAATGCATTCTGAATAAACTGAAAATTCTTACCCCAATAAGGTCGCCGGATAACGCATATATATCTGCTCCTATAAGAAATTTTTATGGCACAGCCCAGTTCAATGCTGGCTGATAGATTTGTCATGTACAAAAAGAAACAACTGATTTTTCTTTTTAATAACCTGGACGACCATGCATTGGAGAAGTTAGTAAAATCTTTAAATTGAGATGAATAATTGTCGAAAGTTAATTTTTATAAGAAATATTATTATTAAGAGATTTTCTTAAAAACATTTACATGGGACTTGATATAACAATAGTACATATGCATAAGGCTGCTTTTACCTTATATTATACCGCTCAGGCACCGCCATCGCTCCACACGATCGGCCCAGCCAATACGATACCCCAGACTGCTAGCTACTACTACTACAACTGCTACACAGTTCCTACTGCTGACAACACTGCTCTCTGGTCTGAGGTTCTCTTATACCTTACATATCGCAGGCAGTGCATGAGCAATTACATCTGCTCGAGTGGGCTAGCAACAAATTCCTTAATCATGGACCTCTTAACATAACCCTCCACTGGGGGGGGGTCAAAAATTTGGCAGCGATGGTGAACCAATTGGACTTGCCACGAGCGACAAATTTTTCTATAACCTATTTAGTTGCTAAGTCTACAATCACAAAGTATATACATTATTGATAAGTGCAGAACATATTAAGAAATGAAATAGAGTGCACACGCACTGAGTTGAGGACATATTAAGAAATGACAAAATGTATACGCAATGAAAACAAAATATATTAACAAATGACAAAGTGCACACGCACTGTAAAACTCTTTAGCATTTTAACATGAATTAGACATATGAAGGAGTGAAATAAAGTGCACATACACTGTAGAAGTTATTACCATTTTACAAGATTTGAAACATATTGAGAAATGAAATAAAGTGCACAGACACTGTAAAAGTCTTTACAATTTTACAAGAATTGAAACATATTGAAAAATGAAATAAAGTGCATACGCACTGTTTATGTCTTTACCATTTTACAAGAATTTAAACATATTGAGAAATGAAATAAAGTGAATACGCACTGTTGTACAAGAATTTAAACGCACTGTATAAGTCTTTACACCATTTTACAAGAACTAGGAAAGGAATGGGAAGGATGGCATCATGGTTGTAGCACAGTAGGTGGCTCGTAGCTGCACTGAAAGTCCATATCTTTCTACAGAAGCACAACACCAAGTGAGACAATCTGAAGTCCTCTTCCCTGAAGTATATATCAGTGCAACCAAGACACTGAAATGTTGTATTAATATTGTATGTTATCATTTTGGTAGTACATTAGGTACACCAAACAGTAGGACCATAATAACATCTCCATAGTTCAAGGTGGTGGACAGCTTGATATGTCAACACCACATTCTTGTAGAATCCATACTCTTACATCAACGTAGAATTAGTGCAAAAACCAAATATAGTGCTCCATGATCATGAGGATGGACAGGACATACGGATATTGCAGTAATTGCTGGTAATTAGGTCAGAAGGTGAAGGATACATTAAATCTTATGCTAGTCATCATTCAGAATTACACTAGTGTAACAACCAATTTGAATAATAATTGGCACTCATTGGCTAGTTACTAAACATTTATGTAGTATGTATGGAATATTACAGAACATTCATCATAAGTCATCTTATTACAGTAATTATTGGCATAGTATTTACGCATAAGTCATCTCATTACAGTAATCATTGGTATAGCATTTCTGCATAAATCATCTCATTACAGTAATCATTGGTATAGAATTTCTACATGTCATATTACAGAACATTAATCATAAGTCATCTCATTACAGTAATTATTGGCATAGCATTTATGGAATGTAACAGAACATTATTAATAAGTCATCTCATTGCAGTAATTATTGGCATAGCATTTATGCATGTCATCTCATTATAATAATCATTGACATTGCATTTATACATAAGTCATCTTATAACAGTAATTATTGGCATAGAATTTATGCAGTGTTACAAAACATCATTCACAAGTTATCTCATTACAGTAATCATTGGCATAGCATTTATGCATAAGTCATCTCATTATAGTAATCATTGGCATATCATTCATTGAAATTGTATTTATGTATAAGTCATCTCATTATAGTAATCATTGACATTGCATTTATGCATAAGTCATCTTATAACAGTAATCATTGGCATTCATCTATAGAGTATAACAAAACATTATTAAGAAGTCATATAATTGCAGTAATTATTATACATTATTCAGAAGTCACCTCATTGCAGTAATTATTGACATAGCATTCATGCATTAGTCATCTCATTACAGTAATCATTAGCATCATAAGACATCTCATTACAGTAATTATTGGCATTCATTGGCCAGTTACAAGGCATTTATTATGCATTATTCATAAGTCATCATTCAAAACAGGAGTAATGGGTGTAGCATCAAATTGTCAGTGTTTATATATGATATCATGCAAGTGACATATTTAAAATGTAAGACATTGTAACTGTTACTCAAGGCCTGTAGTCCAATAATACATAGACATAAGGGAATCAATATATCAGAAAAATTGGTATTATATTTAGGACTAGAAATATATCTTAAACTCGTAGCATTATTTAGTTGTATACTGATAATAGTTGGGACTGGTAATAGTTTTTTTTGTTGCTAGAAATGCATTGCATTGGGATCGCTAATTAATTGCTGGGGCATGAAAATAGTTGCTTTTAACTTATTGCTGTAAATAAGGATTATTAATGTCATTCGTCATGAGTCAGCTGTATCAAGGTTATGAAACAAGTAGAGTATATGTGATCACATTTATAAATGATAGACACAACTGGGTAAAAAAATGCAAGTATTAGAACAGGTTTCACAACTAAGTGCTTATAGCATATTTATATCATGAAAAGCTTCTCCTGGAAAAAATACAAAATGGGTTAGTGACCTGAAAGAAAAAATGTATATTATGCTGAAAAGTAGTAAACTTCGAATTAACAGGTAATGACATGTGTACTCAATAAATATGTACTCTAGCTGTCTTCCCCAAAACATTCAGTCATTATAATATGCGACATTACTTCTAACATATTTCATCACTAAAATTAACATGTATAGTTCTGTCTTGACAGTTTGCATCAATCGCCTCGTATTCTGAAAGAAAAATAATTAGTTAAGACCGCTATTATACAGTGTGTATAGTATATTCTTGTTAATGCTTGTTAATTCTGATCCATTTACACTTCATGACAAGGTATTGCATTTTCTTTCTTTCATTCTGATGGTGAAATTGCCATTTCATAGTAAACCACTGTGGTTTGTTTAATTCATTTCTTTTACACGTTATTGCCGTCTGAAAATGATGAATAAGGATTAATATCTTGCATTTAAATCACATACCTATTAAATGAAAACTTGTTTCTAGTGAGATAACTAAGCATACAGCATAGCATGACAGAAAATGTATTATGTCAAAAACATAGACAATTTTCACGTGCAAAAAATGTGTACACAGTATCATAATGTAGTAACAAAAAATGTAGAATAGGGGAGATATTGGGATATCATTAGGCAAAAACGTCAAAGTCAACTGGTGTTTGTTACATCTTAAATATTTCATAGTGCATACAGAGAAAAATTCTACTTTCGATAGGAAAACAATCATACATACATAAAAATGGAAAAGCGACCTGTTAACCTTACCTTGCCGGGCATTTGCCAAGAAAAAATATGATCATCATCAGTAAGTAGTCATATAAATATAGCTGCATAAGTGGCCATATAAATATCAGGAAATGGCATTACAATGTGATAAATCATAAAGTATGTTCATTCAATGAAGGGTTTAATATTGTAAAAATGGTGATTACCTTTGCTTTTTCTGGTTCTCAAAGTTTCGACATGTACTACAATGGGGTGAGGAATGCTGCGAAACCTATATGGACTTGCGTATAGAAGCTCAAATTTACTGCATCTACTCTTTCCTCTGTTGGATAAATAGTGTGTGCTGTAGTGGGACGCGAAATTGAAGCGTCACCCATCCACCAGTGTCAGCCCAGTTTGCAGGTAACTATAAGTGTAATTTAGTTTGTTTATATATTTTTCTTATTATTTGTAATAGATATGAATTATCTAAAAGTTTGTATTTTTTTTATGTGTTTCATGTACGGAGAGGGCGGCGCAACGAACGGAGACAGCATCTTCGTTGCCGCGACCAGAGAGGAAATTGCTGGCCGCTATACGTCGCGGGTCGACAGCCGAGGAGCAACAGAAGATCCTGGAACCGAGTTGTTGCGTCGTGCTTCTAAAAATTAAAAAGAATGTTTATACTCTTTTTTGTATAACAATGACGTCATAGAGATCTTAATCTTATTGAAAAGTCAGTCCAAATCTGTTAAGCCTGAGGTTCAGAACGTCTGTATGTACGAAGCTAATAAATTAGTGGAGGTTACTAAAGTTGAAACACGTGTTCTGGTGAATTATTTATGAAGAAGTATGTGAATTGATTAATAGTATATTTGACAAGATTATTGTGGTCATCGCAACTTTGAATCTAAATGGTTTAGTCAATGTGTGATTCTAATTTTAATTCAATCAAGATAACGTGTATCAATATAAGTTCTGAGGAGAAAACAAACGAAGTTTAAAAATTGCAAGAGTTTACGCAAACCAATTGGCCCAAGTGACGAAATTATTTGCTTACGACTCAACTGATGTTTTACAGTTTCGTTCAAGAACCATTCTGTGACAATTTAAAAAGAATATAAATCATTTTGAAGTGGGTTGTAACTGACGTAGGTGACGAAGTCTGCACATGGTCATATGATAAACGAAAGTCATTCCTAAACAAAAACCAACCACGTCGTTACACTACACCGTGGCGACCTTAGAAACAGGACTTGTGTGCAACTAAGGCACACAGGTACGAAATTGAAACATCAAGAGTCCTTCGGAAGCCAACGCGAGTTCTCGTGGAGCCTTCACCAGCCAGCGGCGACTTCGCGGGCGTGGGCATCTGACGGAGCGCAGCCAAGCAGTACGGTCACGCAGTTATTCCACGAGAAGGTGCATCTGTTGGGCAGCAGCTGAACGCTGCAAACCCCGACAACCTTTTTTCTCCCTAAACTAATAGGCCCAGTACGTCAGCTGCGGGGTGTTCCTCCGGCTGGTATTGGAGGTGTTGCTGAGGGCTTCGCTTGTCTACGGCGGTGCCGGGCGTGGTTGCAGCCAGTGACGTCTACGGTGTTCGACTCAGCGTCCTGCCGGTTGCGGAAGCGGGGTCGCAGCATCTCAGCGGCTGCATCGACGGCTGTTACTTCTGCAGCATATTGATCATCGAGAACTACAAATTACAATATTAGTGTCCGGTGAGTTTGTTTCAAGTTGGAAGTGCAGTGTTGTACATAGGGAGTGTGCTTTTACAGGATTGTTAACTACGAGTCTGCGTGTGTAACTAGTTAATATCTTACAATAATGTCGGGAAGTGAAATGTCAGACGAAGAGCAGTCTATGTCCGATAGGAGCATGAGATCCCTTTTTAGGGCGATCGCTAAATTAAAACAGTCTAACGGGGATTTTTTAGCTGAACTAAAACAGTCTAACGAAGAATCTATGGCTAGATTAAAACAGTCTAACGAAGAATCTATGGCTAGATTAAAACAGTCTAACGAAGAATCTACTGCTAGATTAAAAGCTGAACTAAAACAGTCTAACGAAGAATCTATGGCTAGATTAAAAGAGGAACTAAAACAGGAACTAAAACAGTCTAATGAAGAATCTACTGCTAGATTAAGTGATAAAATAGAGTCTTCTAAAGTTGAAATGCAGGAAAAATTAGCAGGACTTAGTAATAAGATTGCTGATAATTGTAAAAGGTTAGAAGAACATATCCAGGAATCGCGCGAGGAAAAAGCTCGCATGCGAAACGATATTACTGACTTAACCGAGAGACTAGATAGTGTCAATATCTTAGTTGTAAATGAAATACAGAAAAATAACGATATGTTACGAGATGAATTTTCTATGCAAACGGAAACTGTTCGTAGAGAGTTATTGGAATCTATTAAGGAGGTCTCTACCAAACCTGTAGAGATTTCTTCAATAGATAATGTAGAATTAGAGACATTAACTCATCAAGTAGAAAAGGACCATACCGAAATCGAAAACATGAAATTTTTAATTACTGAAATATGCAGTAACCTTGAGACTGCCAAAGATAATAACACTCACGAAGGTACAGAGCGTTCACATCGTGAACACAGTGAAGAATCGATATTAGCTAATCGCGTTTCCAATACAGAAATGCGAATACAGGAAATTACTAAACGGTTATCGGAGTTAGATAATAACGAAAACATTTCAGATAGCAGAGGTAATAACATAATCAGAGACAACAGTCGCATCGAATTTGCTAGCTCGGACGACAACAATATGAATAAAGAAATCACGGCAAGCCAATCCGATGCAACTCCGTCTCCGCAATCTAAACAAAATCCGACTATTTCTCTCGCAGAATGTCTGGATGATATAACGACAAATTCAAATGTAGCAAGTCGATTTCCTGTATTCAAACCAGGAGGCGAACTTCACCCTATAATCTTTATAAAAGCTTTTGAAACTGCATTATCTCCTAAATGGAGTAACGAAAAACGGATTCAATTTGTAATAGGACATTTAGAAGCAGAAGCTGCGGAGTGGGCAGTACTGCATAGAACTGAATTTAGGGACTGGGATGATTTTGTTAAGCAGTTTAAACAACATTATTGGTCAAGAGGAAAACAACAACACTTAACTTTAGAGTTGTTAGACCCTCCTCCATATTCTAAGCGGTGGGGAGGTTATAGGAATTATTTTGAATGGCATTTAAACCGTGCTAAATTAATTGAAGAACCAATTATTGAAAGTCATTTAATACGAGTCCTAATTAGTAGGTTACCATATTATGTAAAGGAAAGAATGATAGAAAAAGAATGGTCACAGCCGTGCGAATTGTTAGGATATTTAGAGCAGCTAGATGTACTTAATAGAGAAAGGGAAGACGAGAAGTTTAGATTTGGTAGAAATGACAATCCTCGAAATAATAATAATAATTCAGAACAACGAAAAGCTAATAACAACAATCATAGCCGGTTTTGTTATATAAAGCGTCAATCTAAAGATAAAGAGAGCCAACAAAATCGTGGCAATAACTCGAAAATGCGGAAATTACACAATAACGATCATGAAATAAATCATCCTCAAGTAATTAATGAAGGTCAAGTGGTAGGTGACGTTATCATAGAAAGTTCGGAAAACTAGTAAAGTCCTTTAGTACGGGTCAACTAAAGGGAACTGTTAGTCAAGATTATACAAGACCCAATTGCAATTTAGCATTAAGCTGCCAAAAGGACGGTGACTGGCAACAAGATTTGCTTCAGGAAGACAATCTGATAAGGGAGAATGTAACTTATAAACCCGTTATTAAAGGTTATATTAAAGATACCGAAATAAATATTATAATTGATTCAGGTAGCGAAGTAAGTATTTTATCGAAAGAATTATTCCAGCTTAAAAGAAAATATTGGAATTTCCCAACCTTACCTGTAACTGGGGTGAAAATTATAGGAGTTACTGGTAAAAGAAGTCAAAATATTACTGAGGAAGTTTATTTAACTTTTGAGATTGCTAAACAATTAATTGCTCACTCTGTACTTGTCGTAGCCAACTTAAATGTGGCCCTAATTTTAGGTATAGATTGGCTGTGTAAATATAAAGCTATATTAGATTTTAAAGACTCTTCCTTAACCATCCATAAGGAGGCAGGTGCTTTTAAAGTGAGGTTTTCTGATAATCAAGTACCGGAAAATTGCTACGAATCCTTACAGATTAAGTACGCACAGACCATGAGCCTATTAACAGATTTTAGTGATCTTGAATATGAAGTATACCAAGGTCAGGCTAGTAGCAGTATCGAAACCGAAGTGAAAGAAAAATGTTATTCTACGAATTATCTATCCGAACAAGAAAAGGAAGAGTTGGAATCTTTGTTGTTAGAATTTAGAGCCGTCTTCTCAGATGAACCAGGGAGAATTAAAGATTACGTTTGTAAACTTAAGATTAAAGATCAAAAGCCATTCTTTAAGAAACCTTATCCTATTCCAGTACAATTCAAAGAACCGGCTAGTAGAGAAATAAGTAAGATGCTAGAACAAAACATTATCGAACGATCATGTAGCGCTTTTAACAGTCCTTTGTGGGTAGTTAAGAAAGCTACTGGTGGGGTACGACTAGTTCTGGATGCCCGTGAGTTAAATAAAATTATAGAGATGGAAAGAGACAGACCTATCCCTATGGAGGACGTACTTCTTAAGATTGCTGGTTCACGTTATATGAGTACAATGGATTTAACTGCTGGCTACCATCAAGTAATGTTACACCCGGATTCACGGCAATATACGGCTTTTCTTTTTGAAGGCAGATCATATCAGTTCCAAGTTTTACCCTTTGGACTTAATATCTCAGTGTCAACTTTCATTAGGGCATTAGATTCTGCTTTGGGTCAGCAACTGTTACAAAAGATTATTTTATATGTAGATGATATTTTGGTAGCCACTAAAACGTGGGAAGAACACGTAACGATATTACGGGAATTGTTTGACCGTTTAATTGACAGAGGAATTACTTTAAAATTATCTAAGTCTTACTTCGGAAAGGAGGAAGTGAGATTTTTGGGGCATATAGTGGACAGTAAAGGTATTAGGCCAGACCCAGCACGTATTGAAGCTATTGCTCGATGTCCGAGTCCTAGAAATCGGAAACAACTGAAATCATTCTTAGGAATGGTAGGATTTCTGAGAAGATTTCTTCCAGGGCAAGATATTGTTAATCCTAAATTACTAGATTTATTGAAAGAGAAGTCAGTATGGCTCTGGGGACAAGAGGAAGAGGAAGTTTTTAATAAGATAAAAGGAGCGTTGACCGAAGCCAAAGTGTTATACCACCCAGATTTTAATCAGGACTTTTGTATGTGTACGGATGCCTCTGATTATGGTGTGTCTTGTGTAATATTCCAAGGTGATCTGACCAATGAAAAGGGATTATATCGGCCTATTGGATTCGCTAGTAGAACTTTAAATAAACACGAAAGAAATTATTTTGTAACCGAGAAGGAAGCTCTCGCAGTGGTATGGGGTTTTCAACGATTTAGAGGATTATTAATGGGAAGAAAAACAATTGTATATACTGATCATCAGGCTTTAATATTTCTGAACAATTGTCGGTTACTTCACCGTAGACTATTACGTTGGGTATTATGCTTGCAAGAATTTCAGTACGAAATTAGGTATATAAAAGGATCTCAGAATGTAGTTTCAGATGCTTTGTCGAGACTCCCCGTAGGAATGGAGAATATTAATATTGCAGAAGAACCAGGAACAAATTACCATGTTTATTTCCTTTTAACTAAAGAGAACGAACGTAAGGTTAAAAGGATAGTAACTGCTATTAAGTGCAATCAAAGACATGACGATCAATATAGGGACCTTATACAAAACCTTAATAATGGCGACGAAACAGTTAACACCCGGGGTGTGTGGTTATATTTTAACGACTTGTTATATTGGAAAGCACAGAGGGAACACCAGAGTTGGAAAATCTGCATTCCGAAAACTGTTGTGTACGAGTTAATTACTTATATTCATGAAGGTTACGGGCATTTTGGAATTCATAAATGTATTAAACATCTAATGAAGTATTATTATTTCAAAAATATGTCCCGTATTGTGAGAAGTATTATCAGGGCTTGTGAAACCTGTCAAAAGGTTAAAGTTAATAACAAATCTAAGCGTTATAAATTATATGCTGTAATTCCTCGAGGTCTGTGGGATCTACTGTCATTAGATTTTTTCGGCCCTCTGCCTCGTAGTTCAGGAGGATTAACTTATGTGTTTGTTGTAATGGAATGTTGGTCCAAACATGTGAAGCTATATACTTTGAAACGAGCGAATACAGCAAGCGTTATACGCTGCCTCACCCGAAATTACTTTGTTAACTGGGGCATTCCTAAACGACTTATGTCTGACAACGGTAGTGCCTTTATTAGTCAAAGATTTCAAGATATGATAAAACAATATGGAATCAAACATATCTTAATTTCGAAATATCACCCTCAAAGTAATTTAGTAGAAAGAGTCATGAAAGAATTAGGACGATTATGTAGAACTTATTGTGCACATAAACATACTCGGTGGGCCAAGCTAATGCCTGAATTCGAAAAGATATTAAATGAATTACCTCATCTAACGACGGGATTATCACCTATAGAAATTTTAGGCAAACGAATTATAGGTGAGCCTTTACTAGCTGCTCTACCTTGGCCACCAGCAAATGAGATCCAACAATGCATCCCAGACGAAAAAGTTTGCGAACAGATTATTAAAAATGCCGAACGGAGAATTAAAATTTATAATCAACATGCTATAGAACCCTCATTTCAGGTAGGAGATCTTGTGCTAGTACGATCGCATCCTAAAAGTTCGAAGATCAGTAAGGAACGTAGAAAATTCTTCTTTATCTTTGAAGGTCCATATGTTGTACATAAGATTGTACATCCCAAAGCGTTACTTCTTATGGAACCTTCATCAGGTGTAATTAAAGGATTATATAGTGTTGATCAAATGAAACCCTTCATTCCTAAATAAGTTAAAATTTAGTATGTGTTACACACGGAAGAGCGTTCATAGTTTATCCATGTGAAGTTTCGTGAGAGTTACGTATTATTTTAAAGAATATAACAGAAAGCTTAAACAAGTGTTCTACAATAAGCTACTGGTACTTCAAGAAGGAGAAAGATAACCAAAAGGGGGATTTATATGGAAGAAATTTTGCTATTAGGTCAAGAGGAATTTTGTATATTTTGTGTTTACTCGGATAGTAGGAACCAAAGGGGATGGTCAATAATTTTAGGGACCATGGGCGTCCAGAGCTATATGGCTCACGAGAACATAGCAGAGTGCCTTTAATAGAGGTTTGTAATAGTGTTAATATAGAACACACCAAACGGGGCTCTCTCGCATGTTTATCCTAAATAAATTGCCATTACCCAACAAGGTGTCCGAAGGCAAAGAAAGCCGTGCCGAGATGCTAAAGAAAGTTTTGCTTGATTTCTTCTTGACCTCAGGCATAAATAAGGTATTAGGGAAAAGAATGAAGTAAAGTAGGTAGTACTATTAGTTATTGTGAGAAACTAATTAGTAATGTACATTTTAGGAAAGAGTAACTCTAGTAAATGAATAAAACTGAGACTAATTTATCGCAATTTGAACGCTCTGTCCTAATGTAACAACGTTAAAGAACGTACTAAATTAGTATTTACTAGCAACTATTAAATGAAGAGGAGTAATCTCCATATATTCGGTTATGAATTACCACAATGGTACAATTAAGAGTAAATGACAAATAGTCGCAACAATATCGTATTAAAAAGATTAAATCTATTTAAGAGCAAGGACTCTAGGTTGAGTAAAATGTGAGGAAAATGTATTAACAGTTAAATATTGTATATTGCAAAGTTTTATTTATCGGTTAAAACCTGACAAACTGAGCTTGTGGGTGGGGTATGTAGTGGGACGCGAAATTGAAGCGTCACCCATCCACCAGTGTCAGCCCAGTTTGCAGGTAACTATAAGTGTAATTTAGTTTGTTTATATATTTTTCTTATTATTTGTAATAGATATGAATTATCTAAAAGTTTGTATTTTTTTTATGTGTTTCATGTACGGAGAGGGCGGCGCAACGAACGGAGACAGCATCTTCGTTGCCGCGACCAGAGAGGAAATTGCTGGCCGCTATACGTCGCGGGTCGACAGCCGAGGAGCAACAGAAGATCCTGGAACCGAGTTGTTGCGTCGTGCTTCTAAAAATTAAAAAGAATGTTTATACTCTTTTTTGTATAACAATGACGTCATAGAGATCTTAATCTTATTGAAAAGTCAGTCCAAATCTGTTAAGCCTGAGGTTCAGAACGTCTGTATGTACGAAGCTAATAAATTAGTGGAGGTTACTAAAGTTGAAACACGTGTTCTGGTGAATTATTTATGAAGAAGTATGTGAATTGATTAATAGTATATTTGACAAGATTATTGTGGTCATCGCAACTTTGAATCTAAATGGTTTAGTCAATGTGTGATTCTAATTTTAATTCAATCAAGATAACGTGTATCAATATAAGTTCTGAGGAGAAAACAAACGAAGTTTAAAAATTGCAAGAGTTTACGCAAACCAATTGGCCCAAGTGACGAAATTATTTGCTTACGACTCAACTGATGTTTTACAGTTTCGTTCAAGAACCATTCTGTGACAATTTAAAAAGAATATAAATCATTTTGAAGTGGGTTGTAACTGACGTAGGTGACGAAGTCTGCACATGGTCATATGATAAACGAAAGTCATTCCTAAACAAAAACCAACCACGTCGTTACACTACAGTGCGTACTAATATCTTCTGTCCTATGTGGAAGTCACGGCGTGTACAAACCCGTTTTTGCTGTCTTCTCCGGCGTTCTGCGGCTCGTTTGATGTTGTTGAGCGCAATGTCAATTATTTCATGCTGGAGTAGTCGACGAGATGTAGGAAAGGATGCTAATTCTTTAATTTTGTTGGGTGCTTCAACATTTTTCAATATAACAGTCGGAGATAGCATAGTAGATTCATTTGGTATGGAGTTAATTACATCCTGGAATGAGAGTATGTGTGTATCTCAATCCATATGTCTTTTATGGCAGTATATTCTACATAGTTTACCAATTTCTTTCATCAGTCGTTCAGAAGGGTTCGAAGAAGCGTGATACCTGGATATATAGATCGGAGAAATGTTTCTAGCTCGTAACATACGTGTCCATATTACAGATCGAAATTGTGGTCTATTGTCGGAAATTACTTTCGATACATGCTCTACATGAAATAACGGACCAAAAATGTCTACAGCGGCCATGTGTCTCAATTTAACGGGTACAATGGGATGTAACGGAGGAATATGTGAAGTCGTGTCTGATTTAGCTTTCTGGCAGATTTTACATGACGCTAAAACTCGTCGAATACGTTTCTCCATGTTCGCAAAGTAACAATTCTGTCTCAGTATAAGGAAACATTTTCTGGCTCCATAATGTGCGTAACTTAAATGAGTATACCAAATTAATTTGTTAAAAAGTTTGTCAGGAGTACATAATAACCAGTTGTTGCTGTCAGGGTGAGAGCGGCGAAACAGAATGTTCTTGCGTACAGTATAATGGTTTCTAATGGTAACGTTATTCCTATCTTGCCAAAGGTGTTTAATTTCTTTCCATACGTTGTCTTTGCTCTGCTCTTATGCCATGTCTCGTAACGACGACGAAATGAAATTTTCAAATGCGACTTGTCGAATATACATGACGCTAGAATTTGCGATTTCTTACAGATTGTTTCTGAGAGAACGGGATAATGCGTCTGCTACAATATTTTGTGTACCGGGAATGTGAACAATTGTAAAATTAAATTCCTGTAAATAAAGTTTCCATCTGCTTAATCTGTCATGTGTAAATTTAGCGAAAAGTAAAAACTGTATAGCTCTATGATCTTTATAAACGGTAGTATGTATTCCATAAAGAAAATGCCTAAATCTGGTGAATGCCCATACAACACATAATGTTTCAAGTTCTGTAACAGAATAATTGCATTCAGCAGGTGACAAAATTCGACTTGCAAAAGCAATGTTTTTAATTACTGTAGTACGGTCCTCTTCAATTTCCTGAAAAATGTGTACGCCTAAAGCGGTGTTAGAACTGTCGGTGGCAATGGAAAAATTTCTAGTAGGATTTGGGTGTGATAAAAGTGGGGCATTTAACAAGACCTATTTCAGATTAATAAACTCAGACTGTGCTTGGCTATCCCAGGACCAAATAGCGTTTTTATCCGTCAAGTGGATTAATCTAGGGGTGTCTAAAGCAAAGTAATGAATAAATTTACGGAAAAGTTAACTAAACCCAGAAAGCTGCGTAGTAATTTCTTCGTCGTTGGAACAGTAATGTCACGTAAAGCTTGAAGTTTTTCCGGCTCAGGCGCAATGCCTTTTGCTGAATTTACATGTCCAAGAAATTTTATAGAAGTTTTCCCAAAGTGCGATTTGCTAATTTTAACTGTGAGTCCTTGTGCATGAAAAGTTTGCAAGAGTTGTTCCAGAATCAAATTGTGTTCAGACCATTTAGCTTCTGCAATAAGGATGTAGTCTACATATGTAGTGATTCTGTCTTTAAGTTCTGTCGGAAATATAGTATTCAAATCGCGAAAAGTGCTGCTGAAGAAACTGTTAAACCTAACGGTAATTTGCAAAATTGATAACAATCACCAAAACAGAGAAATGCTGTGTGCTTCCTGCAGTTCTGATGGAGCTGAATTTACCAAAACCCCGATTTCAAATCTAATGTGGAATAAATGGCAGTACCATGAAATTTCTGTAAAAGTTCTTCTAGTGTCTGTGGGCGATGTTTCATTGATAATAATGTCGTTGACATGACGGGAATCAAGTACGATGCGAAGTGATCCATCCTTTTTCCTAACAATATGGAGCGGGTTTATGTACGGACTAACTGCCGGTTCAATAATTCCTTGGTCAAGCATAGCTTGCAATTCTTTCTTAACTTGTTCTGTATGAATATATGGAATGGGATAATGTTTGGCTTTAAACGTGTCGTGCTGTTTAACTTGAAATTCATACATAAAACCGGACATAGTACCAGGAATGTTGTCAAAAACTGGAGCTTGCTGTAAAAGAATTTTTCGTAGCTCTGTACGTTCGTCGTCTGTATTTGCGTTGCTCTGTTTAACCTTAACAGAAATCATTTGCATAACGTCATAGTCGGCTTCGTCTGGTGTATTATAGTTGTGTACGTACGTATCTATGAACAATGTGGAATCACAGTCCGTGTTACGCGATGTAGAAAAGACCTCTGTTCGATTAATTGCCTGTTCATCTGCAGATAAAGCGTGCTGAAATTCTAACGCCAGTTTTACAATCTCATCCTTTAACATTAAATAGGAATTCCGAAAGTCAATAATTGCGTCATGTTGTACCAGAAAATTCGTACCTAAAATAACGTCTGTTGTGAATAAGGGAACAATCCAAAAATTTGAGTGGAATGTATGACCTGCAATACAAAATGATAAGTGTGTCTGCAATTTTACATCTACTCCTTTACCATATACTGCTCCTTTTACTTTAGTTTTGTCTAGTGGTAACGTAGGACTAGTATTCTCTTTGTTACATTCGTTGAAGGTTTCTTCATTTATAACTGGCATAGGTGATCCAGAATCGATTACTGTTGAAAATGTGGATGCTCCAATCTTTACTTCAATCACAGGGTGGGAAATGGCTTTTCGTATAACTAGTTTTTCATGCAAAAGTGCGTCTCGGATGTCGTCAAAAGTAATAACGTTTTCATGAACAAGATTCTGTGTATATGAAGTATTGCTTACGTTGCTGGAGGATGCAACCTGTACTGTATCTAGTCAAATTCTATCTGACGTGCTGTTATTTGCTGGAAGATGCTGTGGCATTTCGACTATTTGTACTGTTCTGTTACTTCGTCCTGACGTATTAGATTCAGGATGATACCGACTGTCTGGTTCATTCATGATAATCTGTTGTTGCGGATGATTCTGCTGCTGGTAAGACCGACTGTTACGCTGAAAACTGTGCTCATTACTTTTACGTCTGTCATGATAGTCATTACTATACGGCGCGTTGCGATAGGAATTGAGATGGTGTGTTTTCTGTTACGTACTGATTTCCTTGTTGCTGTGCGTTACTATTTGTCGGAGCCAACGCTATACGCGTAGGCGGCGAAACATTAAAGCTTGGTTGACCTTGCAAACCACATTGTTGGTTAGGTATGCTAACCGGCTGGTTTGGTTGCTGTAGTGCGGAAAAGCCTCTATTGTTGCCTAAATGTGTCTGCGATTGCTGAAAATTTTGTACATATTGATGATTAAAATTTTATTTGTTATTAAAATTATGCTGGTAGTTCTTGTCATTTCGGAAGTGTCTAATGAAATCTGTCACTTTCAGTGAAAATTGTCATATCAGATTGTTTTACTCATTCCTAATTCTAGATAGATCGATAGTTGAAGAGTTGTTTTGATAGATATAAAGATAGTGAGAGAGTAGGCAGCAGTGCAGAAAACTAAAGACGAAATAGCACTACCACGGCTCGGGGACCTGTGCACGCTACGGCACATATTCATTGAAGTGTAATGAATCCCCTGAGGTCACTTAACGCGCTGCAAATAAATTTTAGTGTCTGCGTTACAGGCCAAACTGGTGGAAACGCAAAGCTAAATTGTTGTATCCAATCCAAAGGGTGAATCTGTGTTCTGTCATTCTTAAATACCTTAAATTTTCTCACGGACAGAGAGTGCTTGTAGTCAAAATGGTCTTCTCTGAATGTCTGAGCAGGTTCAGGATTGTATCATAATCTGATTGTCTGTGACTGTTCGGAATCTAAGTCACGTACTCTCTGTAAATTACCTAAATTATACTGGCTGTGTGAGTGTGAGAATGTTCGGATTGTGGCGTATGCTGTGTCATGTTAGAGGCTGAAACATTTTTCATCTCTGTCACTTCTTGCTGTAAAGATGACAATTTTCTACGTAATGTATTACTGGACGAACCTATCTCACTGATTGTCTGCTGTAAATTTTGGAATTCGGGTGTTTGATTAAACGAAACTGGTGGCGTATCGTCTGATTTGGTGTCATTGTTATTTTCGATAACGTCAATACGACTGGCCAATTCATCAAATTTTTCAGTCAGTGCTTTTACCTGATCGTCGTTTTTAGTGTCACAAGCATTAATTTGTTTTTGCATTTTACGTGTGGTTTTGTTCAATATCTTAACGTCTGCTTTGATGGCACCAGAATCCTGTATTAATTCTGATTGTTGAAGTCTGTTGGTCACTGTCAGAAAGTCTACTGTGTGTGTGTCTGTTTTTGTTTTAAGATCGGAGATTTCATCATGCAATTCGGTGTTCAACTGTTTCATTTCGTCTGACGCTGTAGCAATGTTGTTGTCTACGTGTTTTTGCTTTCGTAAACAATTTACGCTTATCTTCCTGTCTCTGTGCAGTAATTGTTTCCATGACTTGTTTCTTTACTTTGTTCTGTTCCTGTATGAATTTACGGTAACGCGTTTCTCTGTTTTGTAGGTGGTGTTTAAAACGTTCGTCAATTTGGCTGTTTTGTTGTTCAAATTTCTTGTCGACTTTCGCATCCAGTGTACGTGAAAGTTCTGCTGACATTAATTTAAACTCGTCGTGTAACTGTGTTGCGTTTTCAGAACATTGTTTAGCGACTGCACTAAATTTCGTTGTGGCTACATGTGTATTACTTAATTCTTGTGCAACAGATCTAATTTCTTCACTACTGTTCCTAGCACAAGCCTTAATTTCCTCACGTAATTGTTCTTTAGTATCATGACATTGCACGGCAACGGCTATAAGCTGTTCACTAATTTGTTTGTTCTGTTCACTAAGGTTGTCGTGTTTTTCAATCAACTGTTTAAGATTTTCATTAAGTTGTTTGAAATTGTTGTCTTGTTTTTCATTCGACTGTTTGAGATTTTCATTAAGTTGTTGTTTGTTCGATTCATTAAGTTGTAGCAATAATGCCATAACTTGATCCATGCCAATATTACCTACTCTATTCTCTGTGCTGTGTGATGGTTTATCTGCATTTGTCACGTTTTCTGTAACCATTTGGTCATTCTGTGATTCTTGAAAAGGTTTGCCAATTGGATGTGCACTGTTGGTCACTACACCGGAATTAAATAAATCTGACATATTTTGAGTACATTGTTCACCTTCGTTAGAAATATTTGTCTGTTCACTGTGTAAATTTTGCCAATCATGTGTGTCACACTGGACAGCGTTCGTTGTAACGGAACGTGCCGCGTCATCAATTGTCGTTAAATTAAGTGTGGACATAACTGAATGTGTTTGTTCATCATCTGGAATAAAATCATTAATAGTGATCGGCACGCACTGATTATCTGTAATTAGAGGATTATCACTATGACACTGAGTGTCGCTAGTATTATCAGTCAAATTATTCGAGTCGGCTTTTTCACTCACTGCACATCGCGATGTACTGTTAGCAGTTTTTCGCGGCATTTTCACAAATCAAAGTTAAGCACAAAATCAAACAAAGACAAAGCAAAAATGGAACAAATACAATAACAACAAAGAGCAATAAATTGCCAATGATCTGTGAAAGAAAGTGACAATTTAGTAAATGCGTTGCGACAGATGCAAACTACATTTAACATTAAGTAAATAAGAGCAGATATGACTACTTCTCAGAAATTCACAAAGAAAATACGATCCTGGACGGTTGTCGCCAAGTGTAACCTCCCCACAGATAAATAATATGTATAATAACCTCCCAAAAGTAAAAAAAATATAAGTATATAATTCACATTCAGCGTAACCTCCCAACAGTAAAAAAATATAAGTATATATCATTCACATTCAGTGTAACTACCCAACAGTTAAATTCCGCAACCTACCAATAATAAAATGTGACTAACCTCCTAATTAAAAAATGTGACTCATAGATAACCTTTCAATAATTGACTGTGAATTTAAAGTGGTAAATTTTGGATGTCAGCAGTGCTGCGTCATGGCCCTGAAAATGCATTCTGAATAAACTGAAACTTCTTACCCCAATAAGGTCGCCGGATAACGCATATATATCTGCTCCTATAAGAATTTTTTTTGGCAGAGCCCAGTGCAACGCTGGCCAATAGAGTTGTCATGTACAAAAAGAAACAACTGATTTTTCTTTTCAATAATCGGGACGACCATGGATTGGAGAAGTTAGTAAATTCTTTAAATTGAGATGAATAATTGTCAAAAGTTAATTTTTATAAGAAATATTATTATTAAGAGATTTTCTTAAAAACATTTACATGGGACTTGATATAACAATAGTACATATGCGCGAGGCTGCTTTTACCTTATATTATATCGCTCAGGCACCGCTATCGCTCCACACGACCTACCCAGCCAATACGATACACCAGACTGCTAACTACTACTACTACAACTGCTACACAGTTCCTACTGCTGACAACACTGCTCTTTAGTCTGAAATTCTCTTATACATTACATATCGCAGGCAGCGCATGAGCAGTCCATCGAAATTACATCTGCTCGAGTGCGCTGGCAACAAATTCCTTAATCATGGGCCTCTTACAAGCTGTAATTTGACTCAGGTGACTCACGAGAAAAGTTTTATGGCGGGAATTAAAAGACTTTGAATGAGGAATGTTAGTTGCAGCTAGACGTATTGGACTTTCCATTTAGGGAATTCAGTATTCCGAGACCCACAATGTCAAGAGTGTGCCGAGAATACCAAATTTCAGGCATTACATCTCACCACGGACAACGCAGAGGCTCACGGACTTCACTTAACGACCGAAAGCAGCGGCGCTTGCGTGGAGTTGTCAGTGCGAACAGACAGACAACACTGCGTGAAATAACCGTAGTAATCAATGTGAGATGAACGACGAACGTATCCGTTAGGACAGTGCGCCGAAATTCGGAGTTAACGTGCTGTTGACGCGAGTGCCTTTGGTAACAGTACGACACCGCCTGCAGTGCCTCTCCTAGGCTCGTCACAATATCGATTGGATCCTAGACGACTAAAAACCGTAGCCTGGTAAGAGCTTGTTGTAGGGTTCATATGTGGCACAGATCCCACGAAGCCATGGGCCCAAGTAATCAACGAAGCACTGTGCAGGCTGGTAGTGGCTCCATAATGGTGTGGGCTGTGCTTACATGGAAAAGACTGGGTCCTCTGGTCAAACTGAACCGATCATTGGCTGGAAATGATTATGTGCGGCTACTAGGAGACCATTTTCAGACGTTCATGAACTCCTAAGCAGTGATGTCATGTCACCGGGCCACAGTTGTTCGCAACTGGTTTGAAGAACATTCTGGACAGTTCGAGCGAATGATTTGGCCACCCAAATTATCCAACGTGAGTCCCACTGAACATTTATGGGACATAACCGTGAGGTCAGTCCGTGTACATCATTCTACACTGACAACACTTACGCAATTATGGATGGCTCAGTATTTCTGCAGGGGACTTCCAACGACTTGTTGCGTCCATTCCACGTCGGGTTGCTGCACTACGCCGTGCAAATGAAGGTTCAACACGATACTACGAGGTATCCCATGACTTCTGTCACCTCAGTATACGTGCCGACCAACAGTCTGGTTCAGGCAGTGTGTGGACTGTCAAAGGCAATGGACGTACAGCATCAAAATTTCCACAGCTGTGGGTTGGAGGTATCTGCAGAAAATTCTGTTATTTTGCGTTTTTTGGAAACGCAATGCACGAGGCTGTTTTCACAGTGGCCAACCCGCTGTTCATAAAATACCAATAAAATCCCAGGCTAGATTTCTTGGCGTTCTCTTTGATTTTCGAACGAGTTAGGCACCTCGTGTCCAAATCGTCAACAGTGCGTGCGAAACTGCATTGAACCTTATCAGATAGGTGACGAGGTCATGGTGGGGAGGGTGAGGGGGGCCTCACCCAAACATTCTGCTTTATATCGCGCGATGATGCATTCACATATCACTTACGGATTCATCGTCTATCACAGTGGTCGTCAGGCTTTGTCCCTCAAGACCCAATATGGACGTTCAAGAGCGGTACCTCGGGCCACATAATATGTACCACTCTTATTATTAATTGGTAATTAATGTAAGTAAAGGGCGCATAAGTCGGCAGCCGATCACCAACTATTGATCGTTAAAAGTCGGCACCATTCGGAACACTGCGTGTCGACTGTTCTCTGTTACAGATTGCTGCCACACTGAGCGATCCCAACGGTGTGACACTGTAATTACCTGACGAAGTGTGGTTCTGGTGTTTGAGTGAGCTGATGGTTAATCAATTGATAACAGTAACTGTAATTACACAGAGTGTTAAAAAAATATGTCGACTACTTTAAGAGGTGATAATACTCATCGAAACAAGAAAAATCGTCCACTAAACATGGGTCCAGGAATGCCTACTTTCTGAGATAAAAACGTGTTTATAGAAAGGACTGTGCAACGCTTGGTTCCTGATATTAGCACAGTCGTTGCATTGGCACTAAATCAGATGTGTCAGAAGGCTATTATGATGTCTTACTCACAATGTGTATTGTGTTTTGTGTATTGAACCAGGTATGTAGAAACGACGGAGAAGCTTCGTCCCGCTGTAGCCCTCAGTGGTTCACAACCCCACAACAGGCCACAGCAGTCCACCCACCCCACCGCCGCCCCACAGCGAACCCAGGTTTATTGTGCGGTTCGGCCCCCAGTGGACGCCCTCCCCCCCCCCCCCTCCCCTTCCACGCCCCCAGGAACGTCTCATACGAAACGACTGTAACCCCAAATGTAGAGTAATTATGGTGTACGCATACGTGGAGACTGTGTTTGCGCAGCAATCGCGCACACAGTATAACTGAGGCGGAATTAGGGGACCCAGCCCGCATTCGCCGAGGCAGATGGAAAACAGCCTTAAAAACCATCCACAGGGTGGCCAGCACACCGGACCTCGACACTAATTCGCCGGGCGGATTCGTGCTGGGGACCGGCACGCCTTCCCGCTCGGGAAGCAGCGCGTTAGACCGCGCGGCTGGCCGGGCGAGCCAAAATTACTCACAGTACTCTACCTAGCGATAGGTGATGTGCAGTCAGTTGTGTGGCTCGAGTTGTGTTGTAGGCTACCTTAGTTTCCGTCGTATTTGTGTGCCTTATTGTACAGTACTGTCAACAATGGGAAAGTATCATGGTGTTTTACCTTCATTCAAACGCGGATTCAGTTATGTGTTTTCTGTCATTGCTCTGCTTGTACGTACAAATGGTGTAGTACATTTACATTTTCTATCTTCCACCACCTGTTAGCAATGGAAGCCTTCTATTCGACAAGTGAAATGGCGGATATGATTTTCTGTTGTGATTAAGCAAATGGACGTAGCCTGCGAGCGCATGCCCTCTATGCTGAAAAATATCCACAGCGCAGAGTGCCCTCTGAGAAGCTGTCCAGAAGACTTTTCCGGCGTCTTTGGGACGCAGGTACCCTTGCATTTTGAAAAACTGACAGTGGATGGCCCCGCACAGAGTAGCGTGTGCTACGTTCGTTGGAAGGAACCCCTGGGACCAGTGTGTGACGATTGGCGGCAGCAGAAGGAGGGTCTCATTCTCTTATCGGTGGGAGGGGCGTACTTCGTGGACAACTGCTGTACCCACATCCTTTACAGCGCTTTCATGCCCTAAGGCCACGGGATCATCATGGCAGACGGCGGTTTTCTCAATGGTCGTTGCAGAAGTGTGCCGCAGATCTACTGTTCACACCCGAGATCTAATTTACTAATGAGGCAGGGTTCACAAGAGATGGTGTTGTGAACTGAATTTCCATAACCAGCATGTATAGGCAGATGTAAATCCGCAACCAATTCAGGAAAGAGCACATTAACACCGATTCACAATCAACGTATGAGCAGGCGTACTTGGTAATAGATGAAAAGTCGCTCTAATCCTGTAACTGATTATGTCCTACCAATTCATGGAATCTATGGCCAGGCTATAAAATTTTATTTATTGACTGTTAATATGTTTAAACGTTTTCTGTGGGAGACATATCACGATGTGTGTAAAGCTGTCTAGTGGTTAAGTTCTTACGATCGGTGCGCGCCAAATAACATCCTGGCAGCAGACCCAACAGAGGGCGCTGATCATTGATCTGTCTTTTTCAGCTGTCATACAGACATTTTACCTTTCATAGGTAATTTATAGGTTGCTACAGGAAATGTATCACGTATATTAATTTTTGACCGTAAATTCACCAAAAAAGGGTCGGACCTATTCTCTTCATATATTTCCTTTTAATAATTTTATATGGGTATCTGTATTCGTCTTTTACTGTATCACAATTGGTTTACATGATAGTTATCAATATTTAAAAGTCTGCTACATGTATTTTACCTAATGTGTTTTTATCAGATTATGTTTTTTGCGTAAATCATGACTACATCTAAGCCCACATTAGCGGCATCTAGGTAGGATGTAGGGAAACAGATTTCTGGTAGCTACTGTACTTCAGTAGCCAGTTGCAATAATGACTGTGTGGACGATGTGGCCTATTCTACACCTCTTTTTAGATCTATGCGACGATGCTGTGCTGATTATATGTTTTGACGATGCCATTATGGCCTTATCACTTTAGGACATGGTGTAGAAAAGGTACGTTTTACCGCATTTTATCTGTACATTTCCATGATTTTATGATAGTATATTGCGATACGTATTGCTGTATTGTGTTGAAAGACACACTGCTCAGTAGGTGTATATATTTTTATATTGTAGATCTGAGGATGATCAATACGGACTGAAACCGGTCATCGTCAAAAGAGTTGATATTGTGATCAAAGACTGGAATAAAAAACATTTGATAGATAAAAAGAGCTATACATGCTATCGCAAAGGTTAACTGGGGCGCTTTATCTGGAATTTCTCATTAATGTATTGCCTACCTTGCTGGACGCTGTGCCATTGCATCAACGAATATAAATGTGGTTCATGCATCGTCATAATATGCTCGAACATCTGACGCAGACCTTTCACGACCGCCGGACTGATCGGGGTGGGGGGTGGGGGGGGGGGGTGTAGTGTGAGCACACCTTGGTGCTCGCTCCGTAGACCTCAGCCCCCTGAACTTTTGATTATGGGGACACCTGAAGAAATTGGTCTATGCCACGCCAGTCATTCCTTATGCCGGAGGTCGAAGGGTGCACGCTTGTCCAGATCAGGCGTGCGGGCGCCATGTAGAACACCTCCGGTAAACACGTTTTTATCGCAGAAAGTATGCATTTCCAGGCCCATGTTTATTGGACTTATCTCAGAAAGAATGGATTTCCGGATCCGTGTTTATTGGACTTTTCGATGAGTACTCCCACCTCTCAAAGTATTCGACGCTTTTTTTTGTACAACCTGTTTTTAAATGCATTATACGATATGAGACACGATCATAAATGTTTACTAAATGCTTAGAATATAATTTTTCTTCTCTTCATTGCGTGGTATTAAACAGTCTTAATTAATTTAATGTTCCTTGCCACAAATAAGTACCGCATTTAAAGGTGATCGTTTCTCTAATGTTCATTCACAAATCCATGTTACTTCCATGTAAAATTTTATACAACAGCAGCTGGTCCATAAGAACCGCGCACCTCCGTGAGAAGACAAACAATAAAACATTTCTCCTCTCACATCCTGTAACGCCGCTGTGACCTTGCTACTTACACGTGTACACCTGAGAAAAGCGGCCAACTTTACTTAGTTGACACCGGAATTCGCCTACGTCCGTTAAAATTAAGCACATCTCAAAATATTATATTTTTAATTGTTCCTGAGCATGAAAAATACACTCTTCAGAAGTTCTTAACGTTAGCTGACGTTTTAGATTCGACTGTTGGTTGTTAAAGCTGCATATTATTGTAAAAAAAACTGGTAAGAACCGCGGACCGCACGAAAACATGAATCGGGCCACTGGTCTATCACAATACGGTTAAAAAGTATCTAGGCTGTTGAACAAATTATAGCACACAAGCCTACGTACATGCCTCGGAGCTATGCTTTCCTTCCCCACTAACGCCTTTCTTCTGGAAGCAACATCTTTGTAGGACTGCTGTGTGGTCATGTTATACACAGAACGGCAGACACTTTCTATCCACTGATCACAAAGTCGGAAATGCTCTCTCTCTCATCGGGAATAATAGGCATCCAAGGAGAACGGGTTCTTCACTATGAACAGTACGAACACTGGAAATATCTGCAAACTAAATTCACTAAACTGACGTCGTCTCAACGTTCTTATATGATTATCATGGCCCTTCTCAATTCAGTAATGCAACCTACATTGATTGTTCCAGCAACGGAAAAGGATATGGGCAGTTTTCGCCTACGTCGTACCTGGAGGCGAAGTGGCCAAGCTATACTCAAATTTATACCAATGGCTCAAAAATGGATGCGGAACCTTACACGAGAGCCGGCCGGTGTGGCCGTGCGGTTAAAGGCGCTTCAGTCTGGAATCGCGTGACCGCTCCGGTCGCAGGTTCGAATCCTGCCTCGGGCAAGGATGTGTGTGATGTCCTTAGGTTAGTTAGGTTTAAGTAGTTCTAAGTTCTAGGGGACTGATGACCACAGCTGTTAAGTCCCATAGTGCTCAGAGCCATTTGAACCTTATACGAGATGCGCTTTCTTCTGCTCACAAACTGCGGAGAAAGGAAGTTTCAGCTATTAGGCGATGCTTCGATATTTCTCGTTGAAATGTTCGCTGTTCTACAGGAGGTACAAACGTAAACTCTCAAAATCCTCAAAGCAGTAATAATCACTGACTCGCAAAGCGTTCTGAAATCTGTTAGCTACCGGAACTGGCACAAAGGTACTTCTAAATACACTCCTGGAAATTGAAATAAGAACACCGTGAATTCATTGTCCCAGGAAGGGGAAACTTTATTGACACATTCCTGGGATCAGATACATCACATGATCACACTGACAGAACCACAGGCACATAGACACAGGCAACAGAGCATGCACAATGTCGGCACTAGTACAGTGTATATCCACCTTTCGCAGCAATGCAGGCTGCTATTCTCCCATGGAGACGATCGTAGAGATGCTGGATGTAGTCCTGTGGAACGGCTTGCCATGCCATTTCCACCTGGCGCCTCAGTTGGACCAGCGTTCGTGCTGGACGTGCAGACCGCGTGAGACGACGCTTCATCCAGTCCCAAACATGCTCAATGGGGGACAGATCCGGAGATCTTGCTGGCCAGGGTAGTTGACTTACACCTTCTAGAGCACGTTGGGTGGCACGGGATACATGCGGACGTGCATTGTCCTGTTGGAACAGCAAGTTCCTTTGCCGGTCTAGGAAAGGTAGAACGATGGGCTCGATGACGGTTTCGATGTACCGTGCACTATTCAGTGTCCCCTCGACGATCACCAGTGGTGTACGGCCAGTGTAGGAGATCGCTCCCCACACCATGATGCCGGGTGTTGGCCCTGTGTGCCTCGGTCGTATGCAGTCCTGATTGTGGCGCTCACCTGCACGGCGCCAAACACGCATACGACCATCATTGGCACCAAGGCAGAAGCGACTCTCATCGCTGAAGACGACACGTCTCCATTCGTCCCTCCATTCACGCCTGTCGCGACACCACTGGAGGCGGGCTGCACGATGTTGGGGCGTGAGCGGAAGATGGCCTAACGGTGTGCGGGACCGTAGCCCAGCTTCATGGAGACGGTTGCGAATGGTCCTCGCCGATACCCCAGGAGCAACAGTGTCCCTAATTTGCTGGGAAGTGGCGGTGCGGTCCCCTACGGCACTGCGTAGGATCCTACGGTCTTGGCGTGCATCCGTGCGTCGCTGCGGTCCGGTCCCAGGTCGACGGGCACGTGCACCTTCCGCCGACCACTGGCGACAACATCGATGTACTGTGGAGACCTCACGCCCCACGTGTTGAGCAATTCGGCGGTACGTCCACCCGGCCTCCCGCATGTCCACTATACGCCCTCGCTCAAAGTCCGTCAACTGCACATACGGTTCACGTCCACGCTGTCGCGGCATACTACCAGTGTTAAAGACTGCGATGGAGCTCCGTATGCCACGGCAAACTGGCTGACACTGACGGCGGCGGTGCACAAATGCTGCGCAGCTAGCGCCATTCGACGGCCAACACCGCGGTTCCTGGTGTGTCCGCTCTGCCGTGCGTGTGATCATTGTTTGTACAGCCCTCTCGCAGTGTCCGGAGCAAGTATGGTGGGTCTGACACACCGGTGTCAATGTGTTCTTTTTTCCATTTCCAGGAGTGTATAACCTCGACCAAGTGGATTATTATTCTCAAGCAAGGACCTCTGATCACGTTATAGAATTCGTTTGCATACAATCAAATTGTGGCACTGAATACAAGGACAAAGCAGGTCAACTAGCGACAGAAGTGATTATAAGCGGAACACCCTTGGACATAAAACTCCCGTACACCGACTACCTTTTGCAAACAAAACGACAAGCGATTTTTTCTTGGCAGAAAGAATGGACCGATAGTCAGGAAACAAGGGGTTAAAGCTACACAGCTACAGTCCATCATATCAAGACAGCCATGGTTTCTACTGTACAGTACAAATGCTCAAGGAAAATAATACCGTATATAGTGCGCATGCGTCTGAGTCCTGGATCTCTCCCTGATTCCTCATAAAGAATCGGCATATTGGATACATCCTACCGTCAATGTGATGACATCACGATTTATGATGTGAATCACGTTCTATTTCAGTGCTAGCGTTTTAAACTGGCAGAGACAAATTTTTACAAGAACTGTCGAGACTTGGTCAATGCCAACCACTCTGTAGGGGCTCCTATCCCAGTTCTCGGAGATTTAGTCAGTAGTACATATGTCGCCGTACCCAAGTTTATAGCTCAAGAAGATCATCTTCATAATCATCATCATCATCAACTTCCTTTCACGGACAAGGCTGCTGCCTATTCATTACTCACAAACAAAATAATTCCCATCTTTTTCGAGGTCTTCCAATATCTCTTTTCCCATTCGGCCTGTAGTTTTAGGATCTTTTGGGGAATTCTGTGACCTGGAAGTCTCATGAGGTGTTGTATCCAATCTTCATGATTTTTCTAAATTTTTTCATTCGTAAGGTAGGGAGCGCTCTAGAGGCGCGGTGAAGCCATCTTCCCTAATGGAGACAACCCCGACCGAAAATCAAGCACGTCGCGATACCTTATCTCCACAGCGCTCGTAACGCATGAAGTGTGTACGATCAAAGTTATATGTTACCTTCCTATAACCGTCATTTTTTAAAAATTATACAAAAACAAAAAAGTAATGTGTTTAGTAATCTCTGTGGCCTGTCTGTATAGTCTTTCATTGTATCTGCTTGTGGTTGCCAGTACCTGAGCAGTCTCCTGGAGGCTGCAAAGTATGTTCCGCAACAGCTGATCTGATTCTCCTCGTCTGCAATTGCCCTTGGATATTCGCCCACTGAGATAAAAAGAAAAAGTGTTAATCCAGTCAGGAAATGATCATAGCGATTTACAGGCATCTGCAAGAGCCAAGGTTTTCCTGCCGTTCAGCATAGATGTCGCTGACCTCATAGGAAATATTTTGACAAAAATGAATAGCAACATAATCAACAAACACATCCGAAAGATACAGAAACACCTAAAGTCGGCCAAGATTGCTCGCAAACCGCTGTAAAAGTAGGAACTCATAGGATACCGTATACTAGTGGCCACATGTACGTAGATTCTTCTGAAATAACAGTCGAAAAAGGCACTAGAAGAAGACAAGGGCGACTGTAGAAGGGGAGAAGCAAATAGATCAGGTGATGTGGAACATACGAGGGATGGAATAGTGGCAACTATTTATTCACAACCGATACAAAAGAGTTAAATGTTTGCAGCTGTTACTGTCCTTCGAAGTAGTCACCAGCGTTGTGTAGAAGCCGTTGCCAGCGATATTGGAAGGCGTAGTATACCGTTAGCAGAGCCTGTTCTGTTGATGGTGCGAATGGAGCGGTCTACTGTCTGTCGAATCTCTGGAACAGTTCTGAAGCGAATGCCACGAAGTGGTTCCTTTATCTTCGGAATCAAATCAAAGCCACAAGGACTTAAGTCACCTGCGACCAGCTTTGCGAAAGAAGCGGCGACACTTTCTGCGCAACCCACCCATCATTTTGCACGACAATGCGCGAGCGCATACAGCGCAAGCCAACCCAACTAAGTTTTCTTTTTATGTGCCTGATTCATTCAGTATTTTGATTCTATATGTTCTGAAACTGAGAAAGTCAAAATTTTTCGATCTTTGTTCTATTTCTACTTTTATTGCATGAAATAATAGGGATGAAAAACCGAAAACCGGTTTTTTTCAGAAACCTATTATTTTAGGCGATTTTAACACTCGGGCTAAACAGACGTTGAAAAAACAACGGCATAACCGAAAACCGGTTGTTTTAGCGATATCCGCCATCCCTATTAAATGATCCTTTTCTAATGACCAGACAGTCGACATGATATTAATGACGTTAAAATCTTAATCTTGTTTCCTTTGCGCTAAATGCGATCAGAGTTTTTGAAATCCCAAGCACTATTCAAGAAATTGTTACTTACAGATCGACTTGAACGACCTTTATATCGAAAGTCCGTGAGCCATTTTATTCTCAAGTATTTAAATCGTGACGGTGTTGTGGTTGCTAACCATTCATTCAGTTGTGATAACATTCCGTTTCACATTTAATAATGGAGACTAATTTGCCATTCTCCTTCCTTCCCTTTTTTAGTTTTCAACATCGGACATTCCATGATGATTCAGCCGGCAGCTCTCCTTGCAAGAGTTTCTTACTAACTCCTGACTCAACTTGAGTGGAACAAGTTCTATCGCAGTCGAGTTATATTTCCAAATAAGTGAGAGACGCAACCGATTTCCAGGTTAGTTTGCAGCGAAAACAGTGACTGTTCGTAAGTTGTGAACTACCTGGAAACAACGGGTACAAATAAACTGATTTACAATCCTTGAGTGAGGGTCTTTTCGAATATTGTCGACAGTCGGTTTTGTGCAGAAGTCGACACAGCAGCTCGTCTTGCAGTTACTCCGTAAAAACCAAGACAAGAACTGTATGAGCTCGCGTTGCAGAACTGTGGACTGAGTTGGATGTCATTCAGCAGAAGTTTACCCTCCATTGCTGCGAGTGAGACAGGTTTAATTGAAGTTGCTGAAAACATCCTACAGCAGTCTACGTATTTTTGCATAAATGCCCTCACAGTGTATGGTTGCAGATAGCGCAGTAGTGTTTTGCAAGACCGGCAAAGATGGGACAAGAATAGAAGTTTTGTGTATATGAAATCTGTCAGCAGTGGTGTAGGGGGCACAAAATGTTCCATGTACGTTGTTGCTGTTGCCTTCACGACTGTAGTGTTATGCTCATTTACATTTGTTTTCTGCTGTGTAGCACGGACAAAATGTTGCAAGTAAGTTATTGCTGTTGTTGTTGTTCTTGCCTACACGAAAACAGAGCTGTGTCCGTTTATATTTATTTGTTTTCTGCCGCACAGTGCTTAACTGCGTCTTTATTTTGAACAGAGAACGCCTTTTTCCATGTCTTGTGACACGCGGTGACTACTGGTTGTGGAGTATAATCATATGGGCTTCTCTACAATGGAAGTTACGTGAAAACGAGCTCTTTCATTTTCATGATGGACGTGGATGAGATTTGCGCTCTTATATTGATGCAAGGATTATGCTGCTCATCTAGTAACAATACCATTGTTACTTTGCTATTGTCGGTTCCACAAACCTGTCGAGTGAGCCAATGTTTCCTGTAATCCACTCTCTACGCATAACACTGCATACTTTTTATTCTTTCCGTTTGTCTTCGTTGGTTACATTTTCCGTAGAACATCCCCTGAGAACCTTAAATGAATTTCATTTCAGTAGACTGCAATAACAAAGTTTTCCTCCTTATTGGAGTCTATGTTTCATTTGCGTACTATGATGTCTTCCTATCCTTTGCTCTCTTACAAAGTAAACGCTTTTGCAGACATGAAATAAAAATATGTGCTCTGTAACACATCTATAGTGTTATCGGAAAGGTCGACATTACATAAATTTTGTAACGAAGTTCGCATTTGAGTATGATTTTGTACTTATCTGTATAATAATTCCAGATCCAAGGATCTTTTCTTCGTTGCCTAGGAATGAAAAAAAGGTCTAGTTTTTTTTATTTTTTTATTCGTAATGAAGAGGCTTTTCTTTACTGGTTTATTTCACATTTCTGTTTTTGTCGGCATACCAAAACTATACGAACAAATTTTTTTCTTACAAAAAGAGAGCTCTTTCATGATAAGAACAATTCACAAACAAGCATCCATGTTGACCAAACTATTAAACATAGAAAAAGATTCACGCGCGTAAGTTGCCTCAACAACGACTATACATCGACTGCCAACGATGCTGCGCAACTTCATCTGTATGTTAGAATGTTTCAGAAACGGTAATGATTCAGATTACAGTTTGTATTCATTTCCCGTACGTCAGTAGTGAATAATTTTAACTAAACTATATTTTTTATGTTTACAAAAATGTAAGGATAAATTTAGTAGCATAATTTGCATTAAATAACTAGAAAATATAGTTTTTAAGTTTTTTAAATATGCCACATGCTTTACACGATGAATATTTGGCTTTTTCTACTGTGTGGTTGTATTTATGGAAAATTAGGCCTGTTTTTAATATACGGTGACAATTTTCCATTAACTGAATAAATAACTTTATTAAACAATTATGTAAAAGATGTGTTGGAAATTGTCTGAAATACGTGACCTTTTTGGTAACGTGACTTTCGCAAAGCGGAATCTATAGGATAACCAATTTTCTTAGTGCAAAAATAGTTCTCAGAAATATGTGAATTTATTATTATTATCTTGGGTACCAATTTTCAAGTACAGTAAAGCATTTAAACGCACAGGCAAGGATTACTGAACTCGTCTCAAATAGTTACTTGCAATGTCACGTGCTGTGACGTTCACGCCACGGCCCTTTCACCTGGGCCCCGTGGCGCCGTTCGTGACGTCATGAGTGCACTGTGTGTATTAGCCGCCGGCAACTAGTGGCGCCACTGATACACTATAGGTGCCGGACCTGGGCAACACCTCTGTCCACTTGCAAATTGCCCAGTACCGTCACGGGGTATTGCGGTATGTGAAGGCTATTAGCCGTGTGCCACTAGTGGCGCTATTTTTCGCCCTATAGACCATCGCGCGCATACGACATAGCACTCGAGCACAGTATCTGCCGTTGTATTTGGATCTCTCTTGGCACACTGTGTTTCACTTCCCTCTATATCATGTAATTTTCTTTTTGCAGTGACAATCACACAGAATAAATTAAAATCTATTCGTTCTTGTTAAGCTCGAGAGCTTTAAAAGGCGAAGAATATAAAAAGCGGCACTGAAGTTTTTAACAAAAAGCAAACATTTATTTTCAACAACTGCGCTTCTTACAAATATTTTTTTAGAAAACAACAAGCAATACAGAGACTGAGGACAGTAGCTTTGATCACGAAGACACTGGCACAGGAGTTGATCGAGACAGGTGTGAAAAATGTATCCAAATTGGGAAAAACCAAAAGCAGAATAAGGAAGAAACGTAAAAGTGTAGACGATGCACTCATTATTGTGACGTTAAAAAAGATCGCCGCAGAAGCACCTTCCAAGTAGGAAGCGAACGATGAAGACAGCCACTTCCCTCTGTTCCTTCTGCAGGAGATTCGCAAAGCGTCTCCTGAAAGAAAACTGAAATTACATTCTGACATAATCAGAGTTCTTGCAGCAGCATAAGCCCCAGATGACAACAGTAGCCATATCTGTTGGGCTACCTGTGCCGTACCCACTTCATCATCCCACCCAATTTCCTCTTTCACTTCTCATCAAGCACCCCCTCTGCAAGTGCAGCCACTAACACATTATCTGTCGGATAATAGCGTGCCACAAACAAGTAACTCGCATATAAATGTTTACTGCTTCATGATTTACATTAAACACACATGTACAAAGACCTACTTAGTAGTTGGTTTCTGCCTACCTTATCTATCAAAAGTTCACTGTTATTACTAGTGACAAAAATTATTTTTCACCAATATAGAAAATTTCTGAGAACATACTATGAGTAATAAAGTAACGACGACATTACTTACTTCAGCGTGAGGACCAATTTCTCTTCTGCTGAAAAACACGTGTTTAGTTTTTGTTGATTCCAGTTATATCTTCTTGTAAGTAGCTTGTAAAATGACGATTTTGACCTTCAAAGATAACTGAAAAATTTACTGTCGTCCGCACTTAGACAGTCAAACTATGTGTAATATAGTCCTCTAGTCAATCGAATAATATACTTCGGAAGATTTTTCGTTTTCCCACACAATTGTTTCTTTCTTTTTTCCTAGAAGAGTGAAGGGAAGTAGTTCTTCATACGATGTCTTCCTCTCAACTGACAATTTCCCGATGAGAAGTGAGCGATTACTAAAAAGTGGCGCCCCAAATTGCCTGGTTCAAAAAAATCTCTGGCAGCTAGCCGCGCTACTTGTGACGTCACGGATGACGCCAGTAGTGAGCGGCCTAAGGTAATTCAGAGAGACTAGAAGCAATGGCGAAAAAGGGAAGTGTTACTACAGTTAGCCAAAAACTGTCAACAGTGTCCAATAGACATCCTACGCAAACAATGATCACTTCCATTCCATAAGCTGTAATTTTCATAATGACCTGATAATTATAAAGTCCACAAAGTACTTTTTTTTTATTGACGCAGATTGGCGAAACAACGCTACGAACGAAATATTTTGTGAAAGACAAACTTTCAAAGACTTTCTTTGAACGTGGTGTCGGCAAGGTATATTCCATTCATTATAAGAATAAACCTGATGTAAGCAAACACAAACGAGACGATTGGTCAGAAGCCGCAGCACACGTACTCTGGTGGTGTTCCGCTCTTGGAGGTAGATCCTACTTAGGTATGAGGTATGTTATTACTAAGTTACGTTAAATGAAACTTTAAGATATTAAAATGTATTAACAGCCAACATCGTATTTCTTGATCACGCTTTAGCTGTTTACAGTCACCCTCTCCACTGTTGTGCTCTTCATTGTCGCGCTGTTAATACCCAGTAGGAAAATTGCTGAGGCCGCTTAATCGTCCGTAGTGAAACATGCATGTGGAACAGTGTTAAAAAGTGCTGAGAAATAGGTTGTTCTTAATGTTTTTTCATAAATTTACAGAGGTAATCGGATTTGAAGTTTTCCGATAGACTGTATTAGATACAGTTGAGACATACATTCGTATTGTATGTATAGGGGTATCGGTAGCGTTGTAGCTTGAAAATATACGCAGTGCAAAATTCTCTGGTTTAATCCTCGCCTCAGTTTTTTTCCCTCGTTCAATTTGAAATACCTACATTCTTGTAATTGTAAAATTCATCATCATTTTTTTTTATAAATAATGCACGTTTTCGTATTTCTAATTACATATTGCACACGAATTCCTGTTTTCATTTCAAATATAAAGTCTTCATTATCGATATTTTATGAAAGATTATTGATAAAAGTTGCTTAAATTAAGAAAACACAACAATTTAATTTTAAGGCGAAAATGAAAACCAAATACTCTTTATTTGGACTATGTCCATTGTTTTATACCACAGATGTAGATAAGTGTCTTAGAAATATGGAAAATATAAGTTCTAGGGGACTGATGACCTCGGATGTTAAGTCCCATAGTGCTGAGAGCCATTTGAATCATTTGACTCGGTATCAACGTAGCAGATGACAGTTCCAGAACTGGAAGTATTTCTCGGATTCTGATGAAGAAGGAGCTAAGAGATTACCTGACGACTGACAGTAATTAATTGGCTTCAGTATTCAACAGTATGGTGAAATACCTGCAGTATGCTTTTTCCATCACATGTTGCTCGCTCAGAAAGATTACCCTGTGTTTAAGTTAGGAATTTTCGTCACTCTTGTTTGTAATTAGGGTACTATGTAAGGTGCGAACGAGAGCATTTCATGCTTTCCGTCTGGTCACCAAAGAAGCGCTCGGTTGTGCTGGAGTTTTGCCAAGTATTATTTCTTTCCTTTTAAAAATTAAATAACTTTCGAAGCTATATTGTTTCGTATCTCGTCGCTTTTTACGTCTGAACTGCAACTGCTCACACCATTGCAGATTAGGTGGACCGCTGGCTGGCCTGTGCTGTCAAATTTAATGCGCCGGTAAAGCTGTTGTCTTGCTTATCGCTTATCTATGTGCGTGTAACACTGCATAAAATGTGTCCTTTAGATCGTTCTTGACTTTACTACTCACAGATTGCCTTCCGCTCCACGTGAAATGAAATCCAATGAGATTCAAGCAAACGCGGAAGAATACATGGCGTAATGTTGACGTCAGGTTTATTCTTCTGATGAATAGAGTATAGTTTGGAAAATCGCGGACAGGGGCGGCATCAATGGTAGATGCTGAGAAATGTTAATGCAACAACCAGAAATAGATGCAAGGACTTCAACTTTCAACAGTTTTGTACGAGATTATCTGAATGAGACGTTAGCACGTCGTTTAATAGGCTGTATTGTGGGCCACTGACCTGGCGTTACTTGAATGGACACCACGGTCTTCAGATTTGACGCCTTACTATTTTTTTTATTGAGAGTTAATCAAGGATAGTGTTTATGTTCCACCTGTACCGCAGAACCTCAAAGGCCTGCGATGCCACATCGCAGCAGCTGCTCTTGCCGTCCCTCCGATAAACTGGGTCAGGTATACGCAGAATTGGACCACCGATTACATGTGTCCCATGTGATGAAGCTTCGATAGACGACAAAAAAATTGAAGGTTTGTGTTTCACATATTGTAGTAATTGTTATGTTGAAAAGTGCCTATTGGCTTCTGTCTCGGGTTCTTCGGCCGACGTTCATCTAATGATTTTTCTGACGTTTCGCCAGCACGAGTGGCTGGCATTGTCAAAGCTTCACCCACCATTGCCGGTGGTGAACTGGAGCCGAGCTCGCGACCGCAGACTATATGTACCTGGTGCGCCAACGTCCGAGGGCTTCACCGCAGTCATTTCCGGTGCGGTTCTCCTCTTGCTACCTGCGACGGTAGTTCGCTGCAGTACGGGAAGCCAGCATCCGTTTACCTTAAGGCTTTCCTCTTTCTTGTTGAAACTGTTCGCGTGTTTTTGTATTTCTACAGCTTCTCTGAACAAGCGCATGTGATAGTGCTTCTCTACAGCCAGAACTTCCGTGTCGGCGAATTTTATTACGTGGTCGGTCTCATTCAGTGCGTGCTCTGCCACGGCCGATTTCTCCACCTGCCCCAACCTGCAATGTCGCGTATGCTCTTTGATCCTGGTGTTAATTGATCGTCCAGTCATTCCGACATAAACGTTTCCGTATGTGCACGGTATACGGTATATTCCCGACATTGCAAGTGGGTCTCTTTTCTCCTTCGCCGATCTAAGACACTCTTTGATCTTCCTACAAGAGACCCACTTGCAATGTCGGGAATATACCGTATACCATGCACATGCGGAAAAGTTTATGTCTTTATGTCGGAATGACTGGACGATCACTTAAGAAATACAAACGTCTCAAAAATGAGACCGACAGGAAGTGCAAAATGGCTAAGCAGGGATGGCTAGAGGATAAATGTAAGGATGTAGAGACTTATCTCACTAGGGGTAAGATAGATACTGCCTACAGGAAAATTAAAGAGACCTTTTGAGAAAAGAGAACCACTTGTATGAATATCAAGAGCTCAGATGGAAACCCAGTTCTAAGCAAAGAAGGGAAAGCAGAAAGGTGGAAGGAGTATATAGAGGGTCTATACAAGGGCGATGTACTTGAGGACAACATTATGGAAATGGAAGAGGATGTAGATGAAGATGAAATGGGAGATACGATACTGCGCGAAGTGTTTGGCAGAGCACTGAAAGACCTGAGTCGAAACAAGGCCCCGGGAGTAGACAACATTCCATTAGAACTACTGACGGCCTAGGGAGAGCCAGTCCTGACAAAACTCTACCATCTGGTGAGCAAGATGTATGAGACAGGCGAAATACCCTCAGACTTCAAGAGGAATATAATAATCCCAATCCCAAAGAAAGCAGGTGTTGACAGATGTGAAAATTACCCAACTATCAGTTTAATAAGTCACGGCTGCAAAATACTAATGCGAATTCTTTACAGACGAATGGAAAAACTAGTAGAAGCCGACCTTGGGAAGATCAGTTTGGATTCCGTAGAAATATTGGAACACGCGAGGCAATACTGACCCTACGGCTTATCCTAGAAGCTAGATTAAGGAAAGGCAAACCTACGTTTCTCGCATTTGTAGACTCAGAGAAAGCTTTTGACAATGTTGACTGGAATACTCTCTTTCAAATTCTGAAGGTGGCAGGGGTAAAATATAGGGACCGAAAGGCTATTTACAATTTGTATAGAAACCAAATGGAAGTTATAAGAGTTGAGGGGCATGAAAGGGAAGCAGTGGTTGGGAAGGGAGTGAGACAGGGTTGTAGCCTCTCCCCGATGTTATTCAATCTGTATATTGAGCAAGCAGTAAAGGAAACAAAAGAAAAATTCAGAGTAGGTATTAAAATCCATGGAGAAGAAATAAAAACTTTGAGGTTCGCCGATGACATTGTAATTCTGTCAGAGACAGCAAAGGACTTGAAAGAGCAGTTGAACGGAATGGATGGTGTCTTAAAAGGAGGATATAAGATCAACACCAACAAAAGCAAAGCGAGGATAATGGAATGTAGTCGAATTAAGTCGGGCGATGCTGAGGGAATTAGATTAGGAGAAACACTTAAAGTAGTAAAGGAGTTTTGCTATTTGGGGAGCAAAATAACTGATGATGATCGAAGTAGAGAGGATATAAAATGTAGACTGGCAATGGAAAGGAAAGCGTTTCTGAAGAGGAGAAATTTGTTAACATCGAGTATAGATTTAAGTGTTAGGAACTCGTTTCAGAAAGTATTTGTATGGAGTGTAGCCATGTATGGAAGTGAAATATGGACGATAAATAGTTTAGACTAGAAGAGAATGGAAGCTTTCGAAATGTGGTGCTACAGAAGAATGCTGAATATTAGATGGGTAGATCACATAACTAATGAGGAGGTGCTGAATAGGATTGGGGAGAAGAGAAGTTTGTGGCACAACTTGACTAGAAGATGGGATCGGTTGGTAGGACATGTTCTGAGGCATCAAGGGATCACCAATTTAGTATTGGAGGGCAGTGTGGAGGGTAAAAATCGTGGAGGGAGGCCAAGAGATGAATACACCAAGCAGATTCAGAAGGATGTAGGTTGCAGTAGGTACCAGGAGATGAAGAAGCTTGCACAGGATAGAGTAGCATGGAGAGCTGCATCAAACCAGTCTCAGGACTGAAGACCACAACAACAACAACAACAACAACAACATGTACTCTTATGGCTACAGTGTTCATATCTTACTGTGTTCAGATTTATGTTAATAAAGTGATAAGATTGGTAGAAACAGTATCTGCATGTTATTCTGTGTATTCATCACTGCAAAGTTCCCACATATGTGACCAATGACAACTGTATATTTTCTTTGATCTCAGCAAGCATGCAGCAAATACTGAGACAATGGATATCACAGGCAACCAAAGGTTATTTGGGACCTTTTCACCAGTTTTGATTGTGGTTCTACATTGATTGCATAGTGTTACGAATAATATGGAACCATCCAAATCCGAAGCTGCTGGTGAAAATGACTACAAGATTCTTCCCATTTATATATATGTTGACTTCCACAAATATGATTGACTTAAGTCTGATGGATGAGCAACAGAGACTGATACCTTCAAGTGTTAAAGTTTAATATAATGGAATAGGACAACATAAAATGCAGAGAATAGTACTGTATATTTTGGAGGTTGTGATACTATCTTGAAATCTTTTATACATACAGAAGTTTCAATTGTATCATTGCTTGCTTACTGTATCTATGAAAACTAATCAACTTATAATGAAATTAAGCCATTAATATTCAATTCTGATCTATTTATAGGACTGTACTACAAACACAAAATATAGAAATAATGTCAGAACTCAGTGTAAGAAATTCAGGTCAGGATGAATAGTTATGGTGTAATTACGAAGTAGTCAATGTACTGTTATCGATGTATATTTAATGAAATTTCAATGCAAAAACCAAACTATTTAAATAGACGAATTATAAAAAAAAGGTTACCACAATGTGTTAAGCTGAAAACTGTAAGTCTTATGAAAGCATACAAATTTTAAGTTTAAGCGTGTTCAATTAAAACAATACATAGAATGATCTTTTAAGTGTTGCATGTTATATAAGGATCAGTGGAAAAAGGCATGCTGCAGCATCAGTATTGTGTCAGTTTTAGAAAAGTATTATGCCAGTATTGTGTTGGTCCTGGATGAGATTCTTGTGCGTGTCTTTGAACAAATAAACTGGCAAAAGATTAGTTCCAATGTAGCGAATGCATCATTTTAATAATTAGAGTACCAAAAAAACTGTCCTGATACGCTGAATGGATAGCAGGAACGAATCATGAAGGACGAATTATTTATTTGTGGAATGTTATACCACCAATTCGGCAGGAAACAGATACAAAAGTATTCGAGATTATTCCTTGAAGCAGCAAAATATTATAACAGGGTGTAAATTTGATCGTAGTGTACAGGTGCAAGGTGCAACATTATGTTCTTACTCCTCCCAATTCAATGTGTGATTTGCAGTGGTATTCAGGGTGATGACTCCATTCTTACCCCTTTACGGAGCTCCATTGACTGAGATGGACCAGAGGATTTTCGGGTTTTCTACCATGTTGTGGCTGATCAGTGGGGTTACATTTGATGATACACCTGGATAGACTCCATACAGACACTTTTCCAGAATTGTTTCCACTGTTCATTGTGTGCTACCAAACTGCCTCAGTGTCTACAAGAATAACTACAAACTTGATTTGCCATCATAGAATCAGTAACCTCCACTCACAACATTATTGACGATAGAGTGAAATATTCCACATTACTGCATCACATAAGAGAGAATGCTTCTGTCATCAGTGATGTTATCCTATCACCACCTGCATTTCAGAACTCTGAGATAACCAAGATGGCATTACTTAAAAAAACTGTGTAAGTCACCCAAGTAACACATTCAACAGGCAGTTTCCTTGAACCAGTTGAATGTGCCAACACCCTGGCAATTATGTACGAACTCTAAGGATGCTACATTAATGCTAGACAATACACTGTGGGCCATTTGAGCAAGTAAATTGCCTTATAGGATTCAAGTGTCCTTAATTTGTAATGAAGTACCCTCACAAGAGCTTAACTTATAGGAGCACACCATGTTTTTGCATTACAAGATCAATGCCCTTGCTACCCACCACCCACCAGTGAGACATGTACTCAGCAGCTGTATTGTGCTGCGAAGTAGCAGATGGCTACTGAGAAGAGCTGATCACCTCTGATGTGTCACAACATGCCACCTACAAAACTGTTGCAGCCATTTTGGTCTTCACCATAGCTGCTAGTGGCCAAGAAAAAGGAAACACATCCACAGACTCCCAATGCTCTCTCTACATGTGGTGCCTCCTAGTGACCGAGATGCATCATGAGCAGCTGACTACAACAAACTGAGTAGTGCCAGTCATCATTCAAGGTGCTACCTAGGGCTGAAAGACCGTGCAAAGTTGTTGGTTCCACGCGTGCTTTGGAACTACCATATGTAAATGCTTCTTTCCACGCAAGCACTCAAGTGCCGCACCATTAGGTGTCAGAGGTTGAGACATTGTGAAAGTATGCCAAAATTGGAACCATGTGAATAAAATTAGATTGCTTCCAGTATCTGACTGCAATGGCTGACTATGTACTTGACAGTAGTACCTACTAATATATTCTGGTGGACTCAGTTTCTGAGATCAGCATGATCCCGAACACCACTGCCCTTCCTAGTGCTGCACATCTCTCATACAACTAAACATGGCAAATGGTTTGATTATTATGATGTATGGTTTTACTGTACATTGACTTCGGAAATGGCGAACTTTCAGATGGACTTTCATGCAGGCAGATGTTAATTAGCCCCTGTTAGAGGCTGATTTTCTGTGCCTTTGTGTCCCGATTTGAGAAAAGGAATGCTCTTCAACAGAACATCTACTGCTAACGTTCAGTCAGGAGCCGTTCGGTCCAGGCTGTTCCACAACTCACAGAAGAATTCAAACCCCCTGCGAGCAATCTTCAGCACTTATGATCCTTGATGATTATCAAGCTGTAACCAATAAATTGTACACGGACACCAAATGGGAACATATTGCATTGAAAGAGAAAAATTCCTTGCATTGTAGACCCTGTCAGTCCATGCAACTAGCTTGCAGGGGTTAGACATCAGATTTTATCATTAAAACTTCTGTTACTAACAAAGTCGATTGTCAACCATTACAGGACCTCACACTTCATGGGCATTTGGTGAAATTTGAAGAACCTACATATGAGTAAAAACATTCATAAATAATCATGGGCATGACAACGAATGTATCTATATTGATGAGATGCTCAGCCAGGCTTATTGTATTTGAACTAAATGGATCCTAAATGAGAAACACTGCTCCTGAAGAGAAGCTGTGCAAACCGGTCAACACTGCATCACTTTCTTTTCCTCATTAAGTGCCCTATTTGGAAAGAAGCTCAGACCTGCACAGCACAGTTCTTATATTCTTGTGCATGTTCCAGTGTTTCTCATGCCCTCCTTACTGTTGGGCTTTGCATAATGCTTCCGTAATTAAATGTACATCATACTCTCCTTCATTTGTATTCAAGACATTGATAACACACTCTCCTTGTGTATTACATACTAGAATGTATTTATGGAATGTATGTTCCCTTTAGTGCTTCTTGCTCCGGCTTTATGATTGCTTCACCGTCAGAAATATTCCCGTGTTTCTTTATTCGCGTCTCATGAATTTCTCTTCTGGTGACCCAAACATTCCCTTCCAGTTGCGAAGTTCACTTTTCCTACTGTGCCTCATCCCATATTACTCTCTCTCACCTGACTGATGCTTCAGTCTGTGCTTTCACTGGCAAAATTCTGCCATAACAAATTCCTTTGGCCCTATTGTTCAATTGTCTCTTCCCCTTGTATGTGTTTGGTGTCTCATTAATCACACACTTATCATCTTGATGTCCCTTTCACCTATCCTGCGCATAACCATTCCACAACAATACACTCTCATGGTTCCATTGGTCCTACTGGTGCCTCACTTTTGGGTACAATCAACAATGGAGGGTCCCACCCTTTGACTACTAGCCCTCTAGACTTATAGCTAACAATCACACTCTGTCTTTTTAAGAAATATCTTCCCTATCAAACCATTATAAGGGATACATTAAATGTATTTGCAATTGCGAATATGAAAAACCATCAGCTGTAGGATGGAATGACAACAATGGAAATCTGTGCCAGAATGTGACTTGAACCTGGATTTTCCACTTATCATTTGGCTATCCATGCATGTCTCACGGCCAGACCCAAACTTTCTTATGTCATCAACCATGTGTCTACAACCTGTACTTCTATATCCACTGTGCATGTTTCTGTATAGGTGAGACATTTTACTTGGAAGTCGCTCGCCCAGTGTCGGCGGGTAAATATGATATTGCAGTGCCTGTATTATTCTGAATTACAATGTGAAGTTCCTTTGGGCATGCCTATATGCACAAAGGAACAGACACTGTGGTGACTACAGCCATTATGAAATACATTAAGTGCATTTGCAATTGCGATTATGGACAACCATCAGCTGTCGATTGGAATGACAACAATGAAAATCTGTTCCAGACCAGGACTTGAACTCAGATTTTGCGCTTATCACGAGCAGTCGCCGTACCATTTGGCTATCTGTGCATGACTCACAACTAGATCTAAACTTCCATATGTCATCAGCCATGCATCTACATGCATGTCCAAAGAAACTTTGTATTGTAATTCAGAATAATACATGCTCTGCAATATAGTATTTATCTGCCGACATGAGCAAGTGACTTTCAAGTAAAATGTCTCACCTGTACGAGAATATACAAAACGGATGTGCAAGTACAAGCCATGAGTCGTGCATGGATAGCCAAATGGTAAGCCAACCACTCGTGATAAGCAGGAAATCCGGGTTTGAGTCCTGGTCCAGCATGGATTTTCATTGTTGTCATTCCACTCTACAGCTGATAGTTGTCCATATTCACAATTGTGAATACATTTTATATATTTCATAATGGCTGTAGTCGTCACAGTGCCTGTTCCTTTCAGCACGCATGCTCTCCTAAAAACATTACCTTCTACCCTTAACTTGAGTATCACCATCCCAAACATGCTCACTGTTCCACGTGTGACTCCTTGCAATCTTTGAACCTCACAACTATTAACTAGTACAAGTACATTCATAGCTTTTTCCTGTTATGTGCTCCTGTACCTAGTAGAAGAAAATCAAACTCTTTGCATAATTCTTTGCAATTCACCTTCACTACTACATTCTCTCCTTCACAGTCTACAACACATTTAATTTTCCATCTTTTTTTCCAGATTCCTTCTCAGATTTTCCCTACATTGGGATCCTATGCGTTTACACTTATCACATCTGTAACATTTGGAAGTCCGACATTCCTGTAACTTCGGCCTAGAATCTCACTGACTGGAGCAGAATTGTCTACAGTGATGAGTCCTGCTTCGAACTGAGCCCCAATGACGAGCAAAGACATGGCTGGAGACACCCCAGACTGTGGTGGGATAGCAACCTGACTGTCACCAGTCTCATGGCCCAACAACCAGAGTGTTGGTTTGCGGTGCCACTTCATTTCACAGCAGGACCCCTTTGGTTGTAATCTGCAGCATCCTTACAGCACAGGAGATCAATGATACTCTACGCCCCATTTCGTTGCCCTTCATGGCAAGCCATCCTGGGCTTACATTTCAGCAAGATAATGCCTGCCCGCACACAATGATAGTTTCTACTGCTTGTCTTCATGCTTGCCAGACCCTACCTTGGCCAGAAAGGTTGCCGGATCTCTCCCCAATCGAGAACATTTGGATCATTATCGGCAGGGTCCTCTAACCAGCTCGGAAGTTTGATGACCTAACACATCAATCGGATATAATTTGGCACTATATCCCTTATGATGACATCCAACAGCTCTATTAATAAATTCCAAGCTGAATAACTGCTCGTATAATGGCTAGAAATGGACCATCATGTTACTACTTGCTCAATTTGTGAAGCTTCTTCTCTTGAATAAATCATCAAATTTTTCTGAAACAGTAATCATTTGTTTGTTTGTGCATGTACATCACACCTACCGATTTCTGTCCACATTTGGATAATTCCTTCACAGTGTCTCTCTTTTTGGTCTTAATGTATTTTAACCTCTGACATTTACAATGCAGTCACAAGGAAAGGGAATGTCACAGCTGTCTTTCTTGATGTTGTAAGTGCAGTCCTTTTTGGCTGAGCTAATTATTACTGTTCAAAAATGGCTCTGAGCACTATGGGACTTAACATCTATGGTCATCAGTCCCCTAGAACTTAGAACTACTTAAACCTAACTAACCTAAGGACAGCACACAACACCTAGCCATCACGAGGCAGAGAAAATCCCTGACCCCGCCGGGAATCGAACCCGGGAACCCGGGCGTGGGAAGCGAGAACGCTACCGCACGACCACGAGATGCGGGCAATTATTACTGTTGTTTTGTGTAGGATTAGCTACACCATTAACTAATTGGCTGAAGGAAGGTGCTGCATTTGAATGGACAGAGGAGTGTGACGCATCCATGAGGAAAATTAAGTATGTTTTGCCCAGTTATCCTTTCTACTGACACCTTGGACCTCGGATTATGTTGTTGGAGCTGTTCTTAGACAGGAATGTAATGGTGAGGAAAGGCCAGTAGGTTATGCTTCTAGGGTAGATGAACCCAGCAGAAATTAATTACAGTAACACTGAGAAGGAGATGTTACCACTAATTTTTGGAGTGAACTAATTCAGTGCTATTTGTATTAACAAAAATTCATTTGTTCACTGACCACAATGCCATTTTGTGAATGTTGAGTTTGAAGGACCACAGTAGTCATTTAACTTGTTAGCTATTAAAATTATGAGAATATGATTACAAAGTATGCCACAAAAAAGAGCATTTACACCAAAATGCTGATTTGTTAACCAGAGTTATTCAGACAAGCACACAGGAGAGACATGTAGCATGTTACCAACACACTTCCCTTCCAGATTTTGTTATAGAAGATGGTATTCTATATCATAAGACACCCCTGGATAATGGAGTAGTAATTCCTAAAGAGTAGTAGCAGCAGCAGCACATAACAGCTGAGTGTCATGAAAGTTTGCAGACATGTCATAATGAACGAAGGGCCATGAATGTTTTGGTGTAAGGGCAGACAAACTGATGTTTGGAAGTTCGTACAAACTTGCTTGCTTTGTGCCTGGAGGGCACCCACATCAGTGACAAAATTCCCTTACAAACCCTACCAGAAGAAACTAAACCATTTCAAAATGTCACTTTGGATATCATTATGCCATTCCCACAGAGCACACAGAAAAAGAAATACATATTAGCTATCAACAATCACTTTTCCAGGTACATAATTCTAGTACTATTTGCAGATGTAACTGCAGAAACGGTTGCATGTGCCTTTGTCAATCATTTAATGTTACCATTTGGAAGTCTGGATTCTATCTTGACTGATCAAGAAATTAATTTCATGTCTACCCCGTTAGTACAATTGTGAAAATTATTGAGAATAAAAAAAATGGCAACCAACACCCTTTCAGCCAAAGGCTAATGATCATCTCAGAATTGACCATAACACAATCATTCGAATACTGTCTTATTATGTCAAAGATTACACACCAAATGGGACCAGTATATTGCTTACGAAGCTGCTGAGTACAATAGTGGTAAAAGTCCTATGAGGCAGTGTATAGAGGACCCATGAGCTTTCCATTAGAACTGGATAAATTGTCACCTGGCATTGATATGGCTGAAGTTAAGCTGTTGGCACATTTCTTTAAGGCTATCTGGGAACAAGTTAAGCAAAATGATCCCAACGCTACTCAGAGACAACTGCAAAGAAGCAACAAAGGAGTTGCACTCCTCCAGCTTTGTAATCCTGTACTTACGAAAGGAAAAACTAAAAATTCATGCCGCAATATCAGGGCTCATATCCTATCATACTAATCACTTCTTCTGCTAATGCAGAGGTCCAACTGCCTGATTGTATTGTGTTTGCACATTTTGATAAATTAAAGCTGTATCACGGCCATGTTCCACCATCCCTTGCAGTACCAACAAGTCCACTTCAGAATATTTCACCACACAGTAAAGATACTGCGGTAAAGAAGGTTAGGAAGAAGAAAGATAAGTTACTGCCATCACACCTTGGGTATTTAACTACTGTGAAATATAGATAATAGCTTTGAGGTAGAATTCTTTACTTGCCAGTCCGCTGAACGACATTAAGAATGGATAGTCATTGGGAAATATAATAGTGTGCCTCTCAAGTACCTGCCGAAGGTCAGTTTGTACATGAGTATACACGTTCTTGGTGAAGATTTCTATAAATGTCTACATACACATGAAAAAATGGCACTTTGCTAAAATTTGCTAACAAAGGTTACTATTGAAACAGAAAAGCAAGTAGAGGATTTGTGTTTTCTTATGTGCAAGAGAGAAATGAGGTACTTATTAAGCATGTGACCACAATAGTGGACACAAGATTGAACTATTATGTCTCTTACTTGCTCATATGGTGCATTTGAAGTTACTGTACAACACAGTTTTACTCTATGCTTTAACTGAATGTAGGTCTTAGTTTTTAAAAATTTTGTGCTGCTTAGTAAAGTTTTGCAGACATAGTTACCAATTTCATTACTCTGCACACCAGATAAGTGAACTCGTTTGTGATGGCCAGAGAACTGTTAGAACAGGCATTTGAAGTCAACTTCCAAATGAATAAATGACACGGGAGGATTACAATTACTTGAGCAGTCTGTAAATAGATGATAAAACAACATTATTTCGAAGTTGTGTCGACCTCTTACAAATGATAAACAACTCATACCATATAGGTAGCAATTTAGTAAAAATCAGACTTTCACACAATTAACAAGCAACATTTGTTGCTGTTTTGTAACTATTTTGTCATTAGATGATACATCACTTGTAAGCTAAGCGGATGTAGGAAATTGGTACCAGTGGGAGTGTGGTAGAAAAATGCTTACTTTATTTGCTGGACAGAATTGCATCGTGGTCACCATTGGTCAGAGGATTGACACATACTAAACTGTCACAGATATTACTGTTCACTCTGCTGCACAGGGCAGTCATGTTTATTCAGTCAGTCAGAGGCGACATATAGTTGCTATGTTGCCATACAACCCTCCCCCCAAACCCCAGGGTGTGCGATATTGTGGATGAGATCGAAGATTGTTCACAAAAACTTTCAGGACAACTGGTAGGACCCGGTCATGATACACATCGCACCAAACCAGAAAAGGTATGTTGCTTAAGTTTGAAGCCTGTGTCTGGGTCACGAAGGAGGTTCTTTGAGTCTTGTGCTTCAGCAATCCAGTTGTAATTGAGCCAGGCAGAGGAAGAGGCAATGCTGATAGATAGTCAGCGACAATGTTGTTAGCACCTCTGATGTATTGCACATCAGTTATTTTATTTTATTTATTTACACGTCATGTTCCATAGGACCAAACTGAGAAGCAAATCTCCAAGGCCATGGAACGTGTCAGTACATGAAATTACAACATAAATGTAACAACAGATAAAAATAAATGTTTATGAACCCCAAAAAACTCAATTCATAAGTTTAAGTAAACGCAATCAACAATGCAACAAAAATCAGCTTAATTTTTCAAGGAACTCCTCGACAGAATAGGAGTGACCCATGAGGAAATTCTTCAGTTTCAATCTGAAAGCGCATGGATTACAGCTAAGATTTTTGAATTCGAGTGGAAGCTTATTGAAAACGGATACAGCAGTATGCTGCACACCTTTCTGCACAAGAGTTAAGGAAGTCTGATCCAAATGCAGGTTTGATTTCTGCTGAGTATTAACTGAGTTAAAGCTGCTTATTCTTGGGAATAAGCTAACAAGAAATGACAGTAAGGAATATATATATTGAGAGGCCAATGTCAAAATACCCAGACTTGTGAACAGGGGTTGACAAGAGGTTCCTGAACTTACACCACTTATTGCCCGAACCGACCGTTTCTGAGCCAAAAATGTCCTTTTAGAATGTGAAGAGTTACCTCAAAATATAATACCATATGACATAAGTGAATGAAAATAAACAAACTAGACTAATTTTCGTGTCATATGATCACTTACTTCAGATACCTTTTTGTGTAGTAAAAATGGCAGCATTAAGTCTTTGAATAAGATCCTGAAAGTGGGCTTTCCAAGACAGTTACTATCTATCTGAACACCCAGAAAATTGAACTGTTCAATTTCACTAATCATATGCCCATTCTGTGAAATTAAACCATCAGATTTTGTCGAATTGTGTGTTAGAAACAGTAAAAACTGAGCCTTACTGTGTTTTAGCATTAGTTTATTTTCTACAAGCCATGAACTTAGGTCATGAACTGCACTATTTGAAACCGAGCCAATGTTGCACACAACATCCTTTACTACCAAGCTAGTGTCATCAGCAAACAGAAATATTTTAGTTACCCATAATACTAGAGGGCATATCATTTATGTAAATAAGGAACAGGAGTGGTCCCAACACTGATCCCTGGGGCACCCCCAACTTGATTGTACCCCACTCAAACCCCACATCACAGCCATGCTCAACATTGCGAATAATGACCTTTTACTGTCTGTGAAATGAAATAGAGGTATCGAAAATGCCTGGCAGAGGAGTCCTCCGATGGGTTGTGTAATATGTCAGCCAGGGGACAGTGATCCATGTAAACAGTAAGAGGTATGGTGATTAGCTCATGGTCAGAGGTTGACCACTTACAATGCATGTCTGAAAGTTTGAGAGAAAAACCGCAGAGGCTGCGGTACGCTGGTTATCCCCTGTCTTAACATGGCACTAATAGCTAGCTCACTCTCGTCCGCTGTTATAGTAAGACTCAGAGTCCAATAGGTGTAGTGATCACTGTCTTCGGTATGTCATCTTCCACCCTGGGAATCTGGAGATTTGCTGTTTTACAGTCAATAGCACTGAATGTTTTGGTGGCAGCTAAGTCCTATAAGTTAGGGACTGGATAACTGTCAATCATAGTTCGCTCATTGACCCACAGGTAGTTGCCACACAGGTGCCACGATTTGTCTTTATAGGGGACACCCAGGGACTGTCTGAAGGGTGGGCAATGCCTGCCTCTATTAGTTTGTCCACAGCGGCCGTTGCCTCTATTCAGTTTGTGGAGAGAGGCATCGAGGTCTATGTCAGACAGGCAGGCCAGATGTACTGTTTATATGATAAACAGTACCAATGCGAACAGCACAAACTGCTTTTGGCCTGATAGTAGGGTGCACACAGCTGTTGCCAGAAACATACCACAATGCAGAGCTGTTGCAAGCATTGTAGAACAGCAAAATTGTGCTCGACAGCATGAAATGATGCTGCAGTGTCAGCAATGCGTTGCTGAAGATCTATGAGTTTGCATCTCCTAATGTAATTTGCGGTGCATAACAAAGAATGGTCGGACATCTGAGAGCGAAGCTCATTGACGAGAACTGAGCAGCTTATGAGGAGGTCCAGTGTTTTATCTCAGTGTGATTAAGTGGTGGGAGGTGGACAGCAACACCAATGATTGGCTGCTGACCATTATTGCATAAAAACAAACCACGGGCAAGGTCAGTAGGCAGGTGATAGTAATGCGGAAAGTCTGCTCCCAGGACCAGCTCAACCATCTCAGTGACAAGGAAGATCCAGTGTATTTGACTCTGCCCCCAAGTCCAAAGTGATTGAGGCAGTGCTGGTGACCATGACGACAGTGTCATTCGAGGTTCATAATTGGAGCTAAGATGGCGCGAGAGTAATCGACGCTAGAGCTGGCTGGAAGATGCTGATGTCAGCACCCATGTCAATGAGGAAGTAGGTTCAACAGTAACAAACAAGTAAGCATGAGCCATTGAAAGGGCAATTTGAGGTAGCAGAACTGTGCAGCTGGGTTGATTAAGGTTTCTTGTGGTTGTAGAGTGGCCTGATGTGCCTAGAGCAGGTTACTGCTTGTTTGGGTAAGCACAAGGCGCTGCATTTGCTAGCATCCTGATCGAATCTGCTATGAAACCAACAGTATCACTTGGCCATCAAAGGGGTGAAGGCAGGTGGTGGTGTTTTCTGAAGTGGCATCTGTGTGTACTCAGTGACAGGGAGGAGAGAGGGACAGCAGGCTGGGAAAGTGGGCATACTCACTGTATTGTTCAGCGACTATTGTGTGTCGGCACTGTGTAAGTCGCACAGCGTGATATTGGGAGGGGGCCCGGGCCGGATCGGCCCAGCCAGCTGACCTCGGATGTGCCATGGCTGCATGGAGCAGACGCAGTGACGGCAGCCGGGTGACTGGGGGAGCTTGAGCCGGCTCAGCAGTAGTCTGTTATCGTCAGTCATGTCAGAGTAGCTATTGTTGAAAGTAGAGTTCAGTCTGTGAGGTGAAGTCTGGCATCAAGGGCGTCATCCTTGTGTGACAGCATTATGGACTGGACATGTGTGGGAAGTTTCAATAGCCACAGCGTCCAGAACATGCAGTCAGGCCTCAGTGTAGGATCAATCTGTGTCCATAGGTGGCGCCAGAGTAAGGATGTGCAGTTGTCTCTGAAGGTTTCTTTGTGCATAACTATGTGAAGTTGCTCTTCTGAAGAGTGTGAGATGTGCTGGAGCAGTAAAGTCTTAATTTCCTTGTGCTTTTGTAAGATGATGCCAGGAATTGGTAGCCAATTATGACTGCGTCGTCACAGAGGTGGCTGAGTAAGGTCATAAATCTTGCATTATCATCAACGATCCCATGGGTGGACATCAAGCACACACACAGAGGGAACCATACAGTCGGTATGGAACAGGGGCAGCTGGAAATGAGGCTGGGTGGTGTGGAGCCTGGGTTGCATATGCCTGACTGGCCAGAGCATGACAGTGACTGACGCAGGAGCGACAGAGCATATAGTATGTGGTTGCAGTTGCTGCATCACTTGGAGGTGCCTGTCGGCGGCAATGTGGAAGCACGCGACGTGGATGTCACATTGTACATAGCATAGACCTTGGGCGACGTACCATACTGATGGGGTGACTGCAGAAGTGTGGTGTTGTGTGGCTCAAAAATTGAAGTAGCAAGCACGGGTTGTATAATGCTCGGTTGATCAAACAGATGCATCCTGTCTCCATGAGCAGCATATGAGATGTCAAAAGTGCGCGGCACAGATGTGACGTCAAACATGGATTGGCATAATGTAGATAAAACCTGAAGTGGTGAATGCTGCAGAATTTCTGGCCTGTGGAGCATTTAGCACTGTATGCAGAATGCACCTGAGAGGTGTATGGCAGTGGTTAAGTAAAACATGGTACGCGGCATGGGAGGTGCAGCAGGAACAAGCGTGATGTCACTGTTCAATGCACCAGGATCACTTTTTAGCAGAATGAACAGTGTGGAAATAGTTGTCACATGAAACTCAGACACTACGGCGGCATTGGCCATTGTAATTTGCTGTTCGTACATCGAAGCAGTAGATGAAATAATGACAGGAGTATTAGACAGAATCTATTGTTGATGCATTGGAAACGTGCCATTAGGAGTGTATGTATAGTATTGTGGCTGGAGAATATCACTCAGGAAGTCACTGGAAAGGTTAGGAAGTCTGTGGGTAGCTGCAGGAGCCCAAACAGAGGAAAAACTAGGAACACATGAGGTAACAGTTGCAGAATAAAGAGGATGTCATTTTCGTTACTCTATTCGACATTGTTTCTGTCTAAATCACTGCACTCAATTTCCTCTAGTCCAGATCAAATGTTAATTTGTAAATTGTCATACGGAATGTTTATATCACATTGTGGTACCATTTGCGAAATACTGTTGGCGCTGTCATTGATGTGGTGAAGCAAACAATGGCAGCATTGTCTAGTACTCAACCAGCACGGCAGATTTGCACAGAGTCATGATGTGGCGCAGTAGATGGGGTCCCCACGGTAAGAAATATGATGTCAGCAGGAATGCATATGTAATAAATGGTACATGGAGTGTAGTAAGCAAATCCTTAGTTTATTTGCTCGACTGAATTACATTGTGGTCCACAATAGTCAGAATTTTGACACATACTAAACTGTCACAGGTATTATTGTTCACTCTATTGCACAGGGCAGCGATGTTTATTTTGAAACTTCCTGGCAGATTAAAACTGTGTGCCCGACCGAGACTCGAACTCGGGACCTTTGCCTTTCGCGGGCAAGCGCTCTACCATCTGAGCTACCGAAGCACGACTCACGCCCGGTACTCACAGCCTTACTTCTGCCAGTATCTCGTCTCCTACCTTCCAAACTTTACAGAAGCTCTCCTGCGAACCTAGCAGAACTAGCACTCCTGAAAGAAAGGATATAGCGGAGACATGGCTTAGCCAGAGCAGGAGAGCTTCTGTAAAGTTTGGAAGGTAGGAGACGAGATATTGGCAGAAGTAAGGCTGTGAGTACCGGGCGTGAGTCGTGCTTCGGTAGCTCAGATGGTAGAGCGCTTGCCCGCGATAGGCAAAGGTCCCGAGTTCGAGTCTCGGTCGGGCACACAGTTTTAATCTGCCAGGAAGTTTCATATCAGCGCACACTCCGCTGCAGAGTGAAAATCTCATTCTGGATGTTTATTTTGTCAGTCAGACATGACATAGTCGCTATGTCACCACACTGTCAACCAAGGTAAGTGTTTGTCTACATTACTAGTGAAAAGTAGAGTGAAGTGTTTAACGAAAACAGTTTGGTGAATCACACCATGTAATTAGGAACACATCTGGTACGCCCTGCAAAACAATTCAATATTACTCTGTTGCAAAAGGAAAACAAATACACAAATTGGAAGGTTGAAGACATCACAAGTGAGCCTCTTTGTGGTGACGTCAAAGTGACATGATGGCATAGAGCACATGGGTTTTGCACAGCTGTTCAGAGCCATTGCATTTAAGCAGTGGCTCCGCCAACCAGAACATGCCCAATAGTGTGTGTTACTGTCTGGCCCTGCCCTATGCTCTGAGTACATGGCTCGCCAGGCCAAACCACCATTCCGATTATCACTTTATTAAGTGATGGTCATGTTGTAAGGATAAGAATTTCTGACAGCAATACTTGCATATTTTCTAGATATTTGTCATCCCTTACAGATATCTCATGCTGATACCTACTTGCCAATTTAACTGGTTGTCCTCTGATCCCTGGATTATTCAGTGCTTATTGTGACACCAGCTTGTATACCCTTCCCAGTAATCTACCTGAATGACTAATTTAAAATGACTCAAATAACAGATATTTTACACAACATGGTTTTATTTCAGTAATTTTGTTTCTGGAGAAGTATTAAAGGGCAATCATGGCACACTTTGTTCTCACTCCCTTGTTTCTAGAAACAGTGCTTCCTTCACCTTTAGAAGAAGAATAGTTTTTTTTTTTTTTTTTAATTCAACCTATGTCTACAAAGAGTAAGGTTTCCTCAGCTTTCATAGCAATGATGACAACTTTGTTGATCCTTATTGGGACTAAAAGATGTTGACAATCCTGCAAGTTCAGGATGCTTTCTCTGTCAGCCATACCAGGAGTTTAGCAGAGGTCCATATGTCAGTGAAGATGGCCACTACAATATGTATTTTTGCAAGTCCACATGCTATGTAGGAAGAAAGGCTAATGCTAGACCCCGCGTGGAAGTTCTGATGCCAGGTAAAATTCCTTCCATAAAAATTTGTATTTGTACCTGCAACTCCGTCCAATAATACGCTAATACCACTTCAAAATTTTCATCTAAATTTGTGGATTTAAATGGGAAATCTGCCATACCACAGTGAGGTCTGTCATTTACGTTACCATTAGGTCATCAATATAAATCTGATTGTTCCATTAGGGATACTAGCTTTGTGAGCACTGAACACTCAGAGAGGAAATATCCATATGCTCCACCATGATGCCTTAGCTGCAGTTAATAATTATGCCCTTGAACCTTTTGAAGATTGATGTCGTACTTTCAAGCACAATTGTACTTGAGAATTAAGTGAATAATTTCTGCTTGTTACTATGAACAAGTATGGGTCCTCCGTTGTTGTATGAGATAGTGCCAGCAAGATCACAGCTACAGACTGTGCGGCACGGGCACATTGTGAAGCGGTGCTGAGCCATGTATTCTTGTGTCCTGATAAGTGACATTGCGCCACAGAATCACATTGCAAACTGATAATAAGACACTGTACGATTCACTTAAGAACCTATAGTTGTTAAAATTTCCATATGTCCACATAACTAGACAGTCATTGCTGTATACATTACTGGTCCAACTACCCTTAACTGCAACACCCTCCCTCTCTTTGTTGCAAGAATTTTACAACTTTGTAGCGATTCTGTGTAGGCAAACACCAGTTAGCCTCGCACATGCCATAGACTTGGAGCCAACCTCGTTTGACCCACCTCCAACGGGGAGGGCCACCTGCCAGTTTTTTAGGTGAAATGCAAAGCAGCACAGCTGCATAGGTGAGATGAGAGAGTTGACCTCTCTTTGTGAAAGAGGCACCCTGCATTTTTCTGCAGTTTAACATCAGTATCAGATCCCCTGGTATGTAGGGAACCACCCCCTCCCCCTTTCAAGATCTGGGGACAGTGCTGTGTGTACCTCATGTTAAAATGTTAAACATAACATGGAACTCCAAGACCAATACAGCATTAAAGCAACTACCATAAAAGTATTAGTTACATGCGGGGACAGTGGTACTACTCACAGTATCTCATATTATTGTAAGAAAAAAAGGTGCAATACTAATAACAAGACATGGAATGTAGCTACATTCAACCATCACATGGACAAATCATATTCATGTTCATGTGTCTGTTCCTTGCTGCGCACTGTAGGATATTGCCCAAGAATTTGCACGAATTAGACCAAGGCAATTTGCAAGTGTATATACTACTGCCTGTGTAATGAGTTTGTGGCAGTACCAGAAAGTGAAATTTGGCTCGGGCTACCTCGTCTGGAAGCTGGCCACTGCACAGTTGCATCGGGCACTGCCTATTCACACAAAGTGTACAAGAGAACAGTTTCCACTTAGTCATTTAGTTCCATCAATAGTCATTGAAACAAAATAAAGACTAACAAAAATAATGAACATTCTTGCCAATACCCCTCTGAGGAAGATACCACACTTTTTGTTAAAAATATATTGCTCTCTACCTTTTGCCTAATGTACTATACCTGAAACCAAGAGCATCACAGGTAAGTTTGTCATCAGAAGAATGCTACCGCTGCATATGGAGATCACCAGCCCAGAATGATAAAAAATGGAGCATGGCAGTAGGAAACTTATGAAAATACACAATTAAGGACTGAATTATAAAACACAGGTGACTCGCCCAAAGAGATGAGCTATACATTAATTCAGTATTATTGGTGACTTCGTTCATTATCAAGAGGAGGCATTTAAAAGTCACTAAAGATATTAATGTCATGAAAGTCAGTAAAGACAGTTTCTTAGTAGCAAAGTAGGTAACACTGACTTTCAGACCATTCTGTAGTGGCCTGACAAGACAGCCAGTCCACAGTGACGGGTAACCGAAAGCACGTACACACACACACACACCGGCTGGCGTGAGTTCTGGAACAGGATACTTTGTGAATGCTATAGAGAAAAGTATGCAGCTCCTCGGATACTTAACTTTATTCCATCATTGTGGTACATCGCTCTTGACGATACAAATGAGACTTTAATTACAAGCACTGTAAGGCTTGCTAGGTCGTAGCCATGGACTTAGCTGAAGGCTA